>NC_064562.1:122932417-123235448 GCF_937001465.1 Orcinus orca
TTAATAGTATATTTTTTTTGGCTATGTCTCCTCAGGCAAGGGAAACAAATGCAAAAGTAAACAAATGGGACTACATCAAACTAAAAAGCTTTTGCACAGCAAAGGAAACTATCAACAAAACAAAAAGGCCACCTACTGAATGGGAGAAGATATTCGCAAATGATATAGCTGGTAAGGGGTTTATATCCAAAATATACAAAGAACTCACACAACCAAGATCAAAAAAACCAAACAGGGCTTCCCTGGTGGCACAGTGGTTGAGAGTCTGCCTGCCGATGCAGGGGACACGGGTTCATGCCCCAGTCAGGGAGGATCCCACATGCCGCGGAGCGGCTAGGCCCGTGAGCCATGGCTGCTGAGCCTGCACGTCCAGAGCCTGTGCTCGACAATGGGAGAGGCCACAGCAGTGAGAGGCCTGCGTACCGCAAAAAAAAAAACAAAAACCAAACAATCTGATTAAAAAATGAGCAGAGGATCTGAGGATCTGTTTTTCTAAAGAAGACATGCAATTGGTGAACAAGCACATGAAAAGATGCTCAACATCACTAATGATCAGGGAAATACAAATCAAAACCACTATAGAGATAACACCTCACACCTGTCAGAATGGCTATTAACAAAAACACAACAAATAACAAGTATCGTCGACGATGTGTGGAAAAGGGAACCCTCATACACTATTGGTGGAAATATAAATTGGTGCAGCCACTATGGAAAACAGTATGGAGATTCCTCAAAAAATTACAAATAGAACTATCATATGATCCAGCAATACCTCTCCTAGGTATTAGAAAACACTAATTAGAAAAGCTATACACACCCCTATGCAGCATTATTTACAACAGCCAAGAAATGGATGCAACCCAAGTACCCATCAATAGATGAATGGATAAAGTTGTGGTATATGTATATAATGAAATATTACTCAGCCATAAAAGAGAATGAAATCTTGCCATTTATGACAATATGGATGGACCCACAGGATACTATACTAAGTGAAATAGGTCAGACAGAGAAAGACAGATATTGTGTGATTTCACTTTTATGTGGAATCTAAAGAACAAAACAAATGAACAAACTTAACAAAACAGAAACAGAGTTATTGATAGAGAGCAAAAAGATTACCAGAAGAGAGGGGACTGGGGGAGGAAGAAAGAAATAGGTGAGGGTGATTAAGAGGTACAACCTTATAGTTGCAAAATAAATGAGTCATGAGTATGAAATATACAGTGTGGGAAATACAGTTAATAACTAAGTAGTATCTTTGTGGCAATGTAACTAGACTTATTATGGTAATCATTTTGAAATGTATATAAAACATCAGTATGTTGTGTAACAGAAACTAACACAGTGTTATAAATTATACTTCAAAAACAAATGAACATACAAACAAACTCACAAAAGAAGAGATCAGATTTGTAGTTACCAGAGGCAGGGGGTGGGGGGAGAGGGAACTGGATGAAGGCAGTCAAAAGGTACAATCTTCCAGTTATAAGGTAAATAAGTACTAGGGATGTAAGGTACAACATTATAAATATAATTAACACTGCTGTATGTCATATATGAAAGTTTCTAAGAAAGTAAATCCTAAGAGTTCTTATCACACACAAAAAAAATTTTTTTCTATTTCTTAAATTCTGTACCTATGTGAGATGATGGATGTTCACTAAACTTACTGTGATTATCATTTCGTGATGTACATAAGTCAAATCATTATGCTGTACACTGTAAACTTATACAATGCTGTATGTCAATTATATCTCAATAAAATTGGAAGAAAAAAAAAGAATATAAAATACAAATGTTACTCCATATTACCACCACCCTTTTTTTGGAGGGGGAATGTTATGAGATGGATATAATTATTCTCTAGGGATTCCCTCTTGGACCTCCTCTTACCCGTTCCTGTAGAAGTTCCACAACCTGCTGGACACAGTCATTTACATCACAGGAGTCTGTTTTCAGCACCAATTCCGGGGCCTCTGGTTTTTCATATTCAGAATCAATCCCAGTGAAACCTATAAAAGGTAAAAGATAATAGAGGGAGTGGAAATTAAAATAGGTTTGTTTCCTCAGTGCAAGTCTCTGCTATGCTGAAGTTCATATTTATGCTGCCCCTTCTAAGTTACGGGGTTATAATATTGAAACTTCTTCCCTGGGAGAAGATTTCTAATTAAACTTTTGTTTCTTCTTTGAACACAAACAGTCGATCCTTCTTATTCGCAGTAGTTCTCTTCAATAAGTTGCCACACACACAAAATTAGTGAATACTGAACCACTGCTTCTAGGAGAAATGTGGGTTTGGTTTCCTGTGGGCCTCTAGTCACCAAATTTTTGTCAACCAATTAATATATTTGTTTTATGAGTGTTTCTGCTTAAAGACACCTTATTTCATATATAGTGCTGATTCATTAACACCGAACTCATGGCCAACAGCACCAGAACTCATGTCTGAACAAAGCTTATCTAACACATGTATTTTCTCCACAAGGCAGGTCAGTCTTCCTGCCCTTGGGAACACTGGACAGTACTTCAGCATTGTGCCAGGGGGTCATTTTAAACAGCAAAATCACCAACAAAAAGAAAAAAAAAAAAAGTAAAACACATGGCACTAAACAGGCCATCAAAAGGACACTTCTTGGGCTTCCCTCGTGGCGCAGTGGTTGAGAGTCCGCCTGCCCATGCAGGGGACATGGGTTCATGCCCCGGTCCGGGAGGATCCCACATGCCGCGGAGCGGCTGGGCCCATAAGCCATGGCCGCTGAGCCTGCGCGTCCGGAGCATGTGCTCCGCAACGGGAGAGGCCACAACAGTGAGAGGCCTGCGTACCAAAAAGACAAAACAGAAAAGGACACTTCTTTACAGTATGAGAGCTGATACACAAAAGCTTTGTTCAACTTCAGCTGGGAATGTATATTCCGGGTGACTAAAATTCTGCTGCTCTGTGTGTGTCTACAAGTGACAGCCAAAGTACTGTGGGTATATGGATGTGGGGTAACAAATTTTAGTGAGTAGGCACACTTGCAAATCTGGAATCTTCCAATAATGAAGATTGATGATATTTCTATCACCCTTCCTTTTTTTCTGTTAAGTAAATGCCTACATTGCCTGTGAAGAAAACAGGAATGAATACCAAGTAATCCAGAGCATCCCATTTCTCCACGGGAACACAGGATATAGTGCCGAAAGCCTGGGCAGAAAACCAGACTCGACAAGATTTCTTTCCCTCTCAGTGCAAAAACCAACGCCAAGCTAATCTGCCCATCATATTCACCAGGATTATCTACAGCCGAATCGAGGCTCTGCAGGGTTCTCCTGCCATCACATGAAGTGTTCAGGCAAGACAGATGAACTACTATTAGCTTAAGCAGAACATAAGTAAGGAACCCTGTTATATCACCAAAAATGTTCCACAATCAAATGTAACCCATTTAGATATTAACCACTAGTTAGATTTTCCCTATCTGTACGTGTGCTACCGTGTAACTGCCTAGAAGAGAAAGAACACCTGATGTCAACCACAGAATGGGCTGGCTGAGCTGAAGATATGCTATTCCTATCTTTCATATTATTCCATACCTAAGTCATTCGAGATCCGTCTGCCTCGGAATGCCAAGTCATTCTTGGGTTAGAATGGTCAACCTGAACTTACAATCATTACTAAAAAGCTTTAAAATAAACACTGCAAGTCTATAGCGCATCTATTTCATTCTTTTTTCTATTTCATATTTTTAAGTATCACATGAAGTTCTGAACCCAAGAAGAAATTTTTGCATTACCAATATTCCCAACAGTATTAGTGGTGAGTCACAGTAAAATACGTGGGGAAAAAACAAACCTGGTTAAAACACTAGTTCTTAAGCTCTGATTCTCAAATGTGGCTACACGCTGGAATCACTGGGTCCCACCCTTAAGAGATTCTGATTTCAATGGTCTGCGGTACAGCCTTGGCACTAGATTTTTTAAGTCCCACCAGATAATGCTTATGTGCAGCAAAGCTTTGAGGATCATTGTGTTAGAAGACTTGGTTTAACATTTTAAAAGCCCAGGAAGTCTCTTCCTAGTTAATTTAGCCCATAAGTGATTACAGTAAATGTATACTGTGAGAAAAACGTTTATATTTAAGTAAATAATAACTACTTGAGCGTTACTCATGAAAATAATCTAGGTATTTAAGAGTAGCTGACACAGGCATATCTTTACAGTTTAGTAAATGTCATATAAAGGCCTATAAAAGCCTGAAGTCTGCTGAATGTATGCAATCTCACCTGTCCCTGAAATGTTTACCATCAAGGCTCTGAAATAGCATTGGTAGGAAACTTTTTAAGCACCATTCTTACGATGAGTAAATGATTTTGAAAATTGTCCAGTCAGGAACTCTAGAACCATGGCAAACCTAAAATAAATAAACATGTGTACACACATGCACACAAGTATACATTAACCTAAGAACATTTTAACAATGTCTATTCAAAGGAGTTATGAAACACCTGGTAAACAAGTAAAACATAGAAAACTGAATTAATACAAGCACATTCCCAGATACAGAATGCAAACTGTAAGTGACTCAAGGTATTTTGGATTCAGTCTTATTATTCATCTTTGCATCCCCAGCACCAGATATAAACCATGCAAACAGAAAGCACTGATCAAAGTGTTGAACATCCAATTTCCACTCCACCTTCTAATCCATTCGAGAAGCATTTACTGTGTGTGTGTACCAAGTATTATGCTTTGGGCCACGCTCTGTGCTAAATTCTAAAAATACAAAAATGGTAAAGATGTTGTCCTGGCTCACAGGGTGCTTACTCCAGCTGAGCAAACGAATCTATCTCCCTCACCAATCCATCCTTGCAAAAACAACAAAAGCAACTACAGTTAAAATAAGTAAAAGATTCAGACTTCAGGATCCTGGACACACTGTTCTGCTTCTCTTTGCAGAAGTGCACACTGGCCGTCAACAGAGAGAGGGTGACCTAGAAATTAAATGGATAAACTGTTTTCCCTCCTGTTGTCATATATTATTCGGGTCAGGCAGCCTATTCTCACTGAGTCAAGAAAGTACAGGCTTAATGGGTGAAACTTGAGTCTCCATGATGGCAAGACTGGATACGAGCCCTGCCCAAGGAACCAGATTCACCACGGCCAGTGGAACTTGCCCCAGCTGCTAATGGGCATCCAGGTCCAAACAGAAGAGCCCAGAATAACAAGCATTTTCCTTCCTGTTCCACCTTTTCCTTTCTAGGGCCAGAAGCTGGTGCTAAAATCTATACTTCCTTGAGCTCCTGGGAGCTCCTGGAGTCTGAGGCTATCACACTCCCTGCTGGGAAGGCAAACAAAAGTTAGGGGCATGAATTGATCCCAAGCAATGCTGAACCTACGTGCCCTCTGTTACTGTTAATAATAATACCGGTAATAGACCAGGGCTAATGTCAAAGGATGTCTAAAAGATAAACAGAATGACTGGTATCAAGGGCGACAGCAGAACGGGTTCTAAATGTCTCTTTCTATGTCCAAGTTTTCATCATAGTTGAAACTCTGGGAGCAGACCATAAAATCGAAAATACAAGCTGTATGTACTTTGATAAAATCACAGATATGTTAATTTAATCTACTGCAACAATCATACATAGAATGAATTTCAGACCATTCCAGGCACTATGATATAAATAAGAATGAGACATTTTCCTTGCTCTCAAGATGCTTATAATTCAGGCATTTTTCCCAGCAGCTATGGAATGTCCTACATCTTCACTGGAACAAAGAGAACAGAAGTGGCAGCAACTATCCGACTAATAGCCAATCTAATGCTAGGTACCTAATTATACCAAATAGGCTTCCCAAAGTCCCAATCCTCTAAAACTGCCTTGTGAGTAGGATTTCAACCTGATCGATGATACTGAGCGTACACAGTGCCAGGTACTACTGGTAGGCCTGAGAGACACAACAGTGTAACAAGACCTGCTTTCTCTTCTCAAGTAGCTCCAAGTTGTTTGAAAACTTCCATCTCTTAGAAAAGATTATCAGTCTCAGATATGGTAAGATGAAACATCTAAGGAAAGACAAACTGGGAAAAAAATATTGCTTACCTTTAATTTCTCCAGCCCGTGCTTTTTTGTAGAGTCCTTTGACATCCCTCTGTTCACAAACATGCAGGGGAGCATCAACAAACACTTCAAAAAAAGGTAAACTTGCACCCTCATGAATTTGCCTTGCATTGTTGCGATCCTTAGAAAAAAGGCACATACAGAAACGTAATAAAGAGTGTTCATGTGAATCAAGGGTACTGTATTAATGTCAAGGACAAGTAAAAGTGCTTTTCAGCCGTGTTAGTGGGAAATAGACAAAGTTTAATTTATATTTTGAAAATATAAACTGAAAAAAATAAACCCAAGAAATTATTAGATTAACACACCCATTCTTCATTAAGGATTTTTTTTTAATTTATTTTTTTAACATCTTTATTGGAGTATAATTGCTTTACAATGGTGTGTTAGTTTCTGCTTTATAACAAACTGAATCAGTTATACATATACATGTGTTCCCATATCCCCTCCCTCTTGTGTCTCCCTCCCACCCTCCCTATCCCACCCCTCTAGGGGGTCACAAAGCACCGAGCTGATCTCCCTGTGCTATGCGGCTGCTTCCCACTAGCTATCTATTTTACGTTTGGTAGTGTATATATGTCCATGCCACTCTCTCACTTTGTCACAGCTTACCCTTCCCCCTCCCCGGATCCTCAAAAGGCCTGCTATTCTGAGATACTGGCAAGTTCCAGGAGGGAGAACAATGGATGCCCCATTAAAACTTCCACCTAAATTTTACAAGGAAGCTGAGCCAAAGCCCAGCTTAAATGCAGATGTCAGTCATCAGGCCTCTCTCTTAACAACAGGCTCAACCTCAGCCTGAGCTAGCGTGAAAGTAACTTCACAAGGGATCCATTCAGAACCCTGAGGCCAGTTTATTCACCTGCCAAACACAAACCCCTGCAGCCGCTACACATCTCTAGCATTCCCAAAACTTTACTTTTCTGCATGGCTCCTAACCCCCAGCTCTGCTAATACCTTCACCGCTCGGCCTCAACTCTCTCTGGAACACTGCTTCCTTTGTAAGTGAAACTCTTCTTCTTTCTGGTCTTAACTGAAACCAAGTTCTCCCTTGAGGATTCACTCATCTTCCTGTTCTCAAACGCAGGCTCCACGTTCATATTCTATAGACAAGGCAGCGCCACCATTTTCAAAGCCAGCCCCTGCACCTTCCTCCATCCTATCCCCACATGGCTCATGTTATCATTTACCACCTTTCTTACGGCCCCTCAACCCATGCCTACTTCCACTCTTATCAGATGGCCACACTTCTCATTTCAAAAAGAAAATCCCCAGGGACTTCCCTGACCGTCCAGTGGTTAGGAGTCCGTGCTTCCAATGCAGGGGGCATGGGTTCAATCCCTGGTCAGGGAACTAAGATCCCACATGCTGTGTAGCATGGTCAAAAAAAAGAAAGAAAGAAAAGAAAAGGAAATCCCCAGACACGAACTCTCTCAATCTCCCCTCTGCCATATAATTTACCTATATCCCCCACCTTTATCTCCTTCCCTCCTGCCGCTCCTCCCTTCACGGATTCAAAATCCCCTACTCTGCAATGGAATACTATTCAGCCATAAAAAAGAATGAGATTTTTGCCATTTGTAGTAACACGGATGGGTTTGGAGGGCATTATGCTAAGTGAAATAAGTTTGACAGAGAAAGACAAATACTGTATGGTATCACTTGTATGTGGAATCTAAACAAATACAACAGGACTTCCCTGGTGGTGCAGTGGTTAAGAATCCGCCTGCCAATGCAGGGTACACAGGTTCGAGCCCTGGTCCGGGAAGATCCCACATGCCGTGGAGCAACTAAGCCCGTGCGCCACTACTACTGAGCCTGCGTTCTAGAGCCCGCAAGCCACAACTAATGAAGCCTGCGTGCCTAGAGCTCGTGCTCTGCAACAAGAGAAGCCACTGCAATGAGAAGCCCGCACACAGTAACGAAGAGTAGCCCCTGCTCGCCGCAACTAGAGAAAGCCCACGCACAGCAATGAAGACCCAATGCAGCCAAAAATAATAAATAAAATAAATAAATTTTAAAAAGTACAACAAACTAGTGAATATAACAAAAAAGAAGCAGACTCACAGAGATGGAGAACAAACTAGTGGTTACCAGTAGGAGAGGGGGAAGGGGCAACATAGGGGTGGGGAGTCAGAGGTACAAACTATTAGGTGTAAGATGAGCTAAAGGATGTAGCGTACAACATGGGGAGTAGAGCCAATATTTTGTAATAACTGTAAATGGAAAGTAACTTTTAAAAATTGTACATAAGAAAAAAAAATCCCCTTCCGGCTAATGAACCTTGCTCAATCCATTACTGCTGCTGCATCTGGAATTTTCAACCTCCCCCTTCTCCACTGGCAACAAACAAGTAAAAGTCACTCTCTTCCATTAAAAAGAGATGAGCTAACAAATCATACAAAAATTCCCTCAATCCTGGCACTTTCCAAGCCATTCTGCCACATTTCATACTACTAACCCTGTGTACTGCAGTCATGCTACTCCCCGGTCGTTCCTATGCTCCCCTGCGGCACTGGTGTTGCCCACATTCTACCAGGAGACCACTGCTCACACTGCACAGTCCCTGAGCACTTTTCTCAACTGCTTTCACTGTGTAAACTACAGCATATAAACCAACACTCAAGCCTGAACTCTGACCTCTCCTGAAATTAAACACACCTTTCCAACTTCCTCCAAAATACACCCACCTGGAGATCTCCCAGGTACCTCAAACTTAACACGTCCAAAACTGAACCCACTCTCTTTTCTCCCAAGCTTGCATTCCCACCTATACTGCCCAAATCAAGGGATGACGACACTACTCACCCAGAATCCCCAGAGTTGTTCTGGTTTCTTCCCTTTGCCGTCCCACCCCCTGCATTTTGTCACAAAGTCCTTCAGATTTTACCTCTAGACATTACACTAACCCAGTCTGCACTTCTTCCCTAGCTCCTGGTTCAACCTCATTTTTCCTGCCTGGACAACACCCTTTTAATACGTCTGCTGGCTTCCAGCTTTGACTTGCTCAAAGCCACACTCTACACTGTCCCCAGGATGACAGAGGATGCAAATTCAACCACGTCACTAAACTCTTCAGAGACTGCCCAGCACCATCAGGGTAAAACCCAAGCTTCTCAATGTGAATCGTCAGGCCTTCTCCACCTGGCCCCACCATTCTCAGTCTCGCACCTGATGTTCTATTGATAATTAACACCTGCCTGGTCTACCAGGCTGTCTGGGCCTAATGCCTTTGCCATCCCCCCTGCCAAAAACACTCCACCTCTCTCCTCGGGCTACAGCAATGTGTCCCCTCACAGCACAGCTCCATGCTAAGTCCTCCAGGAAGCCTACCCTCATGTCCAGGCTGACTGAGGCCTCACTTCTGCTGGGCTCTCAGAGTACCCACCATATACCTCTGTCACAGATCTCATCCCAATATACTGAAATAATTTCAGTAGCTTTATAGCCTTAGTATCTGGCAGAATGATTAAGTCGTGATCCTACTATTCCAACTGTCCTTTTAAATGAAGGTGTTCCCAAGTTTCCATCTGTGACTCGCTTCTCATTCTATATACTCTTTTGTACACTCAACTTCATCAAGGTTTCAACAATAAAGTTAATGATTCCCCAATTTTTTTTTTTTTAATTTATTTTTGGCTGCACTGGGTCTTTGTTGCTGTGTGTGGGCTTTCTCTAGTTGGGGCGAGCGAGGGCTACTCTTCGTTGCGGTGCGCGGGCTTGTCATTGTGGTGGCTTCTCTTGTTGCGGAGCATGGGCTCTAGGTGCACAGGCTTCAGCAGTTGTGGCACATGGGCTCAGTAGTTGTGGCTTACAGGCTCAGTAGTTGTGGCACATGGGCTTAGTTGCTCCATGGCATGTGGGATCTTCCCCGACCAGGGCTTGAACCCGTGTCCTCTGCACTGGCAGGCGGATTCTTTAACCACTGCACCACCAGGGAAGCCCCTGATTCCCAAATCTTTATCTCAATTCTACACAACGTTCCTGAGCTCCAGAACCAATTTCCCAATGACCCAGTGGTCATCTTCACCTAGATACGCCACCAGCATTTCAAGCCTAACCCAGCTAAAATCAGTCATCTTCTCCCTTCCTACCCTATATTTTCTAACTCAATCATACCATCTTCTCTTCTGAAAGCACCACCCATCATGTTCACCCCCAAATTCAGCAATCAACCCGGGCACCACGTTCTACTGATGCTACAGGCTCAAGAGCCCTCAAATATGCCCCATCTTTTCTATTCCCATGGCCGATACCTCAATTCACGCCAAAAGCCTCCTGACTAGTCTCCTACCTCCAGACCCTTCCCGTTCCAGGCCTTAAGGGTGACCTCACTAAAATACAAAGGCACCAGAGACACTATTCCCCAGTGCAATCTCAAACTCTCGACCACCTGTGGGGCAAAGCCCCGAGCAGTCCGGAGTTCACCGTCAGACCTCTGCAAATCGCTCAAGCCTCATCTCCCCTCACGTTCATCCGGCAGAACAGCCAAAACAACCTACAGTTCCCCAAAGACCTAAGTCCCTCACATTTCCATGCTTTTGCAAATCCTGTAGCATCTCCTCTGTGAAACAGTTTTCTCCTGCGAGAAAACTGACTCATCTTTCATGACGCATTTCAAGCAGCACTTCCTCTGCGAATCTTCCACAGCACCTTTATATACATGTACGAATCACTTGCCTCACGATACTGCAACTGTTCGCATCTCTATGCTCCCACTACCTACTGACTCCTCAAGGATAAGAACTATCAGGTTTATTTTTACAACCAAGATGCCCAAGGTTAGTGGTGACAGAGAATACACATATCCTATAATATATGATTTGGTCCAAATATTATCATGAATTTTTTTTTTTTTTTTGCAGTACGCAGGCCTCTCACTGTTGTGGCCTCTCCCGTTGCAGAGCACAGGCTCCGGACGCGCAGGCTCAGCGGCCATGGCTCACGGGCCCAGCCGCTCTGCGGCATGTGGGATCTTCCCGGACTGGGGCACGAACCCGTGTCCCCTGCATCAGCAGGCAGACTCTCAACCACTGCGCCACCAGGGAAGCCCTATCATGAATTTTGACATGACCTAAGCATAGTCCGAACCTCATTTTCATTCTTAGTGCTTTTGGGGGTGAGATCAAGAAAAGTGTTGCTCCGTGTTATGGAAAGAAGGGAGCCAAAAAAACAGATCAGCGTATACTTTTCGATACCCAGGTCTCAGCTGCTCGCTCTCCAAATTAGGTGTTACTAACTTTCTCTTTTTCCAAGAGTTGCAGAGCTTCCCAGAAAGTGCAAGAAAATCACTGTTACTATATTACTATGAAAACTGTTTATATCCTAGAATTCAGGAACTCTAACAACTCTCATACACTTCATTATTCAGGATACCTTAAACTGACATATTGACACCGATCCCAGTGTTTCAGGAAAACGAAAAGTACCTAGTCCTCAAAGAACCTTTTAGGACTCCTGCCATGAGTGAACCTGTATGATTAACACTCAGTCTCACACTTATCTATAACCCTTACTGCTCAAATTTAGTTTTTGTTTTAAAAAAAAGTCTAAGTAACCAGACAGATTTATGATACAGTACTAGAATTGCACTATTATTTACTACACTTACTGAGTATTTATTACACATCAGGCACTATGCTGAAAGCTGTGAATGCAGGATTTACCTAATCCTCAGAGCAACCCTACGAGGTAGGTATTATCTGAGCTTGGAAGGTTAAGTAAATCGGCCAAGGTCCTAATAGTAACTGGCAGAGCCGAGATTTCAGTCTCTTGTTTCTGGCTTCAAAGCCGCTGTGTTTAACTACTACACTAACTCACCTGTTCTTTCATATCTGGGCCTCCTAAGGGCTATGCTATCATTTAACAAACACTAAATATCTACCGTGTTCCAGGATCTGGGCTTGGCATCAAGATTATAAAGATAAATCAGATGTAGTCCCAGCCTTCAAAGAGCCAGTGGGGTTTAGAGACAGCAGAGCACAGTGGGCAAGAGCACAGGTCACTGACACTGTCTGGGTGCAAATCCTTGCTCTGCCACGTAGAGTGTGTGAGGTGGGGTGATTGACACCTGTTTCCTCACCTCCACCCTCCTCACTGGGTGATGAGAACTAAGTGAGCTAATTCACATAAAAGCACTTTAAAACCATTACCAGTACACAGTAAGTGTTCAATCAACGTTAGCTGCTATTATTATCATTATTATTATTATTACTGCTGCTATCAGCACCACCAACCAAAGAACTGGTATTTATAATAAAACAATGTGCTATGGTACAATAACAAGGGCACCAAAGACAGGTACCCAACAAAGCCTGAGAGACTCAGGAGGAAGAAATACCCAACCTGAGTCTCAGAGCATAAACAGGTGTCAACTGATGCTGAGGGGAGGCTAAGAGGAAGAAGAAGAGGGCCTTCGAGGCAGAGGGAAACAAAATTCTCGTGGTAAGAAACAATGTGATTTTTTTCAGAGAAATACAAAAAAGTGAATTAGTGCTCTATGGTCTCTAAAATAAGAAAGAGTGTGATGAAAGATGAAACTCAAGGATTGTGAGCAAAGAAGCCACGACAGGACACATGTTAAGAAACCTAAGATTCTCCCTGGTGTTTGATACATGTTGAGTATTTATTATAGGATTTTTGAACTGAAAAGTCAAACTTGAAATAATTTGGCCATTGACTTGTTCAACAACTTTGATTATACTTTTGAGGGGGGCGGTGGGTGTGTGGGTTATAGCAAGCTTTTCAAAAATGAATTTACTCAGGAAGTTGCGGCACAAAAATGTTGTAGGTTAATTGTTTTAATTTGGACTTAGCCTCAAAGTACATGTCAGTGTTTATTCACTTTGCCTGACACCATATCCTCAATACACGTAATTAGAACAGCAATGGCGCAAAAGCCACATACCTGAGTATAAGGTGATATAAAACTTGTGATGCACACTAAGCCAGCATCTGCAAACAGCTTAGCAACTTCTGCGATGCGTCGAACATTCTCTTCTCTGTCTTCAGGACTAAAGCCAAGATTTTTGTTGAGACCTTGACGAATGTTGTCACCATCCAAAGTGTAGCATGGAATACCATGGCAAACCAAGTACTCCTCCAAAGCCATGCTTACTGTGGTCTTTCCTGCTCCCGACAAGCCTAGAAGTGAACAGTCCAAACAGATTCCATACATAAAGTTAGGGGGATAAGTAATAAAGAATTTTAACCACAGGCTTAATTACATTCATTATTCAGAGCAGTCTCTTAGCAACATTCTTGTCTAATATTTCTCTGTAAAATTTTACTACATCTTAGCTCGAAAAAACATCTGTAGTTCAAATATAATAAGCATTTATCTTTTTAGTAACTTCTGTCTAACCCCAAAGGTATCCTAGAAGTCACTGAGCTACAAAGGCTTAACCAATTTTAATATTACACATGGCTGGGTAGATATTCACTTTGTCCTCTTGTTACCACTATTCTAAAGCTGCGTGCCAATTTTAAAAGAAAGTTATATGACCAAATTATTTCTGGTGAGGGAAGAAAAAGAAAGGACAAAAGTAAGTGAAATAAATACTAGAAAGTTACCTCTATATCCCAGGATCAACACCTCCCAAAGGCAACCATGATAAAAGCACCTGGGAATCCAATTTATTTTATATATATATATATATACACATATATAATATAAATAAATAAATAAATAAATAAATAAATAAAATATATATATATATTTATAATATAATTAACTCATTTCACCTTCCTCTACCAATGTTTAGTCACTAAACGATGAGGAATAAAGGAAAAGGAAAGAATACATTTATGCACTAATATTTGTCACCTTGGTGAGTGTATCAGAATTCACAACTAAGACAGGTACTTCCCTGGTGGTCCAGTGGCTAAAACTCTGTGCTCCCAATGCAGGGGGCCCAGGTTCAATCCCTGGTCAGGGAACTAGATCCCACATGCCACAACTAAGAGTTCGCATGCCGCAACTAAAGATCCCACATGCCACAACGAAGATCCCGCGTGCCGCAACTAAGACCCAACGCAGCCAACTATATAAATACACAGATAGATATTTCAAAAAAAAAATTAAGATAGTTATGAGACAAGAGATAAAACACTGAAACCTAATGTACTGATACTTCGACATGCTAGTATAGAAGGCTAACTGAAAAATCAATTTTAAAAAGGATGATATGTTAAGAGGATCAATATAGTGTTATATGGTTTCTACATTAAAAATGTATATTAACATGAGTACAGCAGGTAGTATTTTCCAAAGATTGACTGAAAGCTTGTTTACAATGTGACACTGCCACTGTCACACCCAGAGGTAGAGTAGTTCTCAGCCCTTGAATCTGGGCTGGACTTAGGAGTCGCCTGTAGCCAAAACAATATAGTGAAAATGATGAGCATGACTTCCAAGACTGTCAGAAAAGGCTATTCAGCTTCTCTTTGGATATTTAATTGGGGAGAAGCCAGCTGTCAAATACTCTGAGACCACCGTGCTAGAGAAATCGCAAGTAGGTGTTCCTGTCGATAGCCTTAGCCAGCTAAGCTCCCAGCTGACCAGCAGCGTCCACTGGGGAGTCATTGCGGACACCCTGCCAGTTGTGGCTTTAGATGACTGGAGCCCAAGCCAGCATGACTGCAACCAAGCAAGACCCAGGGGGAACCGCCCAGCAGAGCACTCCTGAATTCCTTACCCACAAAAGAGTGAGCAAGTTAAAATGGCTGTTTCACACCACTAGGGTTTGGGTAATTTGTTACATAGCAACAATGACTGAACAAAGAGATGGATGTTGGGGGGACTAGGTTTTTCTGTTCTTTGTTATTGTTGTTTTTAACTACCAGTTGAACACTAGGAATCAGGGGGAAAAAAAACTGAAAACATCAGCTTCTTATACAACAAAGACAACCTAATCAACTATACTCCAATATAAAATAAAAATTAAAAAAAAACAGATAACCTAAACTACAATTAAAGTGTCTGTTTATACATACATGTGTACATGTACGTATTTTATGTATATATTTAATTTGAAACAAAGAACAGACACTGCTGAAAACTGAACTAATGACACAAAATTTCACTGAGATGATTATAGTGAACGTAGACAAAAAGGCTAGGATATCAAAGTGGTCAGAGAAAATTAATAGATAATGCAAGACAGATCATCCAAAACTAAGATAAAGAAAACTGGTACACCAAAGAGAAACCACATGTACTAGATTGAAGAGCGTCCCCCCCAAAATTCACATACAGCTGGAACCTCAGAATGGGACCTTATTTGGAAACAGGGTCTCTGTGCATGTAATTAGTTAAATTAAAATGAGGCCACACAGGACTACGGTGGGCACTAAATCCAGTGACTGAAATCTTTATAGCAAGGCCACCTGAAGGCGAAAGCAGAGACTGGAGTGGTACCCATACAAGCCAGGGAACGCTAAGGACTGCCAGCAGAACCAGACGCTAGGAGAGAGGCATGGAACAGATTCTTCCCCAGAGCCGACAGAAGGAACCGTCCTTGATTTCAGGTTCCCAAACTGAGAGAATAAACTTCTGTTGTTTGAAGCCACTCGGTTTGTAGTGATTTGTTACAGTGGCCCTGGGAAACTCATATACCAATCAATGTAAAAATACAAAACCAGAAAGTTTATCCGAAATAAGATGTAAGAAAAAACAGTGTCCCAAGAAAATGACATACAAACCACTCCATACCTGGACAGATCTGGTTAAGCTACTGAATTGCAAGAAAAAGAAAGAAATCATGACTTCCGTTTCCAACAATATCAAAAAAAAAAAGTGAAGGCTATAAATTTGACAACATAATTAACAACCTTGATCTGATGAACGTATATAGAATATTGCCCACATCAGGGGAACACATTTTCTTTACAAATACACATTTATGAAACTGATTACATCCTACACTGTAAAGCAAGTACCAAAAAAATCTGATAAAAGTATTTATAAGCATCATTAGCGGTAAAATAAATGGAATATACCATGTTTAAGAAAAGGAGTACCCAATATTCTAAAGATCAATTTCCTCCCAAATTGACCTTTAGATACAATGTAATCCCAAATCAAATCCCAACTGGATTTTGGTGGAATTAGTTAAACCTATTACAAAATTTATACAATACAAAGAGCCAAAAAAAAAAAACAGTCAAGACATTCCTAATGAAGAAGGTAAGAGGATTTACTCCACTAGATTTCAAGACTCTACAAATATATAGTAATTAAGACAGTGTGGCAGTAACAGAGCAATAGACAAGTATACCAGTGGAATAGATCAGAGCTCCCAGAAACAAATCCACACGTAAATGGAAACCTGATCTATGACAGCTGGCACAGCAGATCAGAGAAAAAGGATACCCTCATCTTGGGACAACTGATTATCCGTATGGAAAGAAAAGAAAATGGATCCGCCCCTCACACTACACACAAAAATCAATTGCAGAAGGAAAAGGGCCTAAACGAGAAAAGCAAAACTTCCGAAAGAAAATATACGAAAAGAAGTAATTCTTCAGGCATGCAGATGAAAAAAGGAAAGCTCCTTAGAAGAAGAAAAAACAATTGGATTAGTCACAACATTTAATAGGAGAAATGTCTGCCTCTTATGACAACTTGGCTGGGTAAAATATATATTCGGTTCATATTTCCTTTGTCCTGGAATTCTTAAAACATTACTCCAACATAAAAACTCAGGGAATTCAGAATCCAATGGAAAGCCATCTTATAAAAAACACTGAACAAAAAAATACAGACCATAAAAACTTGACTCAAAGAGCTCATGAGTGGGCATGCCATAATAAAAGAACTGATGGGAAGGTGATAAGGTTGAATCAATTTACTTACAGAACTCAAATACAAACACCTATGGAAATTTAAGATTTGGAACAGAATGTGTCACAAGCCTAGACAATATAAATATAACAATTTAACATCAATCTAGACTTAAGAATGAGGAGATGGGAAGAACTCAAAAATGCTCTCTTCTTTCATACAGAAACACACAGACCTATCTACAGTTGAAATTTTCAATTTATAAAAACAGAAAATGGGAATGCTGTTTTTTTGGCAATCAGCAAAAGTTTTAAGGATGGGTAATATCCATGTTGACAAAGACATTGGAAAATGGACCCTCATCCACCTTTGGAAAATAAATAGGTACAAATTTTAGTGGGTTGTATGGCTGTCGGCATAACTGATGCCAACTTGGCGCTTCTCTGTCATCAAGGCTTTGTAGTTAACAGATTAATGTTCGTTAGGTCCAGGTGGCCTCTATGCTCTGTTAGTCCCCAAACAATGCTGAAGACCTTTGCTAATATATTCCTGGTGCCCAGAAGACTAGTTACCCATTCATAAATCCTGACTTAGGAATACACTTCCTGTTTCCGAGCACGTACCTCCGTACCCTAGGTTAACTACGAAATTGTCCCAGTGGCCCTTCAGCAGCGCAGAGTGCAGCTGTGAATGTTTCCAGATCACTGTTTGCCAGCTCCCACCCTGTGAATAAGTTACCCTATAACATAAACTGATCCACTGATTATATGAAGCTGCCTGCCTTGCTTTTCAGTCTCAAGGTTCCTTCTCAACTCAGTGGGCACTTTTCATTCCCTCTGTCCTCCAGCATGGGTAAATTGGCGAGATGCAACAAAATTTTATTTAAAACTCCTAGAAGTGAAAAAAGATCCATCATTTTTAAAACCACCTCCAAAACCTGGATCAATTTACCCTCTCAAAGAGAGATTCTGGGAAAATCAACACAAGAATCAATCAGAAGCCAAAGCAAAAGAAGAATCATTAGAAACTGATTGTGTGAAATTCTTTACCACTCATTCTTTCTCTTCATATGGTCTACATTATTAGCATCTTGAAGGCAGAATCCAGGTCCTATTTGCATGCAGAATTTTACAGAATGTACGGTAGTTATCAACTAGAAAGTAGTTTTAAGCTGCATTCTGATTTTTCCTCTTTAACAGCAATTTTGTAAAGAACGAAAGGAATCACCAAAAGAAAATATGTTATTATTAAGCAACTTTGTCAGTTACATATTATGGTGCTCCAGATACAAGAACAGAGCTCAAAATGTAAGTATCCTTACTCCTGGCTCAAGGCTGTCTATACCACTGCTTTCGAAACAGACTGGCTTGTCTCTCCAGACCATACCTGTTAGCCAAACCGTGCAACCACGAAAGCCACCTCTGGTCCCCACCACCTGACCTCTCTTGTTCCTGCTGACGTGGTGAGCTTGATAGGTGACATTAGTGGCCCTCTGCATCCCCTGGAAAAAAGAAAAAAAAGAAAGAATTCTGGTTTACCTGAGTCCCTTAAAAGGTAAACATATATTCCTTGCAAACATACAGTAACTGCCCTATGTAACATGCCAAAAGAAAGGAAAAAGATGAAAACTAACAGCTTTTTCTTTCTTTAGAGTACCTGGCACGGTGTTCAGTTCTTTACAAACACCAATTAATTAGTCTGCAAAGCCCCTCAAGGATGCACAAACTCCTACTACTGTGGTTTTCCAGATGAAGGTGTTAAACCTGAGAAGAGTTAAATAACTTGCCCCAGTTCCCCTAACTGGTAAGTGGCAGACTCCAGAGCCCAGTCTTCTCACTCATTCATTCGTTCAACCATTGTTTCCTGAGGTCCTACTAGTACACCAAGTGAACAAAACAGGGTCCCTATTCTCACTGAGCTCATTCCACTGGCAGGAGACAGACCAATAACAATTATTAAGTCAGAGAGTGACAAGTGCACTCTGAAAATAAAACAGGGTAAGAATGGAAAGAGAGATAGGGGATGAGTGCCTCTTTAGGCAGGATAATCAGGAAAAACCTGAGAAGGTGGCATCTGAGCAGATTCCTGAATGAAGTGTGGAAGGGATGTCTGCAGGTATCATGAAATGCATGATGAAAAAAATGGAAGGTAATTGTTGTTCTCTCAAATTTTCTTCTCCTTAAACAAAAAGGGCATAAAATTACATAGTTCTCAAAGGATCTTAATAGACGTTTCTCCAAAGAAAACAATACAAATGGTGAATAAGCACATTAAAAGATGCTCGACATCATTAACCATCCAAGAAATGCAAATCAAAACCACGAGATACCACTGCACACTCACTCGATGGCTATAATCAAAAAGACAGGAAATAACAAGTGCTAGTGAGGATATGGAGAAATTAGAATCCTCATACGTTTGCTGATGGGAGTGTACAGTCACTCTGGAAAAGAGAAGTTCTACAAAACATTAATTATAATTATCATATGTCCAAATGATTCCCCCTCCTAGATTGATGCTCACAAGAAATGAAAACATGTCCACACAAAACCTGTACACATATGTTCTAGCAGCATGATTCATAAAAGCCAAAAGGTGAAAACAACCCATCTGTCCATCAATTAATAATCAGATAAACAAAACTGTTTAATTGTATGGTATATACATACAGTGGAATATTATTTGGTAATAAAAAGGAATGAAGTACTAATACAACCTACAATACAGACAAACCTCAAAAACATTATGCTGGGCTTCCCTGGTGGCGCAGTGGTTGAGAGTCCGCCTGCCGATTCAGGGGACACGGGTTCGTGCCCCGGTCCGGGAAGATCCCACATGCCGCAGAGCGGCTGGGCCCGTGAGCCATGGCCGCTGAGCCTGCGCGTCCGGAGCCTGTGCTCCGCAACGGGAGAGGCCACAACAGTGAGAGGCCCGCGTACCGCAAAAAAAACAAACAAAACAAAACAAACAAAAAAACATTATGCTAAGTGAAAGATGCCAGTCACAAAGACCACATATTGCATAATTCCATTTATATGAACCATCCAGAATAGGAAAATATAAAGAGACAGAAAGCAGATTAGCAGTTACCTCAGGTTGGGATGTTGGGAGAGGAATGTGGAGTGACTTCCGATGGATATGGGGTTCTTTTCTGGGGTAATTAAAATGCTCTAAAATTGACTGTGCTGCTGGTTGCAAAACTGTGTAAATATAATCAAAACTATCAAATTGTACATTTTTAAGTGGGTAAATTGAACGGTAGGCAAATTATCTCAATAAACCTGTTTTCTAAAATTAAAAAAATGAATCACACAGCCTCTATTTTCTCCTCCTATGGAGCAAAAACATAATTTAGATTCTTTTCAACAAGTTATGCCTTTATAAAATAGGTAAGTGTCAGCATTCTTTTAATAGGGTGTTTGTATTTCATACTGCGTATAGCTCTTATTTTTTTTAAGACAGTTTTATTCATCATTCACTCAAAGATATCTACTGAATGCACACTACATGCTTGACATTCTTCTAGCTGCTGATGAAACAGAAGTGCACAATACCAATAAAATCACCATCCTCCTGGGGCTTCTCTAGTCTTCCCTCCCAGGGAAGCGGTTCTCAAAGCGTGGTCCCTAACCAGCAGCTTTGGCATCTCCTGGGAACTGCCAGAAATGCAAATTATCAGGACCTGCTCCAAACAGACTAAGTCAGAAACTCTGGCGTGGGGCCTGACAATCTGCATTTCAAAGCCTCCAAGTGACTCGGATGCCAGTTCAAGTTTGAGAACCACTGGACTAAGAGGAAAAATAGAGGCGAGAAAAGAAAACACCAAGATAAAGAAGGAAATTATGTAAGTTAGAAACAAGTATCAAAGAGGGGGAAAAAGTAAATAAAGCAAAAAAAGTGAAGAAATATCATACGAAGTATGATATTTAGACAGGGTGGCCAGAGAAGGCTTCAGCAAAAAGAGGATATTTAAGATCTCTGATGACCTCTGAGGGAAGCACCTTCCAGACAGGGAACAGCAAGTGCAAAGAAAAGTGAGAAAGTAACTGGGGAAATCCAGAATGATTCCTGGGCAGTCCAAACAAGCCGTCTGGAGGCAACGGTCATACATCTAAAACAAGAGCAGTGGCCATGACCATGTCTTCTGCAGCCACGTGAGTGGCTCAGGTTGAGGCACGAAATACACTGATTCACCCTTGACCCAGAGGTCTTCAAAATGGGGAACAAACACCCTGATAGGTACATGAACATGGACTTTGTCAAGGGACCATTTCTATCCAGATCTTCAACTTCCAGATGAGTTCTTTTCTAAAACTGGTTGGCCTGAGAAGGTGCCTGAGGTTCAGGATCTCTTTCCCCCTCTCCCTGCACAATTCCCCTAGTGTACAGGAGAAAGCATCTCTGCCCATCTGCATCTTACTCTCACTCACTGCCCTGGGGGTGTCCTCGGGAGCCAAAGGGACAATTGGACAATTCTTTTAATAGGCCCACCACAAAAGCTGCACCCCTCCCCCACTAACCATCTCATTAGCAGATGTATCCATAGTTCCAATAATCACAAAGAATTCTACTATGGGTCTCCCAAACCATTTCCTTTCAATTAAACTGATGAAGCAAACATAACTTTCCAGCTCTGCATTTTCAGGATTTTAAACAAAACCCGGAGTGTCTGACCCAGACATCTGTGTCTCCCGGGAAGCAGCGGCCCCTCTTTCCTGAGGTATCCAGTTTTAGCTCCCAGGCAGGCAGCCTGGGAGGAGAGGAGACAGGAGCTGGGTCTGCTGGAAGGGGACAGGACAGGGATAGGGGGACAAGGAGGGTGCTATACACATTAGCTGCCTACACTGGCAGAATCTGTTTGACTTCGTCATTTTGTTTCGCGATTTTTTTCCAAGTTACTTCGCTTTGGGGCAAGAAGAAACATGTATTTAATGAGTTTTAATTCATTTTGGCACCATAAAATATCTTCTGCTTTTCTTTTTAAACTGAGTAGAATGTATAAAAACTGAGAAGCTACAAAATGCTGAGGCTGTGGTTGAGAGCAAATATAGGATAAGAGATTGTTTTAATCACTAGAAAAGTATGCTCCCTCCGGGCTTCCTGCCTCCTACATTTAAAAAAATTCTGGCAGTAAATATGGCAGTCTGGGTACAAGGAGGCTTACTGTTTATGCATGCTTGATATTTTCCATATTAAAACACAAACTTAAAAAAAGATTTGCCACAATCTCCTACCTCCTGGTTTTTCAGAATAAATCAAAGAGCACTTTTTAAAACTCTTAGAATTGCAAGGTGGTGGGTATATGCCTGAATTTTACTAAAAATCTAAAGCTCACTTCCATATGTAATCTTCTAGTTCCCCTTCCCCTCTTTTCCTTTTCCACCCACTCTAGCCAAAGCCTTCCTATAATCCCGCCAGGAAAACATGACATTAGTGGGTGCATCAGGGAGTTATTTCCTTCCAACTCTCCATTCCTGTTCTCAGTGTCTTCAATGCCCTAGTTTCTATTCACAGAACAATGAAATCAGGCTTATTCTTTTCTAAGAGTCTGGGTGGTTGATAGTAATATTTGGCTTGTTGTACATATACCCAAGGCAGTCCCTGTAACATTTACTGCCCATAGGATTTGTCTGTTATTTATGGACCGTTTTATACGGTGTCTTTTTGTATATAATTTTTACTTCCTTGGGAGAATAGGTCAAGCACTATGAGTTATAGTTCTTTGTGTTTTTCACAACACCCAAGCTCTTTTCTTGTGCCTTGTCAGTGCTCAGTAAAAGTTAGATATAAGGCATTTATTTTAAAGCATGATTTGTGTTCTCTGTATAACCTGCAAATGAAATGATGATTGACATTCAGAAGTCTTAAGAATAGCGGAACTGGGACAATTCATTTCAAAAGAATTCCTTCTCTTTCTACGATTGGGACTAAATGACTACCAGTCCTGTTACTAAGCTAACGTCAAGTGGCCTCTCATTATGTGTGGTGTACATTTCCTACGCATTCTACAAACTGCTGTCCTCAACACCCACACAAGTGGCCCTGTGTCCCTTTTTGACCCACCTTAACTTCCACATGTTTTGTTATCTTATCCACTTCCGTATGGGACAAATTAACTTCTCCTATGATGCTACTTAGAGAATTTCATGGTCTGTGAGTTTATGATGATTTTATGAAGAACTCTGCATTTTTCAGTGAAATTTGTAAAGGCACAGAAAATATACCAAATATGAAGCATAATTCTGGCCTTCAACATCTATCACTCACCCCACCACCCATCTTAAACTGACTGCCAAACAGTATATTCTTCCAAAGGGAATACCTGAAATGGTAACACGGATGTGTCTTTTATATCCCAAGACATACTGTGAGTAAACTGGAGAGATGGTAGAGTACCATGTGGATAAAATTGAAAAGAACACAGTGAGAAGAAAGCTTTAGTTCACTGAGTTATTGATAACTGAAGTTAATCTTTTGAACATTAACGTTAACAAGCCAAAGACAAACAGCAAAACTGAGGCTCATGCATTCCTGGAGGTTAAGAAAACAACTTGAAAAGGCTACACTTAAAACCCTGCTGCTACAAAGCAGGGGGCACAGCAACACTGGCAATGACCCAGCTGCTTCTCAGAAAGTGAATCTCAGGCCCTACCCCAGACCTCCCGAATCAGAGCCAAGATACTGGCATGCCTATTCGATCACCGATTGTCACGCGTACACTCCGCATATACATTATGGCTCTCCGACTATTCTGTTTTAAAGATTAAAGAACAGTTAAATATTTACTTAATGGATATTTTAAACTGTCAATACTTTTAATGGAAGGGGCCCTGAATGGCCTCCAGTTGGGAAGTCCAGCCAGAAGAGATTCTTAGAAGTCAGAAATGAGCCTGAGACTACCTGTTCATTCATCATTTGCCGATGGATCCCTCCTAGATACGGGGAGTAAAACGGATCAAAAACATTTCAGGGAAGGAGACAAACAATAAAGAGAGAAAGACACCTTTACACTATGACAGGCCCCTGCTTCCCACTACGGTGACAGCGGGGCTTTCCCTACATACATGATGGGGATGTGTCCTCTACAGGTGGTTGTGCTTTCGTGTACTTTACTGTACAATACTGTATAGAGTACAGTAGTACAGTATCTTTATTTCAAGCCCAGGATGTCCAGAAGCAAACATAAAAGCAGCAGTGATGTAGCCAGTACTGTACTGTACTTTTCAAGGTATGTACTGTAAGATTAAAAATGTTTTATTTTTTGTGTTTGTTTGTTTTTTATTTATTATTTTTGTGAAAAGTATATAAACCTATTACGGTACAGTACCATATAGCCGGCTGTGTTAGTTGAGTACCTAGGCTAACTTTGTTGGACTTACGAACAAATTGGACTTATAAATGCGCTCTCGGAACGGAACTCATTCGTATGTAGGAGACTTACTTTACATGAATGTTCACAGCAGCATTATTCATAGCAACTGAAGAGGAGAAACAACTCAAATGTTCATCAACTAATGAAAGAAAAAGCAAAATGTGATACAACCATAAAACATAATATTATTCAAGCATATAAAGGAATGAAGTATTGATACATGGTACAACATGGATGAACCTTGAAAACATTATTCTAAGTTAAAGAAGTTAGACACTAAAGGCCATATATTATATCATTACATTTATAGGAGAGTCTAGCATAAAGAAATCCAAAGACAGAAAGTAGATTATTGGTTGGCAGGTGCTACAGAGAGGGAAAGGGGAAGGATAGGGAATGATTGCTAATGGGTACAGGGTTTCTTTTTGGGGTGATGAAAATGTTAAAAGTAGATATTGGTGATGGTTATAAAACTGTAAATATACTAAAAAAACAATGAACTGAACACTTAAACATATGAGAGATAAAGACAGAGGGAAGGGATGCAACCATCAAAGAAACTACAGAGAAGAATAAGAACAATGGCTGCAGTCATCTAACTGGATTTCTATATGTACTGTCCAATTTTTCCACTGTTTACTCAGCTAAAACTTACTTGGTAGAGAACTGTGTCCTTAGGAAAGGATATTTCACGGAAATAATTACCACTTAGGTAAATACCAAAATAAAAACAACAAGCAAAAAAAAAAACCAAAAAAAAACCCAGTCTCTTCATTTGAACTAATTACTTAGTAATTCGCTTTCAAAACAATTCAGGGTTGGGTTTTACTGTTTTGTTGTTGGTATGCTATGAGTAATTGAGCCATCTCAGAGCAAAAGATGGTAACATCCTAGCTAGTGGAGGAGAAAATGCTAGTATCGGATTTTATTTTAAATTACTAGTTTTGCATTTCAGAGTTACCTAATTTATTTCCCCTTTTTCTTACTCAAAGCGAAGAATAGAACAGGGTTTCTCAACCTCAGCATTAGTGACTTTTGGGCCTCAGCATTAACGATAATGCTTTGCTGTGGGGACTGTCCTGTGCACTGCAGGGTTTGTAGCAGCATCCCTGGCCTCTACCCAACAGATGTCAGAAGCAACCCCCCCCACACACACACACACAAATATAACAACCAAAAATGTCTCCAGATATTTTCCAAACACCCCCCTAGGGGAAGTAAATTTTTACCTGGTTGAAAATCACTGGAGAAGAAAACTACTCCTCAAAGGTCAATGTAATAGAGCCAAGCTGGGGAAGCTTATTTCATATTTCAACTTTAGAGAAGTCACTATGCTAAAGGGGAGGCTAACTGACAGCTGGGTACCCTGCTGCAGCCAGGACTACAGAATTGCCCAAAACCGTGATTCCAAAGTTGCTACCATCTCTCGAAATTTCCTTCCCCGGGGAAGAAAGTAAGAACAAATACACGAGTACAGAAATACACACATAAGTAGGAAAAAATGTCAGCAGCCATCCCAAAGTTACTATCTAGATCTGTCCAGTATAACTTTCTGAGATGATGAAAATGCTCTACACGGCACAGTCCAATACAGTGGCCACGAGCTTCCTATGGAAATGTAGCACTTGAAACATGGAACGTTTCATCTTAGTTTAACTAAATTTAAGTTGCCACAGGTGGCTAGTGGCTACCAGATTGGACCATGCGGATCCAGACCCTGCTGTCATTCTTCCCGTTCTTGTTTTCAGTCAACACGGAGGGCATTCTTGGTAAAGTCCAGTTCTCCTTCTCCTTTAGGCAACTCTTCCAGCAGTATCTCCCTACTTCCAGGGAAGGAAACTCAGTAGCTGCCCCTGCACACAGCCAGGCCAATGCTCTGAAGGAGGAATATATGGCTTTCCGTATGCTGTGTGTTCCATTTCCATGCTTGCTTCATTTTTGGACCACCTCAGTCTTCCCCCAAATCCAGAACGGGCTGCTGGCCTTCTATGAAAGGCATCGAACAGTATGAGGGACACATTGTTCAGAAAAGGTAGAACTGATAAAAAGGAAAAATATCTCATTCATTTATTTGCTTTTCGATTAACCCTCTCCCAGGTAGAATGTAATATCCATGAGAGCAGGACCGTTGGCTGTCTTTTTACCACTGCAGCCCCAGCACCTGGAACACAGGCACACACAAAGCAGGTGTCAAATATTCGATGACTTAATAAATAAGAACACCTTAAACAGTGCCCATGTGCCAGCACTAGAGCGCTCTAAATGTATTAAATAACTGAAACCTCATTATAACCCTATGAGATATGCCCTATTAGCTCCACTACAAGCTGTGTTTCATTATCCACATTATTACATTTGAAGACATTGAGGCACAGAGGAGTTAGGCAACATGCCCGAGATCACACAGGTAGTAAGTGACAAAGCTATAATTTTAATTCTACCACGTATGGAGCTTATTCTCTTACTTAAGCTGTGCTAAGTTACTAGTAAGTTATCTAAGACTTTTAATAACAGAAGTACCGAGGCCTACTCGGCACCCTAACCCTTATCCCCATCCTGTTATATAAGGAAAAGCTCCGTGTAGACGCAAAACCTCTATAACGAAATATGATTACATGATACACGATAATAGCAGACTGCAACATAACACAGAGGTGCACAAAGAATTCAGCCTATGTGCAACAGTGTGTGGACACAGGAGGCCACAGTTTCAGTACAGGAGCCCGAGGCTCTTAAGATTTCCACAAGTGATAAAGGTCAACACGCATCAGGGCAGAAGGAAAGGCTTGTGTAAAACCCTGAGGATGCAAGGTATAGAAAGAGAGTTGGGGCTTCCCTGGTGGCGCAGTGGTTGAGAGTCCGCCTGCCAATGCAGGGGACACGGGTTCGTGCCCCAGTCCAGGAAGATCCCACATACATGCCGCGGAGTGGCTAGGCTCGTGAGCCATGGCCGCTGAGCCTGTGCGTCCAGAGCCTGTGCTCCGCAACGGGAGAGGCCACAACAGTGAGAGGCCCGCGTACCGCAAAAAAAAAAAAAAAAAAGAAAGAAAGAAAGAGAGTTGGTGCTGGAGATATGGAGCTATGGGAATTTAGGGCATGGAGGAGAGAGGGGAATGGAACGGCAAACCAGAACGAGATTGTCGTATGTGCTTCCAAATGGCAATGCTAGATCTCAGACTACTCTGTGGGTAGTAGGGTCCAGCTCCACTGTAAAGCAGGTCCAAGCAAGGGATTTGGCCCAACATGAGTCTACAAAATAGGGAGTGACACCTGGGTCTGAACTGAGGGCCAGCTAACACACAGTTTGAAATGTTTTATGGAAGGCAGATGAAAACCGGTCCCAATAGAGAAAGGTTCAATCAGATGTTAAATGATACTCATTACACCTAATGCTTCGTCAGACTGAGATAAGAGGAGGCTAAAGGGGCATGCTCATTCTTGATTTTCTTTACTATTCTTGTAGGTACATGGAGACACCTCCCTTCTCTCTAGTATATTCTCTATCTCGAATTTAACCATCAAATCTTTATTTTCGACCTTAACCTAACTCAATCCCTATAGTTGTGCTGTCCACAGGTCCCGACTGAGTTTTTAAAATGTGGTTAGTAAATGTAAAATAGATAGCTAGTGGGAAGCAGCTGCATAGCACAAGGAGACCAGCTCGGTGCTTTGTGACCACCTAGAGGGGTGGGATAGGGAGGGTGGGAGGGAGACGCAAGAGGGAGGGGACATGGGGATATATGTATACATAAAGCTGATTCACTGTTATACAGCAGAAACACAACATTTAAAGCAATTATACTACAATAAAGTTGTTAATTAAAAATAAATAAATAAAATGTGGTTAGTCTGAAGTGAGATGTGTGCTAAGTTAAAATATACACTTATGTATATCTTTTAATAATTTCATATTGATTATGATAGTATTAAACTCATTTTTATATTGAGATGACAGTACTTTAGCTATACTGGGTCAAATAAATACTAAAATTTATTTCAACCTGTTCCTTTTACTTTTTTTTTTACTATGACCTCTAGAAAAATTTAAATTGCATTATGTGGCTCACGTTATATTTCTACTGGATAGCCTTGTTCTATAGACTATCTCTACTAAGGCCATCTGTCCCTTACATGCAGCATACTTAATATTGGGTCCACCTTTTACAAGCTCTATGACATCTCTGTGCCTCAGCTTCTTCATCAATAAAATGGAGATACTAATTGGAATAAAGAGGATAACTAACAATAACAGCTAACACACATAATACTCAGACTGTAACAGCTAACACACACACAACACTTACAATATGCCAGACACTGTTCTAAGCATTTTTCATATATTAACTCCTTTAATCTTCACAATATCCCTGTGAGGCCATCACCCCCATTTTACAGATGAGCAAACTGGCACAGAGAAATTAAGTGACTACCTAAAGGTTACACGGTTAGTAAATAGTGAAGCCCAGGTTCGAGTCCAGGCAGTCAGTTCCAGGGTCCTTGCTTTAAACCACTGTCTCTCATGATACCCACCTCAAAAATGTACAGAAATTCAATAAGTTAATTTAGGTAAAAAATTTCAAACTGTCTCCAGCACACAGTAAACTTTCCTTCAGTGTTTAACTATTATCACCATCACTCCAGCCCTCAACCTACTTCCCAAATTCCCTGCATGCCGCGACTTTTCTCCTCATTTCCCAGGATTAAAACCTCAGGATCCTCTTTTAATACGTCTCCCTCTTTCATTCCCTAACTCTTGTCAGGTCCTTCTTACTCAACCTTGAACGCTCTTAACGGATCTATGCTGCTTTTCCACTACCACCTTAGCCCAGTACTCTGCACCCTCACAACTGTATGAATTAATAGCAGTAACAAGACAAAGACCTTAACTGGTGCTCACGTACCAGGCATTCCTCAAGTCTATTAATTCATTTAAACCTTACTATAACCCTGTTTGTTCTCCAGGACTTCTATATCTGGGCTCTAACAGTGTCTTATTTCTTTAGCAGACCTGTCTTCCTGGAATACCAATTTCATCATGTGATGGGAACTTTAAAGGTGTCTGGATTCGCTACATGTGTCCCTATCAGTTGATGTATGTGAGAGGAAAAGATGATGGGTGTTCCCTACTGGGGCAAAGAAAGATTTACAAGGCCCTGAAAATTAAAAATTCTAGCCTCATCCAAAATCTCTCACAGAATCTAGTCTCAACTCAGCAACCAAACATTAACAACTATACAACCTAGCCCCATCCTGCTCATTCAATCTTATCTCCAGTCAACAAAAGCCCTCCAGAGTGGTTAAACAGGTCTCTTCATTGTTCCTGGAGTAAATAATGGTAATTATTATTATTATTTATATTATTTATAATAATATATATTATTATAAATAATATAAATTATTATTAATATTAGACCTTATTCATACAGTTCCCCTCTGCCTCAAAAATCTGAGCACACTTCACCTCCATCACGCCCAGACTAAACTAATCTCCCCTCTAAACTGTGATAAAACAGCTGTCTTACCCCACTCACTGGGGTCTATAATGATATATTCATCATCCGGCAAATGCCAATCACAACCCCAACCAGGCCCTGAGCAACTGGAAGGCAAGCACTGAGTCCCTCATTTCTCACCTTCCCCGTGAGTAGCACATGCCTCTACAAAGAACACGCACTTATTTGGCAAATGGAACAGTAAATGAGTTACAGTGTAGCTGAAATGACATGTAAATACCCTAATTCAGCCAACCGTATTTCCCTAACCAGGAAACACCTCAAGGTAACAGGAGCAGTATCAATAGTTTCATAGCAGTGTTATCACTGCACTCTCCAAGTCATTATCTTCTTTACTCCTCAAAACTCTCCAGTGAAGTACCACTACTATACCTTTAAGTCAGCTGAGGTTTAAAGAAGTCGAGGATTTTTACTCAGGATCACACAACTACTATACGGCAAAGCTGGAACCAGAGACCAGGCCGCTAGTCCAGCGCTCTTTCCAATGGTCTAATTCCCCTTTTATCTCTTCTCCGTCCTTATCACCTAAGGAAGAGTTAAATAACTAAGAGGGGAAAGGAATCGGGTGAGAATACTTGGTAACAACAGATGTGGTAAATTAATGACTTGAACATTTGTCTGAAATGGCTTTTTTTTTCTTTGACTCACCAAGGGTAATGACGATTTACAAGGCTGCATTTAAACCTCATGATCTTGCTGTACTGTGAAATAAAAATTTCCACCCAAACTTAAAACCAGTATCTTTCCGGCCTCCAGAGCTGGACATCACCTGCTCCACCCCACCCCCTCTACACTTAAAATCTTAGCTTAAGGCTGTTTCTTACCAAGAATAAGGAAGCAAGCAACCTTCCGAGGTTGCTTAACCATCAAAGCAAACTGGCAGTCCTTGCTAAACGTTATAAACCATTAGTTTCCCCACACTTCACTGTTTCCATGTTATTTGCTGGATATTCCGATTTAGCACCGAATCACAAAGAACCTCAGTTCAGGGCAGTCTCAGCTCATGAATGGCCGCATTGTTGGGTACTCTCCCTTCACGCTGAAAGTCAGAAATGGAAAGACGTGGAGATGGACCCAAACCTGGGCTCACTGCACTGGCAAAGCCAAGAAAAACCAGGAAACGTACCAAAGACGCCTGCCTCTGCCTCCTCCGCAGACCTTCAGGCCACTGGAGGGGGATGCAGGTTTCAGCAGCCGCCAGCTCACTGCCGAAAGAGCGTCCTCAAGGTCTCCTCTGAGGCGAGGAGCTGGAGAAGGGGGAGTTCTTCCCACGGACCCTGGATCGGACCCCCGCCCCCGCCGCGCCACTCCACCCGGCACAACCCACCGCCCCAGGTGGAAGGCGCCGCGGCCTCGGGTACCACCCCCAATTCTCCAGGGAGGATACAGAGGAGGCGGAAGGGAGGTAGCGGCTACGAAACAAGCTGCAGCCGGAGCCTCCCAGAGCCTCCTCCGCACCTCTACTCCGACTCACCCAGTTCTGCGCGTTATTGCTCAGCTTGACTTTCTTGCACAGGCTACCGGGAACCTCCATGGCTGCTCAGCGCGCGGGTGCCCGCGTTCTCAGCGCCCAGTGAGTAGTCAGAGAACTGGAGGCCGGCGTGGGCGGGACGGGAAGGCGGGGTCTCCTCGCGACCGGGCTGGCACGCGCTGTCGTAGGCACGCGCTCGTGCTCGCGGCTCCGACTGAGCGGCGCCTCGGCCCCGCCTCCTAAATGGGTCCCGGACAGAGGTGTGTGGGGTGGGGCGAAGCACCGGACGAGAACCGGACGCAGGGGGTGGGAGCGGGCCTTCAGGGCGCGCACCGACGCGAGCGCGCACGACGCTCCTCCCTTTTGATTCTGAAGTAGGGGCGGGGCCTGAGAAGGTAGTCGTGGAACTTCCAGGGTCCCTCCCCCGCTCGCTGCCTTGCGCTGCGCATGCGCAGAGGCTGGAAACGCGTCCCAGGCCTCGACCTGGAAGGACAAGGAAGATACTAGCTCCCCACGTCTTTGCGGGTTTGGGTGCGTGCTGCTGTTTACTAGATGGCAGAAGACATTGACGTGGTCTCCCGGCCCTCTGGTTTTTACTCCGTAAACCCGGCCACCAGTTTCCTATTCTCCATATCTGTGCCCTCCTCTCCCTGGCCACATTTAAAAAGGAATTTTCCAGCTTCGCGGAGGGAAGATTTGCTAAACAGCTCATTCTCCACACGTTCCACTTAGCTTTAAAATTCTGCTCAACGCACAGTTTCAAAAAAAAAAAAAGTCAATACCCCATCCCTGGACATCAGTAATTAATATCTCTCAGGTTTTAGTGGTTATCTGCAAGGTGCCTCCTTCCCCACTTGCAGATGTCTCTTCAGGAGATTTCTGTCGGATACTTCTCACCCGGTAAGCCAGAAAGAGACCTCTATTTTATTAGCTTCTCAGGAAATCCTTAGAGGAATGAAATCCAGGCTGCAGGAGGGCCCTTGGTTACCACAGAGTAGAATGTCCATGTGTGAAGGACATTTTCAAATTCACCGAAGTATATACCACAGCTACTTCACGGGAGGATGGGCTGGGGATGGAGGGGAGCCTGCTCTAGGAGTTATCTCCCCTTCCACCCCCAGTACCCTAAGGGACTTTCCATAGCTTGTCCCTGGCACCAAGATAGTTGTTTGAAGTGCTTCTCCTCCATAACCCAATGCCCTACCCTACAAATACACACCAATCCCAAAGACCTGACATTACTGCCTCTTTGCTGGAGGACAAGAGGGAATGAAAAATGCCCACCAAACTAAGAAGGTATCTTGAGACTGAGAAAATGAAGCAGGTGGCTCCATGTAATCAATGGATCCGTTTATTATACAGTAACTTACAGGGTGAGATCATGGAGGACTGTGATCCAGAAGCATTTACAGCTGCATCCACACCACTGAGGGGACATTGGGACAGTTGTATAGCTAACCTAGGGTATTGGAGTAGTGCTTAGAAACAGGAAGTGCATTCCTAAGTCAAGGTTTATGGATGGGTAAGTAGTCTCCTAGGCACTGGGAATATGTCCGCAAAGGTCTTCATCATTGTCTGGGGACTAAGATAGCATAGAAGCCACTGGGTCCTAATGATTATTAAACAATATCTATTAACTTCAAAGCCCTTGACAACAAGAGAAGTGATTTACTGCAGAGTACAGTCCTGGGTAGGGCCAGTGGAAGGACAGGAGGAACTTCTACAGGCCCAAGTTGCCATCAGTTACGCTGACAGTCATACATTCTTTTTTTTTTTTAATTTTCATTTTTGGCTGCATTGGGTCTTCGTTGCCGCGCATGGGCTTTCTCTAGTTGTGGCGAGCGGGGTCTACTCTTTGTTAAGGTGCACGGGCTTCTCATTGCGGTGGCTTCTCTTGTTGCGGAACATGGGCTCTAGGTGTGCAGGCTTCAGTAGTTGTGGCTCGCGGGCTCTAGAGCACAGGCTTCAGTAGTTGTGATGCACGGGCTTAGTTGTTCTGCGGCACGTGGGATCTTCCCGGACCAGGGCTCAAACCCGTGTCCCCTGCGTTGGCAGGTGGATTCTTAACCACTACACCGCTAAGGAAGTCACAACAGTCATACATTCTCAATAGCTAGCAAATCAGTTCCCTGTTTATTTACCCCACTGCTACTGTGTTAATATTAGGCCTTTCCTATATCCAGGATGAATCACAACTAATCCCCGTATCTGGGCATCCTGTGCATCTGCTGCCCACACACTCCATTCTTAACATTGCTGTCAGAGTGTTATTTCTAAAACTTCAATCTTGTTACTTGACCTCAAACTGTCAATGGTTTCCTTGTAGCTTTTTCTTTGGGGACTCTTCATTTGCAGTCTGTATATAGAACTTAATTTCAGTATATTTCTGAACTCTGCCAATAACGGAATGAGCTTAGAAGAGGATCCAAAGCTTCAAATGAAAACACAGCACCACATTTGGAATCAGCCATTTCTCTAAGGAGTCCCAGGATTCCTGGTTTTCAGAAGGGAGTGGTATTTAGATATCACAATCTGGGCTTCTAAAACTGTTTAGTGCTTCTGAGTCAGTCCATATTTCTGGACTTTTTCAGTGAAAGACTTTTTTCAGGTAAAATATATCATAAGTTTACCTTGATACTATCAATTCAAATGTATTATTTCAGACATCATTCATGCAAATGAGCCTGAAACATCCTGTCAAATCCAAAACAAGAAATTATCAAAAACCACTAGGATTATGTCAAAAGAACTCAGAAGCCAAACTGAAACTTTCCCCTGTCAAAATTACACAATTAGAGCACTAAAGGGATAATATCTATAAGGTATTGAAACAAATCAAATATGTTTAAATCTAAATGTTCATAATGATGACAATTTAAAAAGAACTAATTGTCACACTTGGAGGATGCTAACAAACCAACTCATTGTTTTGAAAACTTACAAATAAAAGGAAAGAATTAAGCATTTACTCTGGCTTCCATCACTAACTGTAAGTCAGGTAATGAAAAAGCTGATTGTAAGGAACGGCACCAAAAATGGAGGAGAGCTTAAACAAGTTCTATTTGGGTACGCTCCCGGGCGAGGTTCACTGGTCCGAGAGAAAGGGGCCAGAAAAGTCGCGCCCGGGCGAGGGTTTGGGCAGAATTTATAGGGGAAGAAGGGAAAGGGGTGTGGTGAATCCGGGAGGGCGCTGGGTATTCCTTCTTTGGTGGTCTTTTCGGGTATCGTGGGGGACCGTTAGTCCCGCCCCTCGAAAGGCGGGAAGGCTGGGCCGGGTGGAAAGTCCCCAGGTCAGTTCCTGGAACTGGGTGGTCCGGAAAGTCTCCAGGTCAGTTTCAACCTGTGAGTCTGATTGCGTTCCCCTGCCTCGGGCCAGTTGGCCTTACACTGATGAGAAGAAGTTTTTCTTTGTAGACATACAGCTAATAAATTAGGAAGGAAAGGTAGATTTTATAATGTCACCATTTTACAACTTTAAATGAAATAAATGGATCAAGACCATGGTCCTCAATGGCTGCTAAATCATGAAAATAAAGAACATTAGAACTTTCCTGCTTCCTGATGAAGTATTAATGCCCCCCAAAAAGTTAAAACTGATCTTAAGTCTTCAGGTTTCATTATCAATTTATAGCTAATGCAGAGGAAAGAGGAAGATGTAATATCACCATAAATGCAATCAGTCAAGTCCAAACTGTGAAAAACTACATCATAAATGACCTGACTCTTCAATAATTCAATTATAGGAAAAACTAAAGAAGAACTAAAGATTAAAAGGTAACTTATGAGAACTATCAAGCAGTTGAAATACATGAACTTATCTGAACACTGCTTCAAACAAAAAAATATTTTTAAATACAGGAAATTTAGAGAGTCCCTAGACTCTTGATATTAAAGACATTCTTTTGGCATTATAATAGCATTGTTATTATATCTTTAAAGGAGTAATTTTAGAGATAGGTATTGAAAGATTTACCAATGAAATGGCAATGCCATTGGTATTCAGGAAACAAAATTCGTCTCCTGGAAATTAAAAACAAGATAGCAGGAGTGGAAGAAAAGGTGAAGATATCTTTCAGAATGCAGAGCAAAAACCCCAAAAGATGAGAAATAGAGGAGAATTTTTAAAAAGAAAGAACAGTCTAGGAAATTTAAGATTCAAATATTAAGAGTTCCAAAAAGAGAAAACCCACCAGAGGAAATAACCAAGGAAATTATTCAACAAAATTTCCTATAACTGAAGGATTTTAGACATTCGTTGAATGTCCAGCTTAACAGATAAAAATCAAAGCACAGCACTATGAAATTTCCAAACTGTGTTCCCCAGTGTTCTGAAATTGTTTGGAAATCCTACAAGCTTCCAAGGAGAAGATGGAGAATTCACAAAGAAAGAATCAGGAGTATAAATGAATTGAAGCTATCAAGAAACACACCAAGAGCTAGAAGACAAATGGAACAATAGCTTCAGAGCTCTAAAAAAAAGGTATTTCCGCAAAAGAAAAAAAAAGGGGAAAAGAAAAATATTTCCAATTTAGAATCTAGAATTATCATACACCCTCTCTTAAAGAAATATTAGAGGATATGCTTCACCTAAATAGGAAGAGAAAAACATGGCATCCAGAGAATAGGAGTTCCCACACAGGAAATAACTGGAGGGAATTCTAGTGAAGGGAGATCCCAGGATGACGGCAGTGTACCAGGTCTAGAAGATAATCATTCAGAAGCCTCTCCAAGAAGTCAGGAAGCCCTTGGAGAGCCCTGTTTAGGAAGATGAAATTGATAGAGCATTTGACGGGAATGACCATACTGAAAATAATTTAGATAGGTGACAGAGTTTGGGATTAAATTAGTGATAACTACTTAGAAAACTAAGTCATCAAAAAGGATACATTGGGACTTCCCTAGTGGCACAGCGGATAAACTCCACACTCCCAATGCAGGGCGCCTGGGTTCGATCCCTGGTCAGGGAACTAGATCCCACATGCATGCCGCAACTAAGAGTTCGCATGCCACAACTAAGGAGCCTGCAAACTGCAACTAAGGAGCCCGACTACCGCAACTAAGGAGCCCACGTACGGCAACAAAGGAGCCCGCCTGCCGTAACTAAGACCCCATGCAACCAAGACCCCATGCAACCAAATAAATAAATATTTTACTTTAAAAAAAGGATATATTTATCGCACCCTTTCTGTACAAACTGTATTTCAGGGTAATCAAATAGTTGATAAGGGAAAGTTCAGACTGATAGAATTTTAGCTAATAAATGCAGAAGGAATGTTGGCATTTAAAAATCACCATTTTAAACAACTGACGAGGGAATTCCCTGGCGGTCCAGTGGTTAGGACTTGGAGCTTCCACTGCAGGGGTCACGGGTTCGATCCCTGGTTTGGGAAATGAGATCCCGCGCTGTGTGGCACGGCCAAAAATACACCTGAGGGGGTAATTGATATAGGCAATAACCATTAGCGACTGATAAAAGTATTAGGTGAAAGGTAGTGTGATGGCTAATTTTGTGTCAACTTGACTGGGTCATGGGGTGCTCAGATATTGGTTAAACATTATTCTGGGTGTGTCTGTGTTTCTGGATGAGATTAACATTTGAATCAGTAGACTGAGTAGCTTGCCCCTCTAATGTGGTGGTCTTCATCCAATCAGCTGAAGGTCTGAGTAGAGCAAAAATGATGACTCTTCCACAAGTAAGAGGGAGCTCCTCCTACCTTACTTCCTGGAGCTGAGGCATTGGTCTTTTCCTGCCTTCAGACCTGAACTGAAATGTTGGCTCCTGGGTCTCCAGCTTGCTGACTGCAGATCTTAGGACTTCTCAGCATCCAAGATCACATGAACCAATTCCTATCTATCTGTTTATCTATCCTATTGGTTCTGTTTCTCTAGAGAACCCTGACTAATACAGGTAGGAAAGGGAATTTTATAATGGACACATCAGGCTGACACCACCTGCGTCCACTTGTTAATCTTAGCATCTCTAAAACAGGGACAGCAGATATCTTGTACCTTAAAATGTGAAGTAACAGGAAATACTCAGCACTATTGTTTTAGTTTGGGTTGTTGAAGAAGCAGGCATGGAAAGAAGGATTCGAGTACAAGTCATTTATTTGGGAGGTGATCCCAGGAAACACCATTAGTGGAGTTATACAGGAACAAGAAGGAAGTCAATAAAGAGTGTGCTATCGGGCTACCCTGGTGGCGCAGTGGTTGAGAGTCCGCCTGCCGATGCAGAGGACGCGGGTTCGTGCCCCGGTCTGGGAAGATCCCACGTGCCGCGGAGCAGCTGGGCCCGTGAGCCATGGCCGCTGAGCCTGCGCGTCCAGAGCCTGTGCTCCGCAACGGGAGAGGCCACAACAGTGAGAGGCCCGCGTACCGCAAAAAAAAAAAAAAAAAAGAGTGTGCTATCAAGCAGCCATGGTGGGTAACTGGAGCTAAATCCCACCAGGGAACTCTGAGAAACAGTGTAGAGCATGTCCTTCAGAGTATCTCACCTGAGGGAGAGAACTAGGGCATTGATACAACTCCCTTCAGTCCTTATTCAAGGACTACTCCCAGGGAGTGTTCATTCTCTGGTACTTTTGGATTGCAATGCACATCTATAGAGAGGGCACTAGTCCCAAAGAAAGCCCTCATGCAAAGAGATGGCAGTAAGGGCAAAGTGGATGTGGATGGGCACCAGAAGTGTTTGCCAGAGCCACTAATGAAGTATTCTTTTTTTTTAAAAAAGCATATTTCTATACTATTTCTTTTTTATGTAAGAGTACTTTTTTTAAGATGAGAAAAGACAAAGAATTTTTCAAAGAAAACCACACAAGCCCACTTAAAAGAAAAAAAAAGAAAAGAAAAAGAAAAGAAACTGTCTCCAGAGGAAAAATATCACGCTGGAAAGGAGGACTAATAATAGTTTTACTACATGGCTCCACTCTAAATCACACATATTTAGTCATAATAATGTAAACTATGAATATAAACATTAACAAAATTGCAGTATGACTAGCTGGAGAGTTTGAGGGGATACAATGCGTGTGTCTGTGTTGGTATGTGCGTGTGATGATAATAGGAGAGGAAACAGATAAATCCTCATTTTCCATAGTGAGAGAACAAGAGATATTGTCTAAAACATAAAGACCAAGAATAGCAATACACCCATTGTTTCAAGATGTGGAGATATATACCAAGGGAATTTGCTAAAAGACTTAAGAGTGGTTGCCTCCAGGGAAGGAAAATTGCTCTCTGTTTTAAAATTCCGTATTGAATTACTTGACTCTAAACTATTTGGATATTATCATTTTGACACACATACAAAAAAACTTTTTTTGGAAAGAGTGAATTAGAAGTCAAATGAAGTTATCATGTGAGAACAACCCTGAAGATGTTTGGCTTGAAAAAAGGAGCAGAGATATGGGACATGTTGAAGGATAATACAGAATCAAGATAGGATAGTTTAAAAAGAAAGGAGAAAAACTAGAGTCAATTGTATGCTGATAAGAATGATCCAACAGAGAGAGAGGGTAACTGATGGATGGAGGTCCTTGCGGCTGAGAATCCAGAGAATAAGTAAAGACAGGCCTTTAATGCGCAGTAAGTAATTCCTGCAAAATAAAGTAAAAGGAGAGGATGTGCACAGATGCCAGTCCATTTGTATAGGTAGTGGAATGATGAGGGAATTTCCATTGAAGGTTTTTCTTTTCTCATTTAGTACGAAGCAAGGCCATTAGTGAGAGAGGACCATACTTTGAGAACTATTGCTGTAAATAATGGATGGGCATTCCTAAATATCTATAACTAAGTAATTAACCTTAGGCATTAAGATCTCTCTCGTAATTTAACTGTATATTTCAAACATCATAAAAATTAAAAAGAAAAGATTAAATATTTTAAGCTAAACTGAGGAGCTATAAAAATTAGGAAACCCAGAGCAACGTGTATTTTAACCCTTTGGGTACACAGGTATTCTCAGTAAGAGAATAATAGGTAAGTAAGATTGGTAATATTGTAAGTCATTTACCTTGGTAATATTGGAGCATCAGTCTCAGAAGTTCACCTGGGAGAATTAAAAAGATGCCACACAAGCCAGAGATAAATGGTCACTAGGATCTCATTCACCTCCGAACTCCCTCATTAAATCGCCACCAGCTGAGAAACTGGTGTGATGGTTTGGAAGCAGTCACGGATATTTGGTTTCCACCTGGAAGGAATCACCATAGATTCAGGAAAGTTCCCCTCAAGTCTCTGGGACTTGCCAGACGATTTCTAAGTCAGTCTGTAGAGAAAATGACCCCTCTAGTCAAGGTGGTTCCATTTTCTCCACATTTTATGTGTGAAGATACATGAAGATACGTAAAGGCATATCTTCTCCACTAGGGGGATTTGACTTAATAAAGAAAGGACTGAAAGAATCCTTGAAACATCACTCAATTTCATCTGAAGTATTTCCTTCTGGTTAACATTGTCTTTTTTTTCCTTAGAAAAACCCCCCAGATAGTGAATTGCATAAGACCAGTTACTAAAAAAAAAAGATTATATTTTAAAATTATGGCTCATTCAAAATTCAAAGGAGATCTTCAGAGTGACTGGAAATAACTTGCTAGAAATCTACGTTTTCTACTTTGCCCATATGACCTTGGGGAAATCACATAACTTCTGGCGGGGGCAGTTGGATACATTTATCTCAAAGGATTCTTCCTCTAAAATTATTCTAGGTTCTTAATTTGTGTCATCTATACATGTAAATAATAATTTAATCAAAACCACAAACTGTCTTTAAGTACCTTACTATATGTAAAGCACTGTGTTAATTTCTGTGTGTTAAAGTAGCTAAGTAGTAAGTAATAGGATACATCACCAAACACAGCACATATTCTTCTCCCTACATTCTTTCACCGTAATTATTGAGATTCATCCATGTTGCTCTGTGTATCAATAGTTCATTCCATTTTATTGATGGTTAATATTTCATTGTATGTTGTTATGACTTGATCAAATCACATTTGTGAAGTGGAGCATAGGGTGCTGGATGGTGAGCTGTGGCTCCACTACCGACAAGAGAAATTGAGGCTGCTTAAAGGAGCTCCAGAGACGGGCGCGACCTGTGGCTAACATCGCGGACCCCAGAGACGGGCATGAGACGCTAAGGCTGCTGCTGCCGCCACCAAGAAGCCTGTGTGCGAGCACAGGTCACTGTCCACACCTCCCTTCCGGGGAGCCTGTGCAGCCCGCCACTGCCAGGGTCCCGGGATCCAGGGACAACTTCCCCGGGAGAACACACGGCGTGCCTCAGGCTGGTGCAACGTCACGTTGGCCTCTGCCGCAGCAGGCTCGCCCCGCACTCCATACCCCTCCCTCCCCCCGGCCTGAGTGAGCCAGAGCCCCCCAATCAGCAGCTCCTTTAACCCCGTCCTGTCTGAGCGAAGAACAGAAGCCCTCCGGCGACCTACACGCAGAGGCGGGGCCAAATCCAAAGCTGAGTCCCTGGGAGCTGCGAGAACAAAGAAGAGAAAGGGAAAGTCTCTCCTGGCAGCCTCAGAAGCAGCGGATTAAAGCTCCACAATCAACTTGATATACCCTGCACCTGTGGAATACATGAATAGACAACGAATCATCCCAAATTGAGGAGGTGGACTTTGAGAGGAAGATTTATGATTTTTTTCCCCTTTTCCTATTTTTGTGAGTGTGTATGTGTATGCTTCTTTGTGAGATTTTGTCTGTATAGCTTTGCTTTCACCATTTGTCCTAGGATTCTATCCGTCCGTTTTTCTTTTTTTTAATCTTTTAAAAAAATTTTTTCTCAAAAATAATTTTTTATTTTAATAACCTTATTTTATTTTATCTTTATATTCTTTTATCCTCTTTCTTTCTACTTTTTCTCCCTTTTATTCTGAGCCGTGTGGATGAAAGGCTCTTAGTGCTGCAGCCAGGAGTCAGTGCTGTGCCTCTGAGGTGCGAGAGCCAACTTCAGGACACTGGTCCACAAGAGACCTCCCAGCTCCACATAATATCAAACAGCGAAAATCTCCCAGAGATCTTCATCTCAATACCAGCACCCAGCTTCACTCAACGACCAGCAAGCTACAATGCTGTACACCCTATGCCAAACAACTAGTAAGACAGGAACACAACCCCACCCATTAGCAGACAGGCTGCCTAAAATCATAATAAGTCCACAGACACCCCAAAACACACCACCAGACGTGGACCTGCCCACCAGAAAGACAAGATCCAGCCTCATCCACCAGAACACAGGCACTAGTCCCCTCCACTAGGAAGCCTACACAACCCACTGAACCAACTTTAGCCACTGGGGACAGACACCAAAAACAATGGGAACTACAAACTGGCAGCCTGCAAACCCCAAACACAGTAAGATAAGCAAAATGAGAAGACAGAAAAACACACAGCAGATGAAGGAGCAAGATAAAAACCCACCAGACCTAACAAATGAAGAGGAAATAGGCAGTCTACCTGAAAAAGAATTCAGAGTAATGATAGTAAAGATGATCCAAAATCTTGGAAATAGAATAGACAAAATGCAAGAAACATTTAACAAGGACCTAGAAGAACTAAAGATGAAACAAGCAATGATGAACAACACAATAAATGAAATTAAAAATACTCTAGATGGGATCAATAGCAGAATAACTGAGGCAGAAGAAGGGATAAGTGACCTGGAAGATAAAATAGTAGAAATAACTACTGCAGAGCAGAATAAGGAAAAAAGAATGAAAAGAACTGAGGACAGTCTTAGAGACCTCTGGGACAACATTAAACACACCAACATTCGAATTATAGGGGTTCCAGAAGAAGAAGAGAAAAAGAAAGGGACTGAGAAAATATTTGAAGAGATTGTAGTTGAAAACTTCCCTAATATGGGAAAGGAAATAGTTAACCAAGTCCAGGAAGCACAGAGAGTCCCATACAGGATAAATCCAAGGAGAAACATGCCAAGACACATATTAATCAAACTGTCAATAATTAAATACAAAGAAAACATATTAAAAGCAGCAAGGGAAAAACAACAAATAACACACAAGGGAATCCCCATAAGGTTAACAGCTGATCTTTCAGCAGAAACTCTGCAAGCCAGAAGGGACTGGCAGGACATATCTAAAGTGATGAAGGAGAAAAGCCTACAACCAAGATTACTCTACCCAGCAAGGATCTCATTCAGATTTGATGGAGAAATGAAAACCCTTACAGACAAGCAAAAGCTGAGAGAGTTCAGCACCACCAAACCAGCTTTACAACAAATGCTAAAGGATCTTCTCTAGGCAAGAAACACAAGAGAAGGAAAAGACCTACAATAACAAACCCAGGGGCTTCCCTGGTGGCGCAGTGGTTGAGAGTCTGCCTGCTGATGCAGGGGACACGGGTTCGTGCCCCGGTCCGGGAAGATCCCACATGCTGCGGAGCGGCTGGGCCCGTGAGCCATGGCCGCTGAGCCTGCACGTCCGGAGCCTGTGCTCCGCAACGGGAGAGACCACAATAGTAAGATGCCCACGTATTGCAAAAAAAAAAAAAAAAAAAAAAAACCAAATGGGACCTAATGAAACTTCAAAGCTTTTGCACAGCAAAGGAAACCATAAACAAGACCAAAAGACAACCCTCAGAATGAGAGAAAATATTTGCGAATGAAGCAACTGACAAAGGATTAATCTACAAAATTTACAAGTATCTCATGCAGCTCGATAACAAGAAAACAAAAAGCCCAATCCAAAAATGGGCACAAGACCTAAATAGACATTTCTCCAAAGAAGATATACAGAGTGCCAACAAACACATGAAAGAATGCTCAACATCATTAATCATTAGAGAAATGCAAATCAAAACTACAATGAGATATCATCTCACACTGGTCAGAATGGCCAGCATCAAAAAATCTAGAAACAATAAATGCTGGAGTGGGTGTGGAGAAAAGGGAACACTCTTGCACTGCTGGTGGGAATGTGAATTGGTTCAGCCACTGTGGAGAACAGTATGGAGGTTCCTTAAAAAACTACAAATAGAACTACCATATGACCCAGCAATCCCACTACTGGGCATATACCCTGAGAAAACCATAGTTCAAAAAGAGTTATGTACCAAAATGTTCATTGCAGCTCTATTTACAATAGCCAGGAGATGGAAACAACCTAAATGTCCATCATCGGATGAATGGATAAAGAAGATGTGGCACATATACACAATGGAATATTACTCAGCCATAAAAAGAAACGAAATTGAGTTATTTGTAGTGAGGTGGATGGACCTAGAGTCTGTCATACAGAGCGAAGTAAGTCAGAAAGAGAAAGACAGATATGGTATGCTAACACATATATATATGGAATCTAAGGGGAAAAAAATGATGTCATGAAGAACCTAAGGGTAAGACAGGAATAAAGACACAGACATACCAGAGAATGGACTTGAGGATATGGGGAGGGGGAAGGGTAAGCTGTGACAAAGTGACAGAGTGGGATGGACATATATACACTACCAAACGTAAAATAGATAGCTAGTGGGAAGCAGCCGCATAGCACAGGGAGATCAGCTCGGTGCTTTGTGACCACCTAGAGGAGTGGGATAGGGAGGGTGGGAGGGAGGGAGGGAGATGCGAGAGGGAAGAGATATGGGAACATATGTATATGTATAACTGATTCACTTTGTTATAAAGCAGAAACTAACACACCATTGTAAAGCAATTATACTCCAATAAAGATGTAAAAAAAAAAAGAAATTGAAATAGAGAAGTTTATTACTCGCAGATCCTGAACAAAGTACATGGCACACCTTGAGGGGCCACATTGGTAGATCAAAGCAGGGTGCAGGCAGAGAGAGGCAGGACCTGGGGCACGTGCCTTTATTAGGGTCTGTGGGTGAGTGCTTTGGGGCTAACACTGTATCGTATTGGTTAATTCAAACCAAAATTAATGCGGCTTGGTAAGCCCTGTGAGGGGGTCTTATTTAAGAGGCACACAAGGAAAGGTCTTGGGAGGCCGGGAAGACTTGATCACAGGGGCTGTTTGGGGAGTCGCCTCAGGAATGTTCACTTGCTTGTGACTCTGCAGGCTATTTTCTAGGGCATATACTTGCATGATGGAGCTAGTGTCAGTTTAAGTCCCCTCTCCCCCCAAAGCCTCTTAGCCACACAAAATAATGCTGAAACAGCAATACCATTGAGTAGCTTAGCTAAACTCTCAACACATGGATACACCATGATTTGTTTATTCGTCTGTTGATGAATGGTTAGGTAATTTCAGTTTGGGGCTTTTGCATATAAAGCTGCCATGAACCTTCAGATACAAGTCTTTGTGTGGGCATATGCTTTCTCTCCCCCTGGGTAACTACTTAGGAGAGGAATGGCTGAGCCATATGGTAGGTATATGTTTAATTTTTTGAAAACCTGCCAAAACCATTTTCCAAAGTGGATGTTACAATTTCACAGTCCTGCCAACAGTGTATGAGAATTGTAGTTGTTCCACATCTTTGCCAACACGTGGTATGGCTGGTCTTTTCAATTTTAGTCATGATTGTAGTACGCAATGGTGTCTCATTGTGGTTTTAATTCCACTTCCCTAATGTCTACTGATGTTGAATGTCTTTTCATGTGCTTATTTGCTATCTGTATATCTTCCTTGGTTAAGGGTTTGATCAGATCTTTTGCCCATTTTCTAACTGAATTGCTTGTTCTCTTGTTACTAAGAATAATATATATATATTCCATCTGAAACATTTTACTTTTCATCTCTAGAAGTTCAACACGGGTCTTTGTAAAAAAATATGTCTTCCATGCCTCCATTTAACATGAGAAGTCTTTCCTCTACCTGTTTGAATGTATGTAATGTAACTGTTTAATATCCTTATATACTAATTCTATTATTTGTGTTTACACCTTTTTTGTATTGATTCATTTTTTTCTCATGATGTGCTATAGCTTCCTCCTTTCCCCCACTTCTTCCCTCCTCCTTATTAGACCCCTGATAGTGTGAATTTTACCTTGTTGAATGCTGCAGATTTTTGTATTCCTATAAATATTCTTGAGTTTTATCCTGGGTCACAGTTAAGTTACTAGGAAACAGTTCGATACTTTCAAGTCTTGCTTTTAGCATCATTAGGTGGTACCCAAGCAGCCTTTAGTCTATGACTAAGTGTGCCCTACCACTCAGAACATGATTTTAAATACTTTGCCCAAAGCCAAGTTTTTCTACTCTAGTCAGTGGGAACGCTATCTATTTCTGCTGGTGTGAGCTCCCGGCATTTTCCCCTGTGCTCCTTTTGGGTGGTGTTTTTCTCTGTCCTACATTAGTTTCCTCACTTGCCTCTGCTCAGGTGGACATTCTGCCATCTCTGGAGCTTTCTCTGTGGTAGCTGTCTCCTCTCCTGCACTCCACTGTGTCTCTCTGATACCCAACTCTATCTCCTAAACCCAGGGGGACTCCTGGTCTCTGCTTGGGTTCCCCCTTCCTTCCACGGTAAGGTAAATGTTAACAACAGGGAAAACTGGGTGTGGGGTATTTGTGAATTCTCTGTACCATCTCCCTAGTTTTTCTGTAAATATAAAATTGTTCTGAAAATAGAGACTATTTTTTTAAAAATAAAAGAATCCTGACACCCTAGAGCAAACATGTTTCTCTCATGCACTAAATACCCAAATGCTCACCATCCACTGAGCCTGTTCAGACAACAACAGTAAAATTTCGTTTGCTCCTGGGGTCTCAACTTAATTTCTTCTACCTCATGTAAATTGCACTGTAGCCTCAAAACTCTTTCCAGGTAGTAAGCTGAGGCAATTGTAGGGCTTACCTTGTTTATTTCCCCATCTCACTGCCCCGCATTGCCTGGTATCTAATGTCTGAAAATCATTGTTTCACGTATTATTTTGTTGGGTTTTTTACCTGTTTCAGGTGGGATAGTACATCCAATCTCTGACACTTTATCTGCCCAGAAGTAGAAGTTACTTTTTATGTGGTTACTGTTATAGTCATAACTTCTTTGCTTTTTTGTTTGTTTGTTTCACCATTTAAATGTACATCTCTAGATAGTGTAATTAATTCTTACCAATTTAAAAAGTACGATATTGTCTTTAAGACTATTTTAATCTGTAAATTTACTTCTCCATCCTTTTCATTTCTTTACAGTGTCACTAAAGGGAAGTGGGTGCTGAACTAAGTAAATTTGGAAGAGTGGGATCTGTAAAACCAAACGCAAAAGGAACTTCACATAAGCAGCGTACTCTAGTTGATAAAGTCATTCCCATGAGTGTACTGGTTAACAATTCTGATGCTACTGTACATGTACAATGGAATTGAACAATTAAGTAAATGGATGGCACAGAATGAGAGCTAACTTTCTCACTGTTGGAGTGGGATTCAGATAAGCAAGGGGTAGGGGTTGAGGAGAGGCTAGAGTGATTCATTTGGTAATGGATTAGAATTGCAGACACTCGTAAGAACTCATGTGTAAATTATTATAGATACAGATGATTACATATAGAAATATTTATTGATATGTGTATATACGTAAGTGATATGCACATGTATATTTCTTTGCTCTGTCAGCTGAGAAGACTCAAGAGAAACAATGCCCCACCCATAGTAACAAGTACACCTAATGCCCAGATCTTGGTTTCTAATGCCACTTCCAATAACTAACCAGGTTCCTTGGAGTAATGGCTGATTTTAGAACTAGCTAAGAAATAAACGAGATGAGCCTGGGACATCTTGTAGTGTCAGAAAGTAAGGAAGTACAAAAACCAACAACAAAACAAAACAGAATATAACAAAATACCACATTCATGTGGTTCTGTCGAAGGAGCACAAGAGCCACGTGAGAGTTGCCAATGGCCAAAGCTGGAACAACTTGGGCAACAAAATAAAGTAGTATTGAATCATCACAAGTATAAAATAAATATCTGTGAGTCCATATTGATATAAATAAATGATTGAATGAATAAATAAATGGGAGAAGAGACAAGTCTCCCATGGAGAACAATTCCAAATAATTTATGTGGATACTTAACCCTCAAGGAGAGGGACCATAAATCTCCACTCCTTAAATATGGGCTGTGCACACTTCCTTCCAAATGTACATTATGGAAACGGAGAGAAAAAGAGCAACTTTACAGTGAATAAACTTGACAAACACTACCTCAACCAGGTAATCAAGATCGACATCAACAGTGATAAGTCATGTTGATGGTATGCAGTCTTAATGTGATGTGATGAAAATAACACTTTACCTCTGTGATCCTCCTTCAAAAACCCATGGCTGCAACTGAATCATGAGGAATACATCAGACAAATACCAACGGAGGAATAACCTACAAAATACCTGATCGGTACTCAAAACTGTCAAGATCATCAGAAACAAGGTAAGTCTGAGAAACTGTCACAGCCAGGAGGAGCCTAAGGAGACACGACAACTAAATGCAATGCGATATCCTGGATGGGAACCTGGAGCATAGAAAGGAATTAAGTAAAAGCTAAGAAAATCTGAATAAATTGTGGATTTTAGTTAATAATAATACATCAGTATTTGTTCATTAAGTGTTTCTTCTGAAGCTATTAACCAAAGAGTTTCCTACAACAGTTGAAAGAACTTCCTGAGCAATTTGTGTGCCGGCCTACCCTACCATTCTACCTATTATTGGCACCACTAGTAGCAGTTCCCGCTGTGTTTACAGGCTTCTGAAGAGAGCGTGTCATAGTGGTACTTCTCCCCTGAGTAGATAATTGAATAGACTGTTTTCTCATTCTGAATAAGAGAGCATCAGGCCTCCCTGACATCACATATTAGACTCTTTCAGATACTAAGAAATAGGGACATAGTTGGGCTACCACAGTTAATGGGTTTTATTCTAAAGATGGAGGAAGAAAGGGAAATAGGAAGTGTTTTCAGCAGCCACAAAACCAGGATCATGAGGAAACAGCAACCTAGGGTTGCATACAATGGAAACTCATGTGTTCTCTGCTTCTGCTTCTACGGCTCCTACCCCGGCCAACTAACTGACTGATTTTCCCACATTCAAACTACCCAAGTGACGGGATCTAATTTGCTCTGCTGATCACAATCCAATTCAGACTACTTTTGGTGAAAGCTCTTTTGCCAGGCTATCTTTCAAGTTGCTAGCCAGCCTGTAGACAACTGCCTTTGAGTCAGGTGCCCATGCGAGTCTAGTCACCTGCAGCCAGGAGATGGGGTCATACTAAAGTACAACAATTAATTCATTAGGAAGCACCTAGCTGGGGGCTGTAGATCAGGAGGAAACCCAGAATCACATACTCCTTTCACAAAGTTCTTTCCTGGAAACACCAATTCTTTGTAATGTACATGTATGTTTTGTGAAAAATGGATAAATCTCATTCAACAAATATTTATAAGTGATTACTAAGTGCCAGGCACAGTTCTATGCACTTAAATGTTTGGGAAATGCCAGGTTAAACAAAGTACATATATTTTTATACTGCAAAATCCTTACTGTTTTTAGTAAGCCATTATAAACCCAAGAGAAGGGCTATCATTTCTACTGTCTCCCAAATTATTAAACTAAGTGCTCTTTTTCTGAAAGGCATTTCTTAAGCCTCAGATAACACAAAGGATACATCCAGAGAAATACTCAGTTTTACCCTTGAGGATGCAGGAAATGATGCCATCGAGGGACACATGGACCGAAGTAGCTAAACTCCACAAGGTACCTCCTCTCCCATGATGAACTGCTCATCCTGGTATTCACACCCTGTGTAGTTCTCTTCCATCCTGAATTCATGCTGACCCTGTGATTTACTTTAGCCAACAGAATGTGGCAGAAGTGACCGTGTATCTGTTCCAGGCTTACACCTGACAACTTGAGTCTAAGCTACTTTGCCAGAAGAACTAGAGAGAGGCCACATGGAGAAATAGAGGTTCTAATGCTATCTGGAGAAGACCAAGGAATGCAGCCAGCAGGGGGAACCAAAGCCCCAAATATCTGACCATAGGAGGGCCATTCCAGTAAGACCCATTCAATCCATCTTAGCCCAAGTGACAAATGTGAGTGAAGCAGCCATCCTGGACATTCCAGTCCAGTCCAAGTAGAGAAATCAACAAGCCATAGCCAAATCCCAATCCACGAACTGTGAGGCATAACAAAGTTGTGGTTGTTTTAAGCCAATAAGTTTTGAAGTAATTTTTTTAAACAGCAGTAGGTTAACAAAAAGTATATTAACTGTTTTGGAAAAAATATTGCATAAACTTAATATATTGTGCCTAAACTATATTTATAAACATGTGTCTGCTTTAGAAATGACCCATTTTAGAGGAAATACCTTAGATATTTACTTACAAATACTTAAATAATTTCACTGTTTACTACAATCATTTGCCTTCATTTACTTTTGAAAATAACCACTTTATCAGTAAAAATTACAAATCAAATAAAGGATGTTATGAAATATTTAATCACAGAGAAGCCAATTTAATTATTCATATTTTTACAGTAATCAAAACTAAAATACTTTCATACAATAAGGAACTAAGCAAAAATTGTATTGAACCTGAGACATCCATTAGTTTATAACAGGCAAATCTAATTTACAAGAATATCTGCTTGTTTTAAGTTGCAACAAATATCAATGGCAATTAGGAAATTATAAATTCATAACATAAAAACAAGGTCCTAATTTCAGTGGGGGAACATTATCCTGTTATTTACAAGTTTGCGGATACTCAGGATTTGCCCTAAGACGATGAAATGTTAAACACAGTTCTCTTTCTTTCTTCCTCCTCCTCCTTTCCCCTTCCCTTCCGCCCAGCCCTCCCCTCACCCCTAATTCTTTTCTCCCCAGATGTCCAGGATACTAGGTAGGTCACACTGGTCTGAGTTTTTGTGAGGTAGTGTTCTGAGAAACCCACAGGGTCATTTCACACAAGCCAGTCCGAAGCCCATGCTGTGTTATTATGTTGTAATACTGAAAAATCGTCCCTATTTTAGGATTTGCCCCTTTCTAGGTTGAGCAATCTAGCAACATAAGATTCACAGGATCCCAAATCAAGCTCCTCACTCTTCCATAAAAGCTGTATTCCTGGTTAACTTTATTGGGCATGACTTCCAGAGAAGTCACTTCACACAAAAATTATTCCACTTGGATATTTTAGTACATGAAATTCATGAAAGCAAGAGTTGTAGAACAAGAATTCCAATATTTAAGAGTAAATGTTTATTTTGGAATTATAAGAACACATTTCAAGATAATATGAAAAGACACACTAATAACATTAAGTCCAATAAAACACAAAGTTAATGTTGTTAAAAGAAAAGGTAGAAGAAAGGAAGGCATCATGGAGCCTCAAAGACAAAGCTTCTGCTCTTCAAACCAGTGTGTCATAGTGTTTGCTATGGACTTGATATTTGTGTGTCCCCCACCCCCAAATTCATATTTTGAATCCAAACTCCAAAGTGATGGCATTAGGAGGGAGGGCCTTTCTTTGGGAGGTAATTAGGTCATAAGGGTAGTCAACTTTAAAAACATAATAGCCAGTTATATTACCAGCAAAACTGAGTTTATTCAGAAATAGCAGAGGAATTGCAATCCAGGATACGTGAACAATGGCAGAGCACAGGTAAATCCAGAGAACGGGGAAGGGGAACTTGCCTTTATAGGGGAAAGGTGGGAGTTGGGAGGGGCTGTGGTAACCAAAGAGTCCATTGGAGTCCAAAGTATGGAGGCTTTTTATTCATTGGGCTGTCACTGTCTCAGATTGGCTGGGCTGTCATGGGGCAGAGAGTTTTCTTCTTCCTACTGGATGGTAGAGGCACCTTCCTGTTGTAAATATAGGCAGAAGTCTCTTCCTAGTTGAAGTGATGTTTGATGATGTATGGCAGGATGTGAGAGCTCCCCCTACAGGCCTGTCCTGATTCCAGTTTTAGCTGAGCTTCCTCAATTAATTCCACAGGTGGAACCCTCATGAATGGGATATAAAAGAGACCCCAGAGAGATCCCTAGCCCTTTCAAATATGTGAGGACACAGTGGGAAGACACCAGCTATGAACCAGGAAGAGGGCTCTCATGAGAACTCAACCCTGCTGGCGCCTTAATCTTAGACTTCCCAACCTCCATACATAACTGTAAGAAATAAATGTCTGTTTTTTTATAAGCCACCCAGTCTGGGGAATTTTGTTACAACCAACTGAACAGACTAAGACAGTGCTTATGTCTATAGTTTCTCCAGGGCACTCATTTATGTCTCATTTCGTAATTTATGCAGAAACACAACTTGAGAACTAGATTCTTGATATATCTAGGTACAGTGACTTTAATGAACTATTTCCTCCAAAGTAAATTTAGATTTAAATTAGTGATACTGATCTGTTTCCTTCAATACAACAGCTGCTCTTAAGATAAGTACAGTGGGATCTGATTTATGATTAGAAGAGGAAGGACAGTTAAAACTAGGCATTGAAAGCTAAAAGATGAAACAAAGTAAAGCAGGGTACAATTGTTACTTGATAGCGCTCATAATTCTTACAGGAGACAGAGAGATGAAAGTCTGCCTGAACTTACAGTACTCCTCTATTAAATGTGTGTGTACATCCCAGCATTTAACCTGGAATAGTCAGATGTAGGAAAGAAATTGAAAGATCAAACCTGAGGAGAGTGAAGCCAGCATGTTAAAAAGAAACAAAATTAATGCAGCAAAACTTATGCTGACCTCCAAACACTGGGATGCAAGAAACAGCAAAATAATTCTCTGTTGCATTCAAGAGAAAACCTGGATAGAGCAAAAAATATATAGAAAAATATATGCAAGTATATTTTCTGTTTCATCAAATCCTAAAAAGGTCATTTTATCTAAAGAGAAAGAAACCAAGATGAATAAAATCTTTGATATATTTACTCCATTTTTGCCTTACTCTGTGTGTGTTTGTGTGTGCATGTGCATGTGTGGTATATACACACTTATATAAAAACAAGGCCAAGTTTTTTTTTTATTTGGACATCAAATTAGAGGTACTATAAATGTTTGTTAATCAGAATGATTAGAGGAAAATCTGTAGTAATTAACTATTTTATTTAACCAATAAAATGAGTCAAGAGTCTTTTGGTTGCAAGTGACTGAAGACATTCAAATGCATTTAAGCGGAAAGTGACCTTACTGGCGTAAGGAACTGAGAAGTCCAGAGGCAGTGCAAGCTTCAAGCACAGCTGGTTCTAGGTACTCAAGGGATATTAGGACTGTGTCTATTTATCTCTTGTCTCTACTTTCCACTGTGTCGATTTTACTCTCAGGAAAGTGCTCATCAAGGAGTATCAGTTTAGTCAACAACAGCTCCACGCTTGTGTCCTAGCCTAGCAACCACAGCAGAAAGAGAGGAGCCAGGAGAGGCAAATCTGTCGTTCTAGGAAATATTCTTGGACTGAGTCTCATTAGTCTGTCCCGGACAATTTTCCTGCCTATTCTAGAACTAATCACACAGCCTGGGAGGAGGGCTGGTATGTGTATGTTCTGATTGGCCAAACTGAGCCTAAGTCTTCTGGAACTTGGGCTGGAGCAGCAGAGTAGGGAATGTTATCCCCACAGAAACTATAGGGAAAGACAGGGGGAAGGGATGATTCACTGAGGAAAACTGGGGATTCTTTGACCAGCCTAAGGAGGAATAACTACTTGGCAAGCAACAACTTCGTATCAACCTGCTTAATTTCTTTCTTTCTTTCAAAGGCAGACAGCAAGGTGGGGTGAGGGGTCCAGCTATTTGTGCTCGATAGTCATTTGATTTCTAGACAAGGGAGAGGTTTTATCCAATGAAAATAAAAATAAATTCAAGAAGAGTATAAGAACTAAGGAAATGACAACTAGGTCTCAGAGAAATGTACCAACAGAGCAGCGGGTCAAAGACTCGTACTACTGAGGTTTTAAAATGGATTCCCTTTAAGTGCTTTTTCTGGTTTACCACCACCCTTTCCCTGTCTAGACAATTTCCTGCCTTTTGATCCACCTCCACGCGGCAGGAGTTAGAAAGCTCACTCTCCCAACTCACTCACAGCTAGGCTGCAGGCACAGAACCTAGGCTCCCCAAATCTCACACACCCACTAGAGACGTCAGACCACAAATGAGCTACATGGCAATACAAGGCTGCAGGAAATCCATTTTGGGGGCACAGGTAGCCTCTGAGATGTTATCTTCCATGGTCAGAAGGTGAAAGTCCTGGCACCTCATGTCCACAGTGAGTGGTGTGTAATGCAGTGTCTGGTTTCATTGGAGCCTTTACTGGCACAATCTCTCAACGTGCTTTGGGCATTGTTTCTCACTGCATGGCCTCCAAACCTGGCTCTCTAGTTCTCCAAAGATTCTCTGACCTGTCTAATATTCCTTAGGAAATGTCTTTTTTTTTTTCTCCTTAAACTTGTATGTACTAAAACATGTATGTACTAAAGTTTATCAAAAATGTAGCACAGGTGTAAAAGGGAAAACTGAACAATTGTTAGATGAGTTTATCGGTTCAAACACCAGATCCAGATAATAAAAATAATAAGATTTTGTCAGCATTATTTGGATAGTTGACTAAACTTTCTATCTAATGTTATATGGTGACCCCAGACCAAGTTCTGTACTTATTTTAGATGGAAGTGTATAGCATGTGTGTTAAGAGCATGGATATTGGAACCAGCCTCTTGGTTTAGAAAAATCAAATGACAATGTTTTGTCACTTACCAGCTTTGTAACCTTTCTGTACCTCAATTTTCTCATCTTTAAAATGGGGGTAACAGAGTAATTACAGAAGTCAAGTATGTATTACATGCAAAGCATTTAGAATATCTGGTACTCACTAAATACTCAATAAATGGTAACTTTTTATTATCTAAAACAGAAATCCTTCAAAAGTTGTAAACATCTAATACATTTTATTTTTAAAATTTCCCATCTAATACATTTCAAAGACTAATTTCACTATTTTTTCTACTGCTTCAAAGATTTGACCCTCAGCCTTCTCACATTCTTTATTCTCCCTAAAGAGTCCTGGGCATTTGCCATTTTCTCTTTCCATTGTCTATCCTCATTCATTGCGGTCCTCACACGTATGTACACACATCTTTAGTAACCTCCTCCTTTCTTTCCTTAATTTAAAAAATTCTCAGTTACCTCAGGAAACTCTCTCTTGATCTCTGGCTCCAATTTCAAAGAGTCAAGATCTTAACTACATTTTTTTTTAAATGGTTCTTTATTGGAGTATAACTGCTTCACAATACCGTGTTAGTTTCTGTTGCACAACAAAGTGAATCGGCCATATGCATACACATGTCCCCATATCCCCTCCCTCTTGAGCCTCCCTCCCAGCCTCCCTATCTGCTATGCTGCTGCTTCCCACCAGCCAAATATTTTACATTCAGTAGTGCATCTATGTCGATGCCACTCTCACTTTGTCCCAGCTTCGCCCTCCCACCCCATGTCATCAAGCCCATTCTCGTGTCTACCTCTTTATTCCTGTCCTGCAACTAGTTTCATCAGTACCATTTTTCTTTTTTTAGATTCCTTATATATGCGTTAGCATACAGTATTTGTTTTTCTCTTTTTGACTTAACTTCACTCTATGACAGACTCTAGGTCCATCCACCTCACTACAAATAACTCAATTTTGTGTCTTTTTATGGCTGAGTAATATTCCATTGTATATATGAGCCACACCTTCTTTATCCATTCATCTGTTGGTGAACACTTAGGCTGCTTCCATGTCCTGGCTATTGTAAATAGTGCTGCAGTGAACATTGTGGTACATGACTCTTTTTGAATTATGGTTTTCTCAGGGTATATGCCCAGTAGTGGGATTGCTGGGTCATATGGTAGTTCTACTTTTAGTTTTTTTAAGGAACCTCCATACTGTTTTCCATAGTGGTTGTATCAATTTACATTCCCACCAACAGTGTAGGAGGGTTCCCTTTTCACCACACCCTTTCCAGCGTTTATTGTTTCTAGCTTTTTTGATAATGGCCATTCTGACTGGCGTGAGGTGATACCTCATTGCAGTTTTGATTTGCATTTCTCTAATAATTAGTGATGTTGAGCATCTTTTCATGTGCCTCTTGGCCATCTGTAGGTCTTACTTGGTGAAATGTCTATTTAGGTCTTCTGCCTATTTTTTAACTAGATTGTTTTTTTGGATATTGAGCTCCATGAGCTGTTTGTATATTTTTGAGATTAATCCTTTTTCTGTTGTTTCATTTGCAAATATTTTCTCCCATTCTGAGGGTTGTCTTTTGGTCTTGTTTATGGTTTCCTTTGCTGTGCAAAAGCTCTTAAGTTTAATTAGGTCCCATTTGCTTATTTTTGTTTTTATTTCTGTTACTCTAGAAGGTGGATCAAAGAAGATCTTGTTGTGGTTTATGTCAAAGAGTGTTTTTCCTGTGTTTTCCTCTAACTACATTTTGAAATAATCTGTTCAGGTTACACTAATTTTGTGGGACCAATTCTAAAAGTGAACACTAGATGGCAACCTTCCTAAACTGTGCTGTTTTCCCAGGAGACAGTTTCTGACCACGACAAATGTTGAGAGCCTCAAAATGGGACTGTATGATTCTTTAATTTCTTAAACTTTTGTTTGTTTGTTGTAAAAATCAAATAAGACTTTGGATCTCTCCATAAAGGATCTCTATAGTGGCTCATTCTTGAAAATAAAGTATTCCTTTTTATATCTTGCATGATCATTAATCTCTACCTTTAAAACTTTTTTTAAATTTTGTTTTATTCCTTAAAATAACGCAAATAGTAGTTGTGTCCACTTATTCATTATACCATATGATGCTTATGGCATATTAAATAGATTTAGTTCTTTGTTATATCTAATATATTTTTATTTAATTTTATAGCCATCCAGAAATGATATTTTATATAATATACATAACAGAAGAACATATGCTTTTTTTTCTTTCTCCATGTTATCCTTATGGAAATTTGAGCTCAAGAACTGTATAATAATAGCTGAGAATTTCCTGATAGTGAGGATGAAGGAGAGCAGAGGTATGTTTTCTTTGAAAAGGGAATTGTATAACTCTCCTAAATTTCCTTAGGAAATTAAAATGTTAACTGGGAAATTATCTCTGGTAAAATGAAAATTTTATTAAATAAAAATACATGTTATTGTGGTTAAGGCAAGGAGTTTTATGACTCCAAGATAAAAATAGACAAAGAATATGAAAAATAGACTAGAGAAGAAATGCAAAAAGCCAAGTACTACATGAAAAAACGTGAAAATCACTAGCATTAAAAAAAGCAAGGGAGGGCTTCCCTGGTGGCGCGGTGGTTGAGAGTCTGCCTGCCGATGCAGGGGACACGGGTTCGTGCCCCGGTCCAGGAAGATCCCACATGCTGTGGAGCGGCTAGGCCTGTGAGCCATGGCCGCTGAGCCTGCGCATCCGGAGCCTGTGCTCCGCAACGGGAGAGGCCACAACAGTGAGAGCCCGCGTACCGCAAAAAAAAAAAAAAAAAAAAAAAGCAAGGGCTTCCCTGGTGGCACAGTGGTTAGGAATCTGCCTACCAGTGCAGGGGACATGGGTTTGAGCCCTGGTCTGGGAAGATCCCACATGCCGCGGAGCAACTAAGCCCATGCGCCACAACTACTGAGCCTACGTGCCACAACAACTGAGGCCCACATGCCTAGAGCCTGTGCTCCGCAACAAGAGAAGCCACGGCAATGAGAAGCCTGTGGACTGCAGTGAAGAGTAGTCCCCGCTCACCACAACTGGAGAAAGCCCCCGGCAGCAATGAAGACCCATGCAGACAAAAATAAAAATAAACAAAATAAATAAATTTATTTTAAAAAAAGCAAAAATAAAATTTTCTTTTGCCAAAAACAACGTTTTGGTTTTATCCCTCCTTTATAGTAAACAACTCAAGCTCAAATCCCAGCTCAGAAATCTACCTAGCTATGTGACCTTGGCCAAATTTTTTGACCTCTCTCTGCTGCAGTTTCCTAATCTGTAAAACAAGGTAAATCAGTAAAATGAGAGTTAAATGAGTTAATGAAAGTAAAGTTCTTAAAAGAGTACCTGGTTGAACTAATACTTTGGGTATACTAGGTTAAAGAAAATAACTCACCAGATAAATGACTGATTGTACAATTATATTTTTAAAAATCCAGCTAAATACTGTTTAATAGAGAGGGACATAAAACATAAGGACAGGGGCTTCCCTGGTGACACAGTGGTTAAGAATCCGCCTGCCAAGGCAGGGGACACGGGTTCGAACCCTGGTCGGGGAAGATCTCACATGCCGCGGAGCAACTAAGCCCGTGTGCCACAACTACTGAGCCCTCGTGCCACAACTACTGAAGCTTGCGCGCCTAGAGTCCGTGCTCCACAACAAGAGAAGCCACCGCAGTGAGAAGCCCGCACACTGCAACGAAGAGTAGCCTCCGCTCGCCGGGACTAGAGAACGGCCGCACACAGCAACGAGGACCCAATGCAGCCAAAAATAAAAAATAAATAAAAATTTTTTAAAAAACATAAGGACATAAAAAGGTTGAAAGTAAAAGTAAGTGAAAAGACATATGTGGCAGATAGTAACCAAAAGAAAGCTTGTTGTCATGTTAGTATTGAAATGGGGGTGGGGGGTGGGTTTTGTTTTGGGGGGGAGTTTTTTGTTTTGTTTTGTTGCGGCAAAAAGCTTTACTGTTTCCATTTGGTCCAAGGCTTGGGGGAGGGCTCCAGGGTGGTTAAAAGACGGCCTAGTGGCTGCAGAGAGAGGCTTCAGGCAGAAGCCCTGGCACCAGAGGGCTCCTCAAAGTCCGCTGGGCTCCAGAGGCTCCTTCTTAGTCATGCTTGACGGTGAGCCTTTGGAAGAGATACTCGCACAGCCCAGCCTGGGGACCAGAGAGCCATCGGAAGTTAGTCAGGTGGTTGCCCATCTTCTTGATGAGTTTCACCTCCTCATCTAGGAGGTGGCTCTCCAGGAAGTCACAGAGCTGAGGGTCTGCGTGGGCAGAACCCAGAGCAAGCAGATCTAAAAGGGCCTGGTTCAGCTTCTTCTCCATGAGAATGGCAGCTTCCATAGTGTCCTGGGTCTTATTCCACTCATCTTGAGATGTCTTCTGCCCATCCTGGAAGAGGGCACAGCCGCTGCACTGGTTTTTCATTTTCAAGAGAGGCTTGGCGCCCTCCTGCTTCTTCTCAGCCAATTTGTGGAAAACGTGGCCCAAGCCCTCCAGAGCTGTGGTGGAAATAGAAGCCCAGAGACAGGTAGGTGTAGGAGGCCGGCCCATGCAAGGTGACCGGGTGGGTGAAGGTGGCTTCCACCTCGATGGAATAATTCTGAGGAATCTGGTTGATGGGTAATAAGGAGTTAAGTTCGAAAAACAGTGCTGACTGGTCCCAGAGGCCGAGGATAACTGAGGGGCTGGTTCTGAAAGTTGCCACTGGAAAAAAGATGGAGGGTAGTCGGAGGCTTGGAGGAAGAGGCCTCCCTGGGTCTGTTCCGTCCAAACACTGTTGAAACAAGAGACAGATCTGCGGGACCTCTGAGCGCACTGCCTTGAAATAGGTTTCATGACCAAAATATAAAAAACAAAACACTAAAAACATTATTAAGAGAGACTGAGTTCATCAAGATGCTGCAACAATTTTAATTTTGTATGCATCTGATTAAAAAAAAAACCTTAAAAATTTAAAGCAATATTTGATATAATTATAGGAAGAAATTAACCATGTAATGGAAAATTTCAGTGTCCATTTGCTCATTTTATTTAATAAATGTTCTTGGGTTCCTGCATGCTAGGAACTCTTCTAGCATACATATGGCTAGAATGAAATATAAAAATCCTCAACCTTTTGAAGTTTACCATACTGGAAGGAGAGGGGGAAACACACAAATAAATACAGTAAAATCCTATGAAAATACACCCAGGATATCATGAATTCTGAGATTATAGAATGAAGGATTTGCTCCTACCCACCACCAAACGCCGCAGGTGGTAGGAAGGAAGGAGAGTAAAGTTCTTATTCTGAGGTTGGGGAATGGAATATGGCAGGGGGTGAAGGGAGGAGCCTGGCAGGAAAATAACACAAAAGCCAGAAGGGAGGTGAAGTTTGAATCCTGCTAGCTCAGTGATCTACCAACTCAGTATTCCCAAACTGGGCCAACAAAACTATTGCCAACTGGCCAGCATTTCCTGGAATCACTGGTGCTTTCTTGAAGTCCAGTCAGTTGCAGACCCTGAATCCTTCCCATCAATATGTAAACTGGAGTGGACCATCACCACTAGATGGTTCCAAACTGTAGTGGGGACCCCGATGGATTCTGGGTAATGAAGCAACAAGCCAGCATTGTGCACGGTCCCCTGACCATTTTATTAATCTCATGCTGAAAGACAAAAAAGAAATCAAAGACAAAAAGATTGGAAAGGAAGACAAAGTACTGCATTTTTTCAAAAAGGATGTGATAGCCTACGGAAAAAAATCTAAAAGACTGCTTATTAGAAGTAATAAGAATTTACCATAAGATCAATATGCAAAATTCAGTTGCATTTATATAAAATTTAACAAGTATTCAGAAAACAATTCTGTAACAACATGCACATAGAAAACATAATTTAGAAAGAGATTACATTTAAATAGCTTAAAAATAGATATCTAAAATGAAATCTAATAAAAGATATATAAAGCCTATACAGAAAAAAATATAAAATGTTATCAAAAGACACTCAGAAGACCTAAGTAAGTGGAGAAATATGCTATGTTCATGGAAAGGAAGGCTCAATTTCTTTTAAAAGAAAGTTGTTCTCCCCAAATTGACGTGCAGAGTTAATGTAATCCTAATTAAAATATCAACAGAGGTTTTGTGAAACATGACAGTTGATTCTGATGTTTACATGGAAAAGGAAGAATAACCAAGGCACTTTTCAATTTTTATTGAAGGAGAAAACTTGGTCAACCAGACACTGAAACTAATGATGAAGCCATAATAATTGAGATAGTGTTGTTTTGGCACAGAGAAGGCCAAATGATCATTGAACAAAAGAGAAAGTCAAGAAAGACCCGAGAAAAAAAAAAAAAAAAAAAAAAAGAAAGACCCGAGAACATATGAAAACTTGACATATGACAGAGGGGAAAATGCTGATTAGTGAGGAATGTTTACACTGAGATTAAATAAATAGACGAGTTTCTTCTGATAATAAATAAATAAATAAGGAAGAAGGAAAACTTCTCCCTTATAGGAGAATCTCATGTAGAAGGAATAAGGTAGAAAATCACCATTTAGCACAAGTATAGCAGTAATTGATTCAGACAAAATTGTTAATGAATGCCAAAACTATTGGGTTGAAATTTGACGAAGATAGCTACATAGTCTCAAAGTATCCCTCCACAAATTACTTATTATTAAATTACAAAGGGGAAGATAGTGCTTTTAGAGAGGATAAACCTGGAAGAGATCACCGTAACCAAGTAGACAAAGTCGACATTACCAAATATGGAGAACACTGACACCATATACTTTCTGAGTGTTGCATTGAAAAGGACACAACCTCATACAGTATTACTGCCAAAAGGTCATCACCTAAGTCTAACTGAAAAAACATTCCATGAAGAAAATCATGAAGAAAACCCACATTGACAGACATTCTACAAAATAATTGACCTGAACTGTTCAAATATGTCAAGGTCAAGAAATACAAAGATTGACTGAAGAACTGTTCCAGACTAAGTGAGACTGAAGAGACAATTCAACTAAATGTAATATGTGATCCTGGACTAGATCCTATAACGGGGAGATGGGCTTGCGGGGTGGAATAGAATGGCTACAAAAGATATTTATTAGGATAACTGGTGAAATTTGAAAATGGGCTATAGCTTAAATATAGTAATGCATCAGTGTTAATTTTCTGATTTTGATAATTGAATGTCCTTGTTTTTAGAAAACATACACCCAAGGCAAAGAGGTGTAATATCTACAACTTATTCTCAAATGGTTCAGAAATAACAACCACCACCATATGCATAGAGACACAAAACAAGAAAACAAATGTGGTAAAATAATAACAATTGTTGAATTTAGTGAATGGTATACAGAAATTTTTTGTAATAGTCTTTTTTTTTTTTTTTTGGCAAATACATGAAGTTTCCATTTTATTACAGTTTTATACCACATTAGTTCAAATGCATTTCTCTACAACTACTCCAACAGAGCTCCTCTGGAATTATTTCAGTCATCCTTAACATGTGACTTTACCAGACTCTGAATGTAAAATAAACATATAAGATTTAAAATTAGTGACTTTTAATTATGAATGGGATAAGAAATAAAGTCATCAGATGATGGCTGGGGCTATTAATTTCCAACGAGACACTTTGCTGAAATGTTTCTCCTGATACCCCAGGCATAAATGAGAACCTTCAAAGAACAAGGGCAGAACCAAAGTACAATAAAGAAGCCTCTGCGGCTTAAGCCTCCCATAGTCCTAAACCTCTGACAGAAGCTAGGCAAAGCATCTTTCTTGCAAATTAAGTGGGTGTCCAGTATTTCCATGTAGTTGAGCTTTCAGAGACAGACACTCAAGCATATCATTAGGATATACCATCTTGGCTCTGGTTGTATTAATTATGCCTGAAGAGTTTAATACCCATCCAAGTCCAAAGGTGGAAGAACACATAAACGGGTATGGTAACCGGCAACAGCCGACTGTAAACGCACAGGCTGGTTGTGCTAGTGCAGCCCTGTGGGAAGTTTTCTTCCACAGAGACCGAGTATAACAGCCCTGCTAACGAGACCAATGGAATAAGGACAGTCAACGTAGGAAGAGACAGAAACATTCTTCTCCACTTATTACGCGCCACTCTGACTTTTTTTTTCTTTTTCTTTTTTTGCGGTACGCGGGCCTATCACCGCTGCGGCCTCTCCCGTTGCGGAGCACAGGTTCCGGATGCGCAGACTCAGCGGCCATAGCTCACGGGCCCGGTCGCTCCGCGGCACGTGGGATCTTCCCGGACTGGGGCACGCGAACTCTGAACCGCTGCGCCACCAGGGAAGCCCTTGCTTTTTTTTTTTTTTTTTTTTTTTTTTTTTTTTGCGGTACGCGGGCCTCTCACTGTTGTGGCCTCTCCCGTTGCGGAGCACAGGCTCCGGACGCGCAGGCTCAGCGGCCATGGCTCACGGGCCCAGCCGCTCCGCGGCATGTGGGATCTTCCCGGACCGGGGCACGAACCCGTGTGCCCTGCATCGACAGGCGGACTCTCAACCACTGCACCACCAGGGAAGCCCCACTCTGACTTTTTAAAAGGTGGGTGGTATTTAGAAAATTTAGTTGTGTGTGTTGTCGTTTTCAAGTATGAGCTACTGCTGCTCCATTTCTTCTTGCTTCTTATTTTGATGTGTCATCCTAGCTGCCTGTGGTATCATATTAGGAATCCCATCGATAATTGGATAGGCTATTTCTAACTCTTCGTTAATTAACTCATTTGGCGATGCTTCATATCGGAGCGGCTTCTTGGAGAATGGGCACACCAGGAACTCCAGCAGTGCTGGGTCGAAGGCGCGGGGCGGTTCCCTTGTCCTCTCGCTCTGGTCTGAGGACGGCCGCGACACCGACGCGTGCACACACCTCTGGGAGACCGCGGGCGGCTGTGCGCATGTCCGCCGCAGCGCTGAGGAGAGCCGGCTGCACACTCCACTCGGCATGGCCTAGCAGCCCGCGACCGGGCCAATGCGCGCCCGTGACCACCCTGTAATAGTCTTTAAACTTTTCTGTGTTTTAAATTATTTTGAAGTAGAAAGTTTAAAAATAGCCAGGGAATAATGAATACAAAACTGAAAACAGTGGTAGCCTCTGGGAGTGATGGGAGAGGCCTGAGGGTGGGAGAGGGACACATAGGTAGATGCAACAGTACTGATTGTGTTCTAGTTCCTAAATCAGATGATGAGATTGTGGACATTTATTTTATTATTTAACTTTCACAATTATATATACATTATGTATTTTTGTACGTGTAAAATATTCTACTTTAAAAGATAATAAAGGGAAAAACAAAGGAAAAGATAATAAGGCATGAGTCAGAGGCTATCTGATGAGCTGTGTGTGCTTATGAGCTCTGTGCCCTTAAGTATGTTTCTTTTCCTCTCTGAGGTTGTCCTCACCTACAAAAAAAGAATAAAAGATCTACTGTGTAGTTTTGTTGTAAGGCACTTGGCAATAAGTGCTAAGTGACAGCTGCTGTTGTTATTGTCTCTGACAGAGCAGAGATAAAGGGAGTATACATACCTACAGCGGTGGGCTTGAGAAAAGTGACAGAAGTTTGGAATAGTCTTTGGGGTCAGTTGGTAAGCAGGTTATCTAGGGAATAAAACTGAGCCAATGTTGGAAATCATCAAGTAGTTGTAGAGCCAATGAGCTTTGTGTATTTTTCCCAAGCTGCACTCCATGGTCAGGAAGTAAGACTTGGAAAAAAACAGATCTTTATGCTGGAAGGTCTAAAGGAAGGTCAACAAAGCAGAAAGGCTGCGGAGAGTGAGGCAGATATGACAGGTCAGAGCATCATACCTAGGCAATGAGCTTTCTCTCATCTAAAATTTTGGAAAAGGAGACACGATTTAGAAGAAGTGGAAGATAAAGAGTGAGCTGATAATTTACTAGATTAACTGGAGACTGTATGAGGCACACCTAGCAGAATAATGATTTTCCAGCCCAGAATAAGGACATCCATTCCTACCTTTTATGTATCAAATAAAAAATAATTCTATCATGATATATGTACACCTAGGTTGCACAAATTCCCTCATAGTTTACCAACATTTTATATATGAAAGTCCTTAACAAATTGCAACCAAAAAAACACAAAAAAGCAAGCAAATATGTGTTGAGCTGCCACTTCATTCAAAATAGTTCTGCTGTAAGGGTTATAATTGAGGATCTAGTATTAGCCAGTCGGTGATTGATTGAAATTTTCATTTTTCAGTATTAATTGCTTTCTGAATATATACACACAGCTAATTTCAGCCTATCGTGCATGAAATTAAACTCAGAAGGTATGAATAGTAGAGCAAATTTGATGATGCCTATACATTACTAACACTTAATTCAGTGAAGAAAATAAATAATATCAGTTTTCTGGCATCTCAAACCCCAAATGTTTTTCAATACAGATAGGATACAGAGATAGTCTGTCACCCTAAAGTACTAGAAATACTGCCAAAGAACCACTATATTAGCTGTTGGTGTATGGGAAATGCTTTTGGTTTCTTACTTCAGTGTTTATTTCTTAAATATGAATTATCTATACTATATATTAACTATTATCACCTTATTTTATATCAGTATGGTATATATTCATTAACACATTATTATCCATTATTTATTCTTTCCTTGCTTCCTGAACTAAATGCACAGACAATTCCAGAGATGAAGGCGGGTATATGTGGTATTAAATTAGGGATTTTAAAAGAAATTCATTATAAAATTTTGGAGTTAACGTGTATAAGAATTGGTAACCCAATCATTGTCTTGTTCTGACTTTGACAGTTTTGCATCAGCCACTGTATTCTCCAGAAATACAATTATATAGAGAAGTTATAATAACTAATGTAAATTTCCTGAGACATGCAATTCTAGAGGAATTGAAGAATATGTGGAGGAATACTTGCAGAGACTTAGGAATGTTGTATTTGAGTCAATATAACAAACTAACCAGGAGGCACCAATGAAATGAAAAGATTTTGAAGAGAAAGATAAAAAGTTACTTGTGACCAACTAAAAATCAGACTTTCAAAGGCAGCCCAAAGAATGATAATGCTACACTTATTTTAATTCCCGTGTTTAAAAAAAAGAGTAGGATGACTCAGTTCATGACGTATTTCTGCCAAAACCATGTTTGAAAAATAAATTTCACAATGAATGAAATAAAATACTATACTACCACCACAGGATTTTAAATAGAAATAGGGATTTCTGATTCCATATGGTAAATTGAATGGATGTATCACTCCCATTCTCTCCTGAATGCCTATTAAAATGACAATCATAATATTTAAAATATATAGGCCTAAAAGACTAACAAAACAGGGGAGAAGACACCAGGGGATAGGAGATAGCAACAGGTATTGGAGGATGGAAAGCTGATGAATTGGGAGAATAGGGGAAACTGAACATAATTTCTTCAGAACAAGGAGAAAGAACCAAGCTGCAAAGGCTCAGGAACTTGGTTTTACAGAAAGGAAGTATGAGGCACAGATCTGGAATTCAGAGAATCGTTTGAAAGTCTGCACAAGAGGCAGTTGGACCTCAAAAAGCCTGGTGACTTCCTCTTACAAATCCTCAGACATGAGATTGATTCCTTGTAGAACATGAATCAAAAAGGTTCTGAGCTTAAGGAGAGAAAAGTTTCAGAAAAGCTCACGGGGAGCTGAGGGGCCGAAAATAGGTGGATTAAGTGGAAGTATGTATATTTATGGGAGAAACACACCTGCACCCTTCACCAGCCCTCTTTCCCCATCCAGGTCCTCAAATACCTGTAGCCAGGCACAAGACTTGAGGGTCTTTCTGTGCAGAAACTGAGTGACCCCTGAGAATACTCCACAAATTCAAAGCCATTGTCAGGCATGCAAGTCTCAAACAAACATACAATTATAAAATACGGCTAGAAAGCAACCATTCAAGATTGGAGCAGGAGAGCAAAGGTTTCTAGAAATAAATTAAAAATGGAACTCAGATTATCTGACAAGTATTGGCCCATATTTAGAAAATTTATTTAGAAGACTTCCAAATGAATAATTGATACAACTATTGACTCCAGGGGAAAAGAAAAGAAGCATAATCATGGTACACTACTAGATTTAGCAGTGAAATATGTGTAGACAGTCAAAATAATGTAAATACATAATAACATTTAGCCAAATCTGTGATTTAATTATATTGGGAGGTCGGAGGGAAAGGAAGCAGCGTGATTGTATGAGAGATAAGTCCTCATTTATCAATGTGAAAAGTCAATAGATCATGTATAAAATAGATAGAATAAGATATAGCAGCATAAATATATAATTCTCATGTATAAAGATAAATATCACAAGACACAGGGAAAGGACTAGAAATAGGGGGTGAGACTGGCCACAGGGAGAGGTGGGTCATTTTTAAAAATTATAAGTGTCTATTATATCTTATTTTTTACTTATACTAGTGAAAAGTAGCTTATACATGAGCTTATATTCTGTGTTTTTCAATCATTTTTAAAACATGATTGCATTTGATAAACAAACAAAGCCATGTTTTGTTCTAATTCTATTTGGAGATTGAAATGAAGCAAACTTTGTAACTAAAAACAATGTAAAGCAATGAGACAAAATGCTGTTTTGTTTTCAAACTGAACATGCTCCTTCTTGCCCCTGCCACAGAATTGGATAAGAACATGCCTCCCCACCCTGGTAAGAAAAACAACTGTTCACTTTTTCTCATTTCCTGGCTGAGGATCTTCAAGTGTCTCCTTATTTCAGTCAATCCAATTTAATGCATTCAATCTAAACTCTTTTCTGCCTGGCTTTCAAAGCCTGTCCTTCTCTCCCCCAGTCTTCTACCTATCTAAACTTATTTTCCATTACATCACAACAGACACCTTCTGTTCAAGTTATATGGATCTCTCAGAACCCTGCATACTCTAGGCCATGCCTGTTTTCATCTTTTGGGTCAAGCTATTACTTGAATACCTGGGCCCATTTCCTCTGTACCTGGCCAAGGTCTTCTTGTGCTTCAAAGCCTGCTTCAGGATTAGCCAAGATATGTCTTATCATAATTCTGCTATTTTATCATCCTTGGAACTTTGGTTTTTATCATTACAACTTGAAAATACTACTTATTGAAGGAAAAAATTTGAAAATTTTCTTTATGACCTTCTTAGATAAAAGGGAAATTTAAACAAATGAACATTTGTCTAAAGTCAAGACAAATGTGCTGAATCTATTGGGTTGGCACCATACCAGTAATTTCCACAGTGTGATATGCCAGTAATTTTTTTCAGCATTGTAGCGTTCCCTATTAAAGGACCATCTCTTTAAAGCACCTAGTCCCAACAACATGAACACACATATAATTTTTCAATGTCTATTTGAAGGGACAAATAGCAAATCAAGGCTAGATTGAGATACCAATAAATCTGATAAGAATTTATGTTTGTATTGATCCTTCCTATTATTTAAAGGTTATCATTTTTACTGTATTTATTGTAGAAACAATATAATAATAATAACAGAAAAAAAAGGAAAAAAACTATCTCTTCTTCTCCCACCCAAAGAAACTGTTTTTACTTTTTTCATGTAACTCTTTCATTTCTCATCCCCATAAACACATCGTTTTACATATAAAGTATTCTATTTTTTGCCTTAGCATTGTATTATAAACATTTTCATGTTGTAAGACTTCCTTCATACTTATTTTAATAGTTATACAATAATCCATCTATAAATATCTATATAATAATTCATCTGTTGTAGTACCATAATTATTTGTTTCTCTATCATTAGTCATTTACAGCTCCTTCCCGCTTTTTTAGTAGGCTGTGGGCAAATAGGGAATGGATTTGGGTAGAGTCTAAGTGATCTAGTTTGGCTGACTAGATTTTTCCTTAATAAAACAGTCGATTTTTCTCTTCACTTTGTACCTGAGAAACTTAGTACAAGCGTACTCGTTTATAATTTGAAGTGACCTGTTTTTCATGATTCTCCAGTAGTGCTAATACCTATAGAACAAATATTTTCTCAAAATTTTGTGCTCTACTGATAGCATATTTTTATCCACTAAATAAGCATTTTCTTATGTATATTCTTGTGTGGGATAGTTCTTTTTAAAACCACTGTAATTATCCATCTACTTATCTTACAAGTGGGAACATAATTTTTGTGGCTGTTTCACTTACTGTGGAAAGAATACAATGTTTTACTACAAAAGTACATCAAAAAGCCCTTTAATTCTGGTACTTCTTATCCTTCAGTCATAAAAACAGGCTAGGATTATGGAAAAAAAGAGATTAGAAGGCAGTGTAGGCAAAACTATACCCTAAACTAGCTACAAAAATAAGTCTTTTTAAAAACATCACACTCAGAACTATGATTTTAAACCCCTTAATTTAACTTTGCCTTGCCTTTGAAAGGAAAAACTCCTTGAACTTTAAATAGCTTTTAAATTTTAACTCTGCTCTCTCATTGAATGTTTCAAGTCCCAAAGCCACTATTTGTTGGATGAGAAATAACATTTGTAAGAGAGGCCCTCACTAACTATGCATGTGGACTTGTCAGCTATCATTTCTAGAGCTAATTTCCATACCAGTGACCAGATAAACCCAGGGGGTAAGACAACAGCTAAGAGAGCAAAACTCTGTAACCTACAAAATCTTTCTCACACTGAATTTTTAAATGTACTGAACAAAAGTGGGAAGGAGGAGAAGGTAGAGAAACTATTTTCTCTTGACTTAAAAAAGATTGGGCAAATGCCTACATTAAATCTCATAGGAAGCCTAAGTTATTAAAGATAAATGATTGAGAAATGAAAACCTGTAATCAGGTAAATGTTAAAATAAATTTCCCAAAACTTTGACCTGCATAAGTGGTTCTCAACCCCAGCACACATTAAAATCACCTGGAAAGCTTTTAAGTAATACACAGTGAGGTACTGAATTGCCCTGCTGTGAAGCCTGAGCATTGGCATATTTTAAATCACCAAGACGGTTTAATATGCAGGAGGACTGATAACACAGATCCACATATTACCAAATACAATGGCAGATTTTTTTTTTTTTTTTGGTCTTAGTTCCCCCACCAGGGCCAAACCTGTGCCCCCTGCAGTGGAAGCATGGAGTCTTAACCATTGGACCACCAGGGAAGTCCCAGTGGGGTAGATTTTTAACCAAAAGAACTTGTTGCTTTCGCATGAATAAATCCTCACCAAGGGCCTGCAAGGGCCAGGCACCGTGTTAGGCTCTGAGGATACAAGAGTATTTGAAAATTAAAGACTTCATGACATATCTGCAGTTCAGATTCTTTAAAAAGTATTATTTTAAAAAATCTTCCATCATTTTTTCCTGTAAAAAGAATATACACCAACACATATTTCTGATGAAGTCCACTCTTCAAGCTTGATTTGAAAATGAGGGAGGGATGGAGATGCAAGAGGGAAGAGATATGGGGTTATATGTATAACTGATTCACTTTGTTATGAAGCAGAAACTAACACACCACTATAAAGCAATTATATTCCAATAAAGATGTAAAAAAAAAACAAAAAACAAAAAAATTTAAAAAAGAAAAATAAAAAAAAGAAAATGAACTATAATTTGAAAAATAAGAACATAAATGGCAAAAACAAAATATTTACTAATAAGAAATGAGGATTCATGGCTCTAGGATTCTGGTCAACACTAGAATCAGGATTTCAAAGTAGATGGGCAAAAGACTCTTTTTCATATTTATACACAGTCGGTTTTAATGAAAATTCTGCGAGTAACAATATCCATCACTTAACCATGAATAAGCCAAGAGACTTTTCACAACATGAAGGAGATAGAAATCACAAACTCTGAACTGCAAGGAAAAAAAAAACATTTCAGGCTAGTACTTCGTGATAGTCAGAGAGAGGAGGCTTACAGCCAGCAGAGAAGCTGAGGTGGTAAGATGATTTGAATGACTGCAGTTAAGGAAGTTGAAACACCCACAGCGTCCTCAACCAGAAATTTAATATGGCTTTATTTCTCTTGATACGTAAATTCTAAGGAATCATAACAGTCCATATTCAACTGTGAAAACAAAAATGTACTCCAAAGTTAAGTGAAATTACCTATAGGTTATTAATAAACGAACTAAAAACCTTAAGAATTAGAGTTCTCAATTGGATGGCTCTGGGGATTTGATCCATAAAGAGGCACTTTCACAAAAACTGAGAGCTTGATCTTAAAAGAATATAAAAAATACCTTGGACACTATTTGAACACCCAAATAATAACTATTGGTGCTGGCATTATGACCAGCAGTAACATATATTGGTCTGATTCCAAAATTAGAGCTAATAATTATGTTTCATGAGGAAAACCTAGAGAGTACCTATCACCTATTATAAGATATTGATTAAAATATTTAAAGTTTTCCTTAGATTTAAAATGGATCTCTATTCAAAGGCCACCTATGAAAAAGCACTCTTTTTGAGAAGTGTGTAGCATTTGTTTTTAGTCTCCTTGTACTTGGTTTCCTGAGAACTGCAACGTTTTTTCAATTATGTGCTCTCTGAAAAAGTTCTTATCATTTAATGTCTATGGAATAGTCCACTATTTCTATATATAAGTTGTTACTACCATCATCCCGCTTCATAATAAAAATGATGATGACGATGAGACAATTCATTGGGCCCTATTATATACCAGGTCCTTAATGTATACTAAGCATTCGTATATATTATCTCATTTAATCCACACAATTAATTCATTTATTCCTATTTTAAGAATGAGAGGACTGCAGCTAAACAAGGTTTGAAAATTTGCCCAAGGTCACAGAATTAGGAAGTGGCAGTAATTAAACCAAAGTTCTTTAGTTGTTTTTTTTCCAGTTTGGAAATCTAATACATTCTAATAATATATGTTCTCTGCACAAAAATTCTAAAATATAGAAAAATTGAAAAGAGTAAAAGGGTTTAGCCCTGAAAGATAACTGTTGCAGAATTTTCATTGTATATCCTTTCCATCTTTTTCTGTACCTTGTAAACAAATGCCTGTTATCTTTAGTACCAAGCTCAGCTAACCCCTCTATGCTTCCTTCTGTGTGTATTCAAAATCTGCCCTTTTAGAGATTCCCTGGTCATCTTCTGTCCCCCATACCTACACTCTGGTTAGAAGTACACACAAAGAGAATTCCCTGGTGGTCCAGTGATTAGGACTCTGTGCTTCCACTGCAGGGGCCAGGGTTCGATCCCTGGTTGGGGACCTAAGATCCCACAAGTCGCGCAGTGCAGCCAAAAAAAGAAAAGATGAGAAATACACACAAACACACAAGGAGTTACACTTCCTTTTTCCTTCCTACCTCTCACATGGGTGTCATTCCCTCTGCCCTGTCTATCCCTTATCAAAAAACTGGCAAAAGAAAAAAGCAAAACCCAGATGACCAGACAAACAAAGAATATCTTCAGAACACACCAAAGTAATATAATGAATCACTGGAAATGATGTCGTAGGTCTCAGAGTGTAGAGATAGATGTCATCAACCTGGGTCTCTGGGGAATGAACAGCATGCAAGATGGACTCTTTAAATGTCCATCAACAGGGGAATGTATAAAGAAGCTGTGGTACATACATACAATGGAATATTACTCAGCCATAAAAAGGAACAAAATTGGGTCATTTGTAGAGATGTGGATGGACCTAAACACTGTCATACAGAGTGAAGTAAGTCAGAAAGAGAAAAACAAATATTGTATATTAACACATATATGTGGAATCTAGAAAAATGGTATAGATGATCTTATTTGCAAAGCAGAAATAGAGACACAGATGTAGAGAACAAATGTATGGACACCAATGGGGAAGGGGGGGTGATGAATTGGGGGATTGGGATTGACATATATACACTACCGATACTATATATAAAATAGATAACTAATGAGAACCTACAGTATAGTTCAGGGAACTCTACTCACTGCTCTATGGTGACCTAAGTGGGAAGGAAATCCAAAAAAGATAGGATATATGAATACATACAGCTGATTCACTTTGCTGTACAGTAGAAACTAACACAACATTGTAAAGCAACTATACTCCAATAAAAATTAATTTTAAAAAAAGTTTCTAAGGAAAAAGTTTCAAAAGGAATCTAATGAAGTATGCTTTAATCTCTAATACACACACACACACACACACACACACACACACACACACACACACACCCCTTATAACTGTCTCCCTAGTGACTGTATGCTTTTTTTTAAACTATAGTTCATTTACAACGTTATATTAGTTTTGAGTATACAACATAGTGATTCACTATTCTTATAGATTACACTCTACTTAAAGTTATTATAAAATATTGGCTATATTCTCTATGCTATCTAATATATCCTTCTATCTTATTTATTTTATACATAGTAGATTGTACCTCGTAATCCCTTACTCCTATCTTGTCCCTCCTCCCATCCCTCTCCCCACTGGTAACCACTAGTTTGTTCCCTATATCAGTGAGTCTTTCTACTTTGTTATATTCATCTTTGTTTTGGTTTTTAGGTTTTACATATAAGTGAAAACATACACTATTTGTCTTTCTCTGTCTGCCTTATCTCACTAAGCATATTACCCTCCAGATCCATCCATGTTTTTGCAAAGGGCAAAATTTTATTCTTTTTTATGACTGAGTATTATTCCATTGTATATATATACTAGTTTCTTTATCCATTCATCTGTGGGTGGACACTTAGTTGCTTCCATAGCTTGGCTATTTTAAATAATGCTGCTATGAACATTGGGATGCATTTATCCTTTCAAATTAGTGTTTTTGGTTTTGTCACATATATACCCAGGAGTGGAATTGCGGGTCATATGGTAGCTCTAATTTTAGATTTTTGAGGAACTCCTATACTGTTTTCCACAGTGGCTGCACCAATTCACATTCCCACCAACTGTGTCCAAGGGGTCCCTTTCCTCCCCATCCTCACCAACATTTGTTATTTGTGGTCTTTTTGATGACGGTCATTCTGACAAGTGTGAGGTGATATCTCATTGTGGTTTTTATTTACATTTCCCGAATACAATGTTGAGCGTCTTTTCATGTGCCTGTTGGGCACCTCTATGTCTTCCTTGGAAAAATGTCTATTCAGTTCTTCTGACCATTTTTTAATAGGGTTGTTTCTTTTTGTGATATTGAGTTGTATGAGCTGTTTTTATATTTTGGATATTACCCCCTTGTTGGTCATATCATTTGCAAATATTATCTCCCATTAAGTAGGCTGTTTTTTTGTTTTGTTGATGGTTTCCTTTGCTGTGCAAAAACTTTTAAGTCTAACTGTGTCCCATTTGTTTATTTTTGCTTTTGTTTCATTTGCCTGAGGAGACAGAGCCAAAAAAATTATTACTACAATTTATGTCAAAGCGTGTTCTGCCTACGTTTTCTTCTAGGAGTTTTATAGTTTCTGGTCTTATGTTTAGGTCTTTAATCCATTTTGAGTTTATTTTTCTACATGGTGTGAGCAAATGTTCTAATTTCATTCCTTCACATGTAGTTGTCCAGTTTTCCCAGTGCCATTTATTGAAGAAACTGTCTTTTCTCCATTTCATATTCTGCCTCCTTTGTCGTAGATTAATTGACCATATGTGCATGAGTTTATTTCTGGGCTTTCTATTCTGTTCCATTGATCTATGTGTCTGTTTTTGTGCCAGTACCATGCTATTTTGATGACTGTAGCTTTGCAGTATAGTCTGAGGTCAGGGAGCATGATACCTCCAGCATTGCTCTTTTTCCTAGTGACTGTATTCTTGAGTCAACATTTCTGAAACACAGATTTCAGAAAGTGTAGTTTCCTGCGACTTCTTTGAAGGGAATTTTGGAAATAACTATAGGAGTGTAAAGTATACTTACTCTTTAATCAGCAGCAGTTTAATTTCTAGAAGTTTATTCTTCAGACCTACTCAAATAAGTGCACAAAAAACATGTACAAGGATATTAGTAGAGCATTGTTTGTAATTGAGAAAAATTAGAAAGCACTTACATACCCATCAGTGAGGGACTATGGTAGGTGCTGGGGACACAGAAGTGGTACCCACCCTGCTGGAGTTTCATTCCAGCAGATATATGACTTATCCTGAAGTATATGTCTTAGTTTGAAGCACACTCTGTGAATTTGCATTCTGGAACCTTTCCATTGCTACCTCAGATGGTATCACTGAGAGATCATAAAATTAGCTTTTCTTATACTGGCACAGCAGGAACCACTAAATGGAGGACCAGCTAAGCTGTATCATTATTTGTTTTGTTTAAACTAATCCACCTTTAAATACTTTTTCTACTGGAACTCTTAATGTATGCTTTTCTTTCCCCAAAGTGTCAAGGAATTCACATTCCCTGTTTGCCTTCCAGATTTTCTTGCAGTGACAATGGCAGCTGGGTATCCAAATCAGTTTTTAAAACACCAGAGCCACCACTGGTATCCTTCCAGAATTTCCATGAAATACAGAAATTGTGGAAACAGGAGAATAAGAGTGAAATTCCTTCATAGCCACTTTCCCCAAGCAGAGGTTCAGGAACAAGGATTATAGCGTGTGTGATAGCCTGAAGTCAAACATTTCAAAATGTGAGCAAAATATATATTTTGGAACAGAATTGAGCAACAAATATTGTAAATCTTTGAATGGGATTTGCAGCCAACCATTGTGTGTGTTTTCTAGAGTCTATTTACCCTTTTTTGCTAACGCAACTCATTAGGAAAAGATGGGGATGGGACTTCCCTGGTGGTCCAGTGGTTAAGACTCCACGCTCCCAATGCAGGGGGCCCAGGTTCGATCCCTGGTCAGGGAACTAGGTCCCGCATGCATGCCGCAACTAAGAGCCCGCATGCCGCAACTAAAAGATCCAACATGCCGCAACGAAGATCCCGCGTGCCACAACTAAGACCTAACACAGCCAATAATAAATTTGTTTTTTAAAAAAAGAAAAGATTGGGACTTCCCTGGTTGCGCAGTGGTTAAGAATCCGCCTGCCAATGCAGGGGATACGGGTTCAATCCCTGTTGCAGGAAGATCCCATATGCTGTGGAGCAACTAAGCCCGTGTGCCACAACTACTGAGCCAGTGCCCTAGAGCCCACAAACCACAACTACTGAGCCCATGCACCTAGTGTTCCACAAGAAGAGAAGCCACCACAATGAGAAGCCCACGCACCACAACGAAGAGTAGCCTTCTCTCACCACAACTAGAGAAAGCCCACACGCAACAACGAAGACCCAATGCAGCCATAAATTAATAAATACATTTATAAAAAAGAAAAGAAAAGAAAAGATGGGGAAAATCAGGTCAAAATCAATGTATATTTACTTTAAATACAATTTTATTGATTTCATACAGTAACATATATGTAACTACCATAAGAATCATGCCAAAATTTTTAACAAAAGATATAGAGTATCCTTCCTTTAGATTAGGACATTAACTATATGCCAGTTGGATTCCCAGGGTTTTGATTGGGCAAAGGGAAGCTTCAGCATAACCAAATCCACTATGCTATCACAAATTCAGAATAGTGAAATAAGGTTGGAAGAGATCTTATAGGTTATCTGGTTGAATCATCAAATCAATACTCCCTACCAGTTAGTAAGTATATATTTGTTGGGCACATACTATGTGCCAAGCCTGTAGTAGGTGATTTCTAGCCTATTCTGCAGAAAATCTCCAAAAGGAGGAACTCGCCACCTCCCCAAGCAACCCGTTCCTTCTTGGGCAGCTCTAACGATTAACTCTGAGCTGCCAGCAATGTATCTTCTGAAACTGCCCTTACCATACTTGTCACTGACCTCCCTATTGCAAGAATCAGTGCCCTGTTTTTGTGTTTTTTTTTTTTTTTTTGCGTTATGCGGGCCTCTCACTGTTGTGGCCTCTCCCGCTGCGGAGCACAGGCTCCGGACGCACAGGCTCAGTGGCCATGGCTTACGGGCCCAGCCGCTCTGCAGCATGTGGGATCTTCCCGGACCGGGGCACAAACCCATGTCCCCTGCATCGGCAGGCGGACTTTCAACCACTGCGCCACCAGGGAAGCCCAGTGCCCTGTTTTTAATTGCATATTGCTTGAAGTACCTGGAGCACTTGACACCAATGACCACATCTTTTTTTGAACTTCTGGTCTAATTTCATGTCTTCCCCCCAAATTAGATCAAGTTCCCCTAGTTAGAAGCTGTTATTGCACCCTATTGCAGTTTTCCTACAAAACACTGATGAGAGTTTATAAATGAATGTTTCAGAGCCTGGACCTCACTTCCAGACAGCCTAGATTCAAATCCTGCTCTAACATGCACTAGCTGTGTGACCTTGGGCAAGTTTTCACTATACATCTATAAAATTAAGTTAATATATTGATACCTACCTCACAGGCTGTTGTGAGTATTAAATAAGTTAATATTTATAAAGTGCTTAAAACAATGTAACTGGCAAATAGTAACCACTATGTGTTTGTAAATTAAATAAATGTGATTAAAATCTGTGGTCTCTACTAAATTATAAATTCCATGAGGATAAGATGGAATCATGTCTACTCTGCTTAACATTTTATGTCCACTGCCAAATTCTGTGTCTTTCGCGTCAAAGTGCTTGTTGAATGAGTGAAAGAATAAGTTTACACATGAAGGAAGAATCAAACAATTCTGGTATAAGTTTTATCATCTCATATGCAGAGTGCACCCCCTCAAGTATCATCCCACATCTGGCCCATGATGGTTACTGGCAAACACCTATTCTAGACAATCTCTCTGGAGTGTACCCTCCTTGCTAGTACTCAATTGGCGACCCTTGGTCTCTTCTCCTGACTTTCATGTTTCTGATTCCAGAAGCTGAGCTTGAGAAATGCTCTGACCCCTTCAATCTCGGCAACCTAAAAAGATATCATTTTCTAGCACGCTGAATGGGCTTCCCCCTTAGCCTTCAGTTTTGCTCACTCCCTTAATTTTGGTGTTTCCTCGAAGCCCGAGGTCCATAGCTAGTGTGTTTTAAGCTGACACTAAACCCAGGTGTCAGCTTATGATATATGATGTCATTTAAACTCTAGAAATATGCAGTTCTTGGATAGAAGGTAAAGAAATTTGGCAATCTACTACTCAGAACATTTTATTCTCTTTATTTCTCTGAGGTAGGATCTTTCCATTTTGGCCAGATCGAAAGATGTGGTTACTATTCAAGGTTTGCCTAGTATACGTTCTATAAAATCAGCTTTGCATTTGCAACATTGCTCTGTTTTGTTCTTGTTGCTGGGTTCTCTGTCATCCTTTAAAGGAGCTGCTTTATAGCATTTAGATCCTGAAAAACACTGGGACCATGCCAGAAATTATTTGGCAAAAGGGAAGATTATGGGGGTAAAAAATCTGCACTGCTATAAAGCAGTGGCAAAGATCCTCATAGTTTTCAGGTTAAGAGATAATAATAGGATGGAGGAGGAAAAGGATAACAGCAAATAGACTTTGGGTAAAAATCTTAGTTTCCTCATATAATATTTAGTCATTAGGTCGTGTATATGTGCCCACTGTAAAACACCTAGGTACAGAAACAAAACTTGAAAGCTACTACATGACAAATTCATGGGTGTCAAAATGAGTTTGTCTCCATTCAGTCCTCCAGGCAGAACTATTAGTAGAACTTGGTTGAGGAGGTAGACCTGTTGACCTTTGAAAGTCAAGAGAATTAATACAACAGAACCATAGGATAACTAAGGTCAAAGTTCACAAAAAGGGCTCTTCAAGTCAGTCATTTCTCACCATCTCAATTTCTCCTCTGGTTAGTTCTCAAGAAATAAACTAAAAAGATGATAGATAGATAGATAGATTCTATTTGCCCAGAAACAAGTCCTTCTCTAAATCTAAGACCAGAAAATTGGTGGTAAAGTTAACTCCAAATGATTTTTTTTTAATCATTAAAGTGTTCAAACCTTTCAAACACACACACACACACACATTTCAAAGTTAACGTTTGAAAAATTTTTATAAATATTAATTTTGTTGTTAAAGATTTATCTGGTGATACTATTTGCTATATATCTAGTATTAGAGGAAAAGTTTAAAATTTTGTAGCAAAGAGACTCAACAACCTCAGTGGACTAAAAATAATGAAGTCTATTTTTCTCTCATTTAAGAGTCCCACAGGGTGAACAAGTGGGTTGCTCTGCCCCACAGAGTCATTTGGAGATCCAAGCTCTCTTCATCCCTCTAACTTTTTTTACTCGCCTATCAGGACATCACACTTGCCTGGTGTACTTCCTATCTTTCTTGCTGCTCTTTCTCAGTTTTGGGAGGTGGGACTAGTTGTCCATCATCAGCCATACCTCTGAAGGTATAGACTTCAGTCCTTGGACCATTCAACTTTCCTGTAGCACTCACTCTCTAGGTAATCTCCTCCAGTCTCATGGTATTAAATAACAACAATATTGGTGACTTCCAAATGAATACTTGTAGACTGGATCTCTCTTCTGAAATGCAAACCCATATTTTGCTGGTCACTGATCACCTCTGTTGGAGTCTAATAGACATCACAACCTTGATATCCAAAACTGAGTTATGGATACTTCCCTCCAAACCCTCCTATGGTCTTTCCAATCTAACTTAACAGCAACACTATTTTTCAAGTTCCTCAAGCCAAAAGTCTTGGCGTTAACCTTATCTCCTTTTTTTTTAAATCTCTCCCATGCTCCATTTCCAGTCCCTCAGCAAACCTCCTTGGATCTCCCTTCAACATACATTCAGAATGCAACAGCTCCTCCTCTCATTGCCTTGTCTACACCACTATTTGGTCACATTTAATTTCCTATAATTGCCTAATATCCAGTCAAGATTTCAAGTCTCCCTTCCCTGCTTTATTTTTCTGCTTAACATTTATTTCTAACAAACAATGCATGATATTTACTTATTTTTTTATTGTCCATTTGAGCTCAAAGGGAGCAGCAACTTTGATCTCTTTTGGTCACTGACATATCCCCAGAATTTAGAATGCTGCCTGCCTAGAGTAGACTTTCAGTAAATATAAGCTGCAAGAATGAATGACTCTTGCTTCTCCTCCATAGTCTAGGGTGTTTTACTTACCTACATGATTGAGACCTGGTCCCAGGATGGTTCATGTTTGACTCCTGGAGATGGGAAAGAGCACAGAGGAGTTTACATATAGTGTTTCACAGTCTGAACCAGGAAATGGCACACATCACTTCCATTTATATTCTATTAGGGAGACCTTAGATTCATGGCCATAACTTGCTGTCAGGGGGGTTGAAAATAGCACTCCTAGCCTGTAAGCCATGGCTCACCTGCAACTCTATCATTTTAAAAAGTGGAACAGAATCTAGTAGGCAGCTGGCAGTCTCCACCTTACCTGCTACTTACACAGCTCATTTTATCCAGAATGACAGTTCAGTCAAACGCTTTGGAGTTCCGGAAGTAAATTATAGACTGAAGGTAGACCAAGCTGTTCAATGGCGTGCAAATCAAGAGTACTTTATAAGCCATTGATCACAAGTTTGTTCATTAAAGCATAGCTGGGGCAAATCCCATTGGAAAGGCTCAGCCAAGCCTCAGGTGGTCTTACTAACTGTTTTATATGTAAACTGCCTGGAACACGTGGACCATATCTTGAGACTTTTCTTATTTTATTGCTTAGGGCAACTTACAAAAGTTGTGCAGAAATAATATTGAGAACTAAGGGTAAAAAGAAGTGTGGGTGAAAACACCTGAAATAATATAATGAAAGAAACTTGTTATTGAGTTTTCTGTTCTTATCACCTCAGTTACTAGAACTCCTGAAATAAAACAATGGACTAATTTTCCTCCTTCTAAGAGATTCTAGCAACCTATGAAATGACCTCCAGAGAACTGGATGATGTAGAAGCGCTGGGTGTGGTAAATCTACAATCCAAAGTCCAAGCGTAGATCTTTGTAGGAAATATAACCTCAGGTGTTGGAATTAATCAGTAGGCTAAAAATTACATTGTTGTGCTTTACCTAAAAATTTTTAAAAAATCTTAAATCCTTTCAAGTCTTGAAAATTAATTGCAGTTAATCCCATAGTTAGCAGATAGAGTTTATGTTTTTATGCATCAGGATATAAACGTAACACCAAAAAGCATTTGTTAATAAGGCCTATTCTTTAAGCAAATAAAATGTATTAAGTACCTGAAAATAACCGTGGCTCATATCAAAAAGATTTATTATTGCCTCATTGAAAATTTCTGGTATTTTAGGCAGTGAGTTCCTCTGCCAAGGAATCCGAAGCAACAGTTTCAAATGACCATCCTTTTTTCCATTTTTCCCACTGTCCCATGAAAAGTGTTCAGATAAAGGCAGCTGGTGGGAGCAAGGCAGGGAGATGAGGCCTCTCAACTGTACACGTAAAATTAGTATCTCAATTGCTGTAACTCCAAAATAGCTCAGGATCTAGATGTTCTCTCCTCTTTTTAAAATAACTAACAGAATTTTGGATTTCATCTGACTTATAATTTATTGACATATGTGAAACGTATAGGATATGCAGAGTTAATTTTTAGTTACTATTTCAGGAGTTTCTTTTCTTGATTATAGCTATATCAGAAAACTCTCAGTTTATTGAAGTTATGCACCTTGTGCTCTCAGCATTTACTTGTTTTTATTTTATTTTATTGCAGTACAAGATTATGTAAGTTATAGGTATACAATACAGTGATTCACAATTTTAAAGGTTATACTTCATTTGTAGTTACTATAAAATATTGGTTACATTCCCTGTATTGTACAATATACCCTTGTAGCTTATTTTATTGACTGATTGATTGATTGATTGCAGATCTGACCAACTTTATTTTACTTAGTGAGTAAATAACATACATATAGCAAAGTGCATAAAGTGCACTAATCTTAAGCATTACAGTTTGAATTCTTACATATGTATACATCTGAATAACCACCATTAAGATAAAACTGTAGAATATTTCCTGCCCTCTATAAGATTCTTTCATGCACTTTTCACTCTTTTCCCTGAAGGGTTGATGACTGTTCTGACTTCTGGAAACATCTTCTGGTTTTGCTTGTTCTTAAACTGTATATAAATGGAATCACATACTAGAACTCTTTTGTGCCTGGCTTCTTTCACGCCATAGAGTATCTGTGAGATTTCTCCGTCTTGTGTTGGAGCCATCTTGTTTTGAAGTGATGGGTAGTATTCCATTATGTAAATTATCACAGTTTATTTATCCGTTTGTGTGCTGAACACTTGCATTGTTTCATCTTCTGGATATTATGAATAAAACAGCTACGAATATAATGTACAAATGAGAGGGTATACGCATTTATTTCTTTGGGGGTGAAAAGTGGAACTGCTGTATCATGAAGCATGACTCTAGTAGAAACTAATAAATGGTTTTCCAAAGAGATTGTATCATTTTGCAACTCCCACCACCTTGTAGCTTATTTTATACCTGATAGTTTTTAACCTCTTACTCCCCTATTCTTACTTTGCCCCCTCTTCCCTCTCCCCACTAGTAACCACTAGTTTGTTCTCTATTCCTGTGAGTCTGCTTCTTTTTTGTTCTGTTCACTAGTTTGTTGTATTTTTTTATTTTTTATGTTTTTAATACATCTATTTATTTTATTTATTTATTTTTGGCTGCGTTGGGTCTTCGTTGCTGCGCGCAGGTTTTCTCTAGTTGCGGCGAACAGGGGCTACTCTTCGTTGTGGTGCGCAGGCTTCTCATTGCAGTGGCTTCTCTTGTTGCAGAGCACAGGCTCTAGGAGAGCAGGCTTCAGTAGTTGTGGCACGGGGTCTTGGTAGTTGTGGCTCACGGGCTCAGTAGTTGTGGCACGCGGGCCTCAGTAGTTGAAGCACGTGGGCTTAGTAGTTGCAGCACGTGGGCGCTAGAGTGCTTGGGCTTCAGTAGTTGTGGTGCGTGGGCTCGGTAGTTGTGGCTTGTGGACACCAGAGCACAGGCTCAGTAGTTGTGGCGCACGGGCTTAGTTGCTCCGTGGCATGTGGGATCTTCCTGGACCAGGGCTCGAACCTGTGTCCCCTGCATTGGCAGGCAGATTCTTAACCACTGTGCCACCCGGGAAGCCCAGTTGTGATCTTTTTGATGATAGCCATTCTGAGAGGTGTGAGGTGACATCTTATTGTGGTTTTGATTTACATTTCCCTAATGATTAGCAATGTAATTAGCCATCTGTGTCTTCCTTGGAAAAATGTGTATTCAGGTCTTCTGCCCACTTTTTAATTGGATTGTTTCTTTTTTTGTTATTGAGTTATATGAGCTGTTTATATATTTTATATATTAAACCCTTATTGGTCATATCATTTGCAAATATTATCTCCCATGCAATAGGTTGTCTTTTCATTTTGCTGATGGTTTTCTTTGCTGTACAAAAGTTTTTAAGTTTAATTAGGTCCCATTTGTTTATTTTTGCTTTTGTTTCCTTTGGGGAGACACATTTATGTCAAATGACTTATGTCAAAGAGTGTTCTGCCTATGTTTTCTTCTAGGAGTTTTATGTTTTCTGGTCTTACATTTAGGTATTTAATCCATTTTGAGTTTCTCGTGTGTACAGTATTAGAGAATATTCTAATTTCATTCTTTTACATTTAGCTGTCAGTTTTCTCAGCGCCACTTATTGAAGAAACGGTCTTTTTTCCATTGTATTGTATATTCTCATACCCTTTGTGGTAGATTAATCAGCCGTAAGTGCATGGGTTTACTTCTGGGCTCTCAATTCTGTTTCATTGATCTATATGTCTGTTTTTGTGCCAGTACCATACTGTTTTTTTTTTTAAGATTTATTTATTTTGTATTTGTTTTTTTAATTTTTTTTTTTTTTTTTTTTGGCTGCCTCGGGTCTTAGTTGCAGCATGTGGGATCTTCGTTGAGGCATGCGGGATCTTTCACTGCGGCACACAGGCTCTTCATTGTGGTGTGCAGGTTTCTCTCTAGTTGTGGAGTGAGGGTTTTCTCTTCTCTAGCTGTGGCGCATGGGTTCCAGGGTGTGTGGGCTCGTAATTTGCAGCCCGCAGTCTCTCTAGTTGAGGCACATGAGCTCAGTAGTAGTAGTTGTGGCGTGTGGGCTTAGTTGCCCTGCAGCATGTAGGATCTTAGTTCCTTAACCAGGGATTGAACCTGTGTCCCCTGCATTGTAAGGTGGATTCCACTGGACCACCAGAGAAGTCCCCATGCTGTTTTGATTACTGTCACTTTGTAGTATAGTCTGAATACAGGGAGTCTGATTCTTCCAGCTCTGTTCCTCTTAAGATTGTTTTGGCTATTTGGGGTCTTTTGTGTTTCCATACAGATTTTAAAATTATTTGCTGTAGTTCTGTGAAAAATACCATTGGTATTTTGAAAGAAATTGCATTGAATCTATAGACTGTGTTGGATATATGGTCATTTTGACAATATTGATTCTTCCAATTCAAGAACATGGTATATCTGTCCATCTATTTATGTGGTCTTCAATTCCTTTCATTAGCATCTTATAGTTTTTGGAGTACAGGTCTTTTGCCTCTTTAGGTAGGTTTATTCCTAGGTATTTTATTCTTTTAGATGTGATGGTAAATGGGACTGTTTCCTTAAGTTCTCTTTCTGATAGTTCGTTGTTAGTGTATAGAAATGCAACAGATTTCTGTGTATTAATTTTGTATCCAGCAACTTTACTGAATTTATTGATGAGCTCTAGTAGCTTTCTGGTGGCATCTTTAGGATTTTCTATGTGTAGTATCATGTCATCTGCAACACTAACAGTTCTTTTCTTGATTATAGCTATATCAGAAACTTCCAGTTTATTGAAGAAGTTATATACTTTGTGTTCTCAGCATTTATTTTTTTTATTTTTAAAGACTTCACAACTTGTTGTTGGGAGATTATAAAGAATCTTTATATAAAGTGTGAGATATTAGAATAGAGAAATTACATAACATTTTCTTTCTTTCTTCCTTTCTTCCTTTTTCTTTCTTTCTTTCTTCCTTTCTTTCTTTCTTTCTTTCTTTCTTCCTTCCTTCCTTCCTTCCTTCCTTTCTTTCTTTTCTTTCTTTCTTTCTTTCTTTCTTTCTTTTCTTTCTTTCTTTCTTTCTTTCTTTTTCTTTCCTTCTTTCCTTCTTTCCCTTCCTTCCTTCTTTCCTTCTTTCCCTTCCTTCCTTCCTTCCTTCCTTCCTTCCTTCTTTCTTTCTTTCTTTCTTTCTTTCTTTCCTTCCTTCCTTCCTTCCTTCCTTCCTTCCTTCCTTTCTTCCTTCCTTTCTTCCTTTCTTCCTTTCTTCCTTTCTTCCTTCCCTTCCTTCCCTTCCTTCCTTCCTTCCTTCCTTCCTTCCTTGCTTCCTTCCTTCCTTTCTTTCTTTCTTTCTCTTTCTTTTTCTTCCATGCTGCATGGCTTGCAGAATCTTACTTCCCCAACCAGGGATCAAACCCGGGCTCTTGCAGTGAAAGCACTGAGTCCTAACCACTGGACCGCCAGGTGTATTCCCAACATTTTCTATTTTAATAATACTCTAATGTACTTTAACTATAACACCAAAAAAAAGCATCAACACAAGCTATAAAATCAGAAGAACTCTGTGTACAATTCTAAATAAAACAGTGATTAGCATGGTCAAACCCTTTCCTTCTTTATTAGCCTTCTCAAATATTAATTAATAAATCTTAGGAGCAACACTTTTAGGGATCATTCTTTAAATATTAGCATGTTACCTAAATGCGTCCTTAAGTTTCTTGAAAACTAATTAACTGCAAAGAAAAATTAATTTTGAAACAATTAAAATATGGTACAAAGCATTTGGAATCATCTGGGCTCTGAATGAGAATCAGAATTTTACCCTCTCACCTTCATGCCATTTTCACAGCTGAGAAGTGCTCATCTTCCTTGTACTCTAGCATGGAATCATCTGGATTTTTTTTTTTTTTTTTTTGCGGTATGCGGGCCTCTCACTGTTGTGGCCTCTCCCGTTGCGGAGCACAGGCTCTGGACGCGCAGGCTCAGCGGCCATGGCTCACGGGCCCAGCCGCTCCGCGGCATGTGGGATCCTCCCGGATCGGGGCACGAACCCGTGTCCCCTGCATCGGCAGGCGGACTCTCAACCACTGCGCCACCAGGGAGGCCCCATCTGGATTTTAAAAATGGGAATCAGTGGGCAATGGAGAATCAGTAACAATAATGATGAAGTATTTATGGAACACTGAGTCTCTTCTCATCTTGTTTATATCACATTTTATGGTTAGACTGTTTAGTTCAGCTGGCTATATCTAGTCTCATGGTCCAAGACTAGCTAGGGGATAAGAATGGCCAGGCTGTGCTCTCTAGAAGGCCAGCTTCACAGTCCCATGGCAGTAGGACTTGAGAAATATTTGTTCAAACTGCATACTGTTCAGTTCTGTGGATCCACTGGATCTGCCAGTGGCTTTAGAATCATTTTTTTAATGGTCATACTTCTAGTTGTCGAGATTATTATCTTCCATTTTTCTTAAGATTAGGCAGATGAAACAGAGGAAAGCAAAGTTATTTTTCTATGAACTAAGGCGCTTAATGGGATAAGTATTAATTCAGATTTACTTCTTTAGGAAAGGAGGCTGTTGTTCATCTACTGAGCAGAATTCACATATACTGTGCATTCCTACCAGATTTTTGTTCTCATTCTGTCTTTTGAAACAATTAGTCCATTGCCTCTCCAACTCATTCAGATTCATTATGTAGCAGTCATGGTTGTGATCTGTATTTACTTAAAGCCGAGAATTTATTACTCTTCTAACCTAATACATCTGTAGACAATAGATTATATATAATCCATCTGGTAGTCTATGAATAATGCTTTTAAGCAACAACTTTTTTTTCATATTTGATGGCTGAACTCATAGAAACATAGAAATGATAGCCGTTTCCTCTACTAATCCATAAGTTTTTCCCTGGTTCATTGGGGTAGGTTTTAACACATAACTGTTTATATTCTTCCCATCCACCAAATTTAAAAAGAAAAAGAAATCACTTCCCAAGTGAAATGCAAAACATGTTGAATTACATACTTACAATAAACATCTTATAAGGTACCTACTCCTTGGAATTATTGTTAGAATCTTAATCAAAACCAAAATCCCAATGGATAAACAGCTAGGTCCTACTGTATAGCACAGAGAACTGTATTTGATTTCCTATGATAGGACTTCCCTGGTGGCGCAGTGGTTAAGAATCTGCCTGCCAATTCGGGCACACGGGTTCGATCTCTGGTCTGGGAAGATCCCACATGCCGCAGAGCAACTAGACCTGTGTGCCACAACTACTGAGCCTGTGCTCTGGAGCCCTGGAGCCCGCAAGCCACAACTACTGAGCCCACGCACCACACCTACTGAAGCCCGCATGCCCTAGAGCCCGTGCACTGCAACTGCTGAAGCCCAAGCACTCTAGCGCCCATGTGCTGCAACTGCTAAGCCCACGTGCTGCAACTACTGAGGCCTGCATGCCTAGAGCCCGTGCTCCACAGCGAGAGAAGCCACCGCAATGAGGAGCCCGCGCACCGCAACAAAGAGTAACCCCTCACTCGCTGCAACTAGAGAAAGCCCACGCACAGCAATGAAGACCCAAAGCAGCCAAAAAAAAAAATATATATATATATATCCTATAATAAACCATAATGGAAAAGAATATTTAAAAAATAATGTATATATATACATATATATATGTATATATGTATAACTGAATCACTTTGCTATACAGCAGAAATTAACAAAATATTATAAATCAACTATACTTCAATAAAAACAAATTGATTAAAAAAAGTCCCAGCCCAGGCTTTGCGAATATGGGCAGCACCATAGGCGATGCTTTGGAATGTCAAAGATTTTGCAGCTTGGTAATTTTTGATTACCCTTTCCTAAGAAACATACAAGAAAAAAATTTTTTTCAAGCTTAAGAGAAGGGTCCAGTGAGTGAGTTGTTTAAACATCCCTCCTGTTTCCTGAACTGAGGGGCAGGAGGGAGCAGCTTACAAGAAGTTCTAGTAGGGCAGGATGTGGGGTGAACAATTGTTTGCAGACTCTGCTGTCAGCAGGGACCGTGGTGTTCACTGACTGACTTCCTGGATGTCTGCACACGTGCTCATGGTGTTCGAGGTTTGGGGGCGATCAAACAAACGTGAAGTATTTTCCTGCATGATTGCATTCCTTTTTCACTACCTTGATAAAGCACTATCACCATAATTGATAACCTACAAAATGTGTTATGAAATGTGACCCTGTTTCACTGGCATTGCACCCAAGGTCACACTCCAATCCCGATCACTTACAGGAAGAGAAGCACCACCATTCAGGTTAACAGCTGGCGTACACCCCAACCCATCTTCCCACAGCAGGTCACCAGCAAACACGCTCCGTCCTTAGGATAAATCACAAATGTTACACATGGCCCACAAAGCCCTGAATGGCGTGGCCCCTGCCTGCCTCCAGCTTCAACTCATACCCATCTCTGCTTCACACACACCACATGACAACCACGCCAGCTTGCTTTCAGTTTCCCGAAAGAGCCAAGCTTCCCCCACGGGATCTTCGATGTTCCTTCAGCCCAGAATGCTTCCCATGTCCTCAGCACTCATCTTGCACTCCTCACACACACAGGCACATGTACACACGCACACACACACTCTGCTAACTCCAAGTCCAGGCTTCAGCTCTTAGCTGAATGTCATTTACTCAAAATAGGGCCTTCCCCACCCCTCAAATCTCTTGCTCTAAGTCAGCTGACTTTACAGTTCTTGGGCCATTTATTTTAAGTGTAGTTCCCTTGCAGTTCCTAATAGGTCTTGGCTATCCATAATTTATGGCTTCTATTTTAAAAGTGCTATCAGAAATCAGTAAGAATACAAACACACCCGCACCCGCTGTTTAAAATGTCCTCACAGCAAATATCGTCCCGTGCCATGCTATTCTTTTCACAGAGGTGACTAGAACAATTGATGCCCTTCTTACATCAGTTATTTCACTCAGGTTGAGCCACAGCTGAAGGAAACATTAGCTAGTATTAAGGAAGAACCCTCTACCTCGGGACTTCTAACTCAGGATGAATCATTTAAAACATAGGTAGAACTCAGCAGTGCTGTAGCACAGTTGAGGTTTCAATATATTAAAGAATGTTTACTGTATAGATTATGTCGGGATGTTTTTCCAACTCGCAAAACTCATTTAAGTTACTACCATGCAAGTCACTTTTTGGTATTGTTTGAAGTCTTCAACTATATTACATTTATTTAGTTGTTTAACTTACAGTGTTATCATTGTTTTATTAATGTATGACCAATACCTTCATTAAGTCGTTCAATAAGCATTTATTAAATGCTTCCTACATGCCAGCTGCCATGCCAGGGACTGGTGTTACTGTGATGAATAAGTCCCCATCCCTGCCTTCAAAGTGTCTTCAGTCTACTCCATTTCCATGTTTAAGTTCTCCCCTAAACCCTGGAGGATAGGCAATAGGTCTCACTCATCTCTGTATCCTCAGTGTCCTACCTAGTGCCAAGCACAAAGTAGGTACACAATAAATGCTTATTGAGGAAATTAATAAATGGATAAACTAATAAATTGATAAACTAATAAATGAATGAATGAAGAAATAGAAACTACTGGACAAGTACTTAAAGATCCAAGCTGCCCAGAGACCAGCAGGCCAAGAAATAATATTCATTTTTCTCTCTGAGTTTAGAAAACAGAAGAGATATAGTCTTTGCCACCATTCCTACCGTTTGGCTTCCACTCAGCCTCCAGTACCTGCCATTATCTCATGAACGTATTATTTCCCCCTGCTCTTCCATTTGTTCTATATGAGAAAATCATCTAGAGTAGCACAAGGACCAGGGTGTTTAGTTTAAATAAGCAGCTAATAGCTGGGGCTTTCTCTCCTTCCATTTCCCAAAGCAGGTCACATGGTCAGCTCCCATTAGATTTTGATTTGAGATTCTTCTAATAGGCGCATGTCCCTCTGTGAATTTATTAGACCAAGCCTATGCCCCAGGGGTTCCAGAAATCAGGCACCTCGTGGGAAGCAGAATGTAACACAAAGGTCAGCCAATTCCTTGTGTTCCAAAATTCACTATGTAAATGAACTCCAGATTCGAATGGGGCAACAGATTGATCTGTGGTTCTCTACTGACAATGGCCCAGAGTCACCCCTGTCCCACCTATTTTAGGAAGAGCCTGAGTCAGTGACCACTCAGCAGGTTCCCTGAAGACACCAAGGCACCTGGCATTGAGCACCATGCCCTGGACACTTCCATGAAGAGACCCAGGAAGAAATCGGGCTCTCTCAGTTTAAACTGTGGGGAAGTTCTAAGTAATGGAAGAGACTGGTCAGCATATTGTCACTGCTGTAATACAGGTCATTAGCCTGGGTGTGTGTTTCTGCGTGTGACGCAGTCACAATTCATGAATCATACTACTTTGAAGACGGTACTAAGTGTGTGGATCAGAAAAATCTTCAAGGGTTCTTTGGTAAAAAGTTATTCATTAATTTAATCAAAAAGTTACCTACAAGGTGACAGCAAATCAGGCAGTGAAGGTGAGTGTGGACCAGTTCCTGTCCTGGAGGGGCTCACAATCAAGGAAGGGAATAGCTCCAGATGTATTCAGTGCTGTGGAAGAAATTACATAAACTGTTTTCAGGACACAGAGGTAAGAGCAGCCTCCTGTGTTTCAGATAAAGGAGGCTGTGTAGCTCAGTGTTTAAGAGGACAAGCCCTAGAGACAGATGGCCCTGCCCCACAGCGCACCAGCCAGACTCACAGGGTGTGAGGATTAAACAAGCTGGTACGTGTGAGGCACAGGGTAAACACTCAACAATTGTGACTCCTCTCCCCCAACGAAGACACCTGACTTGTTCTACACATTGCTATTTGAAACACTGTCTTTGCTTGGTGTGTACCTCCATCTTTTCCCCTCATCATTGAATATTCATTCCCCTCATCCAAATCTTTATTAAAAAATCTAAATATATATTGCTGTTGTGTATTAGCTGCTAATAGTTGTTTCTAAGACTAATGAGGATATTTTCTCCCCCATCCCCCAGAAAAGGTCAGGCTTGAAAGAACCTTGTTCCCAAGGGCACAGCCAACTGAACGTGGCCCCAAGTGCAACACCAGGGAGTCCTCAAGTTCCCCAGCATCTAGGTAACCAGTTTTTTTGGTACACGCAGGTATACCCTTGAGCCCCAGGAGGGACGGAGGGACTCCAACTGGCAAATTTTAAGGCAGGACCACAAGCAGTTCTGAAGACCTATTTAAACCCAGTCATCCTTGGACTGCATTTTGGCAATGGGGGTGGGAATGGGGATGTTTCCCTACTTCCTCATTTTCTGTAGAGTGGGGGGAGATTTCTCAATTCCAGCCGGAGGAGGAGAGAAAGGACTTGGGAGCACTTCTGGACTTCCTTGACCCCCTTTCACTCCTCCCCAAGCAAGGAGACATGATGTCTCTGACTGGTGACGTGGGGAAGAAGGATCAGAAATGATCTTCAGTCCCTTTTCCTCTATGTTGGATGGCCTGGTCTCAGGATGTTATGGGTTGCATTGTGTCCTCCTAAAAAAGGATATGTTGAAGTCCTGACCCCCAGTACCTCAGAATGGGACCTTATTTGGAAATAGGGTTTTTACCGAGGTAACCAAGTTAAAATGAGGTCATGGGACTCACCCGGCAGTACAGCGGTTAAGAATCCATGCTTCCACTGCAGGGGGCACAGTTTCGATCCCTGGTCAGGGAACAAAGATCCCGCGAGCCGCACAGCACAGCCAAAAAAAAAGAAGAGGAAGAAAAAAAAAATGGGGTCATTTGTGTGGTCCCTAATGCAATATGACTGATGTCTTTATAAAGAGGGGAACATTTAGACATAGAGGCACACACGTGGAGGGAAGGCTGTGTGAGAACAGACGGGAGAATGCCGTGTGATGATGAAAGCAGAGATGAGAATCATGCTGCCACAAGCCAAGGAACATCTGGGGCGAGAGAAACTGGAAGAAGCAAGGAAGGATCCTTCCCCTGCAGGTTCCAGAGGGAGCATGGCCCTGAGGACACCTTGATTTCCGACTTCTAGACTCCAGAACTGTGAGACAGTAAATTTCTGTCGTTCTAAGCCACCTAGTTTGTGGTACTTTGTTAGAGCAGCCCTAACCAACTAATACACAAGACAAACACGTATTTTGTTCACTCTGCTGTAATTACCTGACCCTACCAAGAAAACCTGCGTATCCATCTCTGCCTGTGATTGAGAGGCTGGAATCAAATGGGGGTGCAGTGGGTGAGGTGGTGAGTCCTATTCACAAACGGAGTAGCAAAGCTTCCTCCAAACAGCTTTCATTGGTAGCAAAGCCAATAGTTTGATGACATCGTATTTCTGATTTTTTTCTGAATCTGAATTAGGGAGAGGGGCCTGATTTTCTGACCAAAACTCCAAATTTAGGCTGAGATACATAGTTTATATGTATTAACTCATTTAACCTTCACAATAGCCCTATAAGAGTATGTCTTACTATTACGCCCATTTTACAGATGAGACAGTTTAGGCAAGTAACTTGCTTAGGTCAAGTAACTTACCCAAGGACAATGAATGCTGAGGATTGGGTTGTAGGCAGCTTGGAGCCAGAGTCTGTCCTTGCTGCCTCTGCAAGGGCTACATTCCAAGGAGCAAGTCCTTAAATGATCCCATTAAAAGGATCCCATGGCCAAATATAGGAAGAGAATCCTGGGTGAAAAAAGTAAACTTTTCTTTAATTTCTCCTCATTTTCTCAGAGCCTTTACAATGCCAGTGTGCCTTGTGACTCTATCAGGATACAGACTGCAGCATTTGACCACAGAGCACTTCTCAGGGAGCATCTTTTGGGACTAATGCTCGGAGGAACACCCGTTTGGGAAACACTGAGAGAATACTTTAGGTGGGAGGTACTCTTTTCTTTGAATACATTTCTAGGATTTTAAAATAATTTCTGTATGCCAATGAAAATACTCAGAAATCCCTTCATTTAAATTTTACAGAGAGTTATATAGGTTTACATCGTAAGGCTGGGCCCTGAGATCTGGGGGCTGAAGCTGACACAAATCCAAGCTGTTGTAATAGAAGACAGTGGAACTCCTGTAACAGAGGTGCAAAGCAGAGCTAGCAGAAGGTAAGGCTCCATCTCTGAGGGAGAAAGGGATGATTTCATGGAGGAGTGGGGCTTTGAGCAGGCCTTAAAGGCTAGGTGGGACTTCAGACAGTCATTTTGGATTAACTACTTGAGGCCTAAATTGGTTCTGCTCCAGGATGGAGTCAGAAACCCTGGTGACTCTCGAGGGAAGTTAAGGTCTGAGTTTGTGCAGGGAGCATTATTCCCACAGCTAAGCAGAGATCACGGATCGGTAGCCCCTGGGAAAGACGCGAGCAGCAGACTCTTGTTGGGCCAGCACAGAGCGGCTGGTGTGTGTATGTGTAAGTGTGGGTTTGATTTAATCCATGTACTCTTGGGTCTCACGCTCACTCCCATTTTACTCACTTGTCTGGTCCCTGAAGGCATCTGAGTGTTGTCTTCCAGGCTAGTGTAGCCGCACAGCACAGCTAAAGGGTGTGGAGCCTTTACTGCTCTATCAGCATTTCAGGAGACGGACAGCATCATGGAAGATGTCAGGGAGCTAGGTCCCTGTTGGGGAATATTATGAAATATCCATCTGGAAGTGGTTGGCTGACTCTTCCCAAGTTAGCTACCACAACTTCCCTCCAAAATAATCCCCACTCCAGGGCAGTGGCATATGTCTGCACACTAGCCCTGTCTCTAGCATTCGAGTTCAGTAATTTTTATAATGAATGACATTACATTAAACCCGGCAGAACTGTCATCCTCTTAAACATGCTGTAAAAGAAGAAGCATAGCATGTCAAATAATGTAAAATATAATCTTTAAAAATCATTAGCTAGGGCTTCCCTGGTGGTGCAGTGGTTGGGGGTCTGCCTGCCGATGCAGGGGACACGGGTTCGTGCCCGGGTCCGGGAAGATCCCATATACCGCGGAGCGGCTGGGCCTGTGAGCCATGGCCGCTGAGCCTGCGCGTCCGGAGCCTGTGCTCCGCAACGGGAGAGGCCACATCAGTGAGAGGCCCGCGTACCGCAAAAAAAAAAAAAAAAAAAAAAATCATTAGATAATGATCTACAGGTCATTTTCCTTAGGGACTTTTTATGTTTATCTTAAAATCTCTCATAGATCTGGTTGTTCTTCTGTACTAGTATGGTTGTTTCATTAATGCTCAGAAAGTAAGCACTGTATGTTTACAATATATTGTTATGATTATAGGCACTTGAGTGCAATAAAATGTATCCCTACCTACAGCACCCTCAGTAGAGGTGTGACCACAAAAACCATCCTATGCCTCTTTATAATTATGGTATACAGGGTCTGGATAAAGATACAACAGAAACTTTTGTGAGCCTCTTTTCACCTTTTCTTCTCAATGGGGGCAGAGAGAAGAAATCACTCTCCTGACTTCCCCAAATCGAATTTAGACCTCACAGCTTTAAGCTATGCCGCAAACAGAACTGGATTTTTCTTTCCCCTTTGCACAGGTCGTAATGAGGACTCTGTGATTCTGAGAGATCACAGGGTGCTGCAGAGTAGCACCACTGCATGCTTCTCAGCTTCCCCTCTGGGCTTTCCTCTCTCCGTACGGGCTGGGTGGTGGTAAGACCTGGGCTGAGCAGTGTGCCAGTCGGCTTGCTCACGGACTGGTGAGACACTGCTCTCCATTGGCAGAAATCCTGTCTCTGCCCTCCTCTCCCAGGGCACTAAACTGCACTAATGCTACCGGGCTGAGAGAAGCCATAGTTTAAATGTTTACAAGCGAATGGAAAGCAATGTGTTGGAAAGGGTGTGTGGGGCAGGAAACTTTGCTTTCCATTATAAACCCTGCACTATTTGATTTGGTAACTAAGTATTCTCACTTTAATTCAAAAATATTTAGATCCAGGGAATTCCCTGGCAGTCCAGTGGTTAGGACTCCTGAGCTTCCACTGTAAGGGGCGTGGGTTCAATCCCTAGCCGGGGAATTAAGATCCTGCGTGTCTCAAGCAAAAAAAACCAAAAATTTAGATCCACCCTTGAATGTTTGAGCCGCTACCCCATCCCTTTGCTCCCCTCGGCCAGCAAAGCTTCTTGAAAGAGCTGTCCGCACTTCCTATCTCTTTTTTTAAACCTCCTGTACGATATATTTTATTTATTTAATTTTTAATTGAGGTATAGTTGCTTCACAACATTGTATAAGTTTCAGGTATACAACACATCGCTTCACAATTTTTAAAGGTTATACTCCATTTACAGTTATTATAAAATATTGGCTATATTCTGCTGTATAATACATCCTTGTAGTTTATTTTATACACAGTAGTTTGTATCTTGTAATCCCCTACCCCTATCTTGTCCCTCTTCCCCTCCCCCCTCCCCACTGGTAACCACTAGTTTATTCTCTATATTTGTGAGTCTGTCTCTTTTTTGTTATATTCACTAGTATGTTGTTGTTTTTATTTTATTTTATTTATTTATTTATGGCTGTGTACGGCTCTTCGTTTCTGTGCGAGGGCTTTCTCTAGTTGCGGCAAGTGGGGGCCACTCTTCATCGCGGTGCGCGGGCCTCTCACTATCGCGGCCTCTCTTGTTGTGGAGCACAGGCTCCAGACGCTCAGGCTCAGTAATTGTGGCTCACGGGGCTAGTTGCTCCGCGGCATGTGGGATCTTCCCAGACCAGGGCTCAAACCCGTGTCCCCTGCACTAGCAGGCAGATTCTCAACCACTGCGCCACCAGGGAAGCCCTAGTTTGTTGTATTTTTTTAGAGTCCACATTTAAGTGAGATCATACAGCATTTGTCCCATACAATATACATTTTTTAGTTTTTTTATTGAAGTATATGTACAATATATTTTGAAAAGTTTTGTGTATCTGATTTTTGTCCAATATATGCAAATAAATTTTAAATATTCATCTAGTACTAAAAGACTCTAGTGAAAACCACACTCCCTGGCCCAGTCTACGGTCTTGCTCCCCACCCCACTCACTCCCAGTGGAAACACCCCCACTTTCAACTTTTATTCTCTTTCTACTAGTAATTATTGACACATTTTTATAGGATTATACTGCTATTTCTTGAGCTATTTTAAACATTGCCTAAACACCGCCTGTTTCAGAAGTTAAAGTATGTTATATCTCACACACACACACGCACACAAACACACACACACACACAACTTCCCTTTCCTTCTTCATCCGCTTCATGTAACCTTATAATTTTTGGCTAAGTCGGCCATCATTTACATTTCTATGCCCAGTAACGATTCCCTGTTTAACCCAAGATGCATGTTATGAATATTTTCTTTCCATCCAACATTTTGTTTCTCCTGGAGTTGAAATTGCCTTGCTTAGCTTCCCATGTGCTTATCGTTTATTTTTTTCTAAATGCTTCAATAGACTTGCTGAACCTTTACCAATAGTTTTTCTCAAATGTTTGAACAAATCGGTTCCATTTTTCGTTTGGTGCCCTTCCTCCAGAAGCCCCCTATGTTCGGTTCTAGGCAGGAGAGGTTAGTTGCCCTCTAGAAAAGTATGGTGCGTGGCTCTCTTTTCACTATTCTCCTCTGTTGGAATTGCTTGTATTAATCAAGGTGGGATAACTGCCATTTAAACCAGATCCCAAATGTATAAAAAGGCACACTATCAGTGTTTATTTCTTATTCACTGATATGGACTGAATTGTGTCCCCCACTAAATTAATATGTTGGAGCTCTAACCCCAATGTGACTGTATTTGGAGATAGGGTTTTTAGGAGGTAATTAAGATTAAATGAGGTGGGACTTCCCTGATGGCAGAGTGGTTAAGAATCCGTCTGCCAATGCAGGGGACACGGGTTCAATCCCTGGTCCAGGAAGATTCCACATGCCGCAAAGCAACTAAGCCCATGTGCCACAACTACTAAGCCTGTGCTCTAGAGCCCGCGAGCCACAACTACTGAGCCCATGCGCCTAGAGCCTGTGCTCCGCAACAAGAGAAACCACTGCAATGAGAAGCCCGCGCACCGCAACAAAGAGTAGCCCCCGCTCGCTGCAAGTGGAGAAAGTCCGTGTGCAGCAACAAAGACCCAACCCAGCCAAAAATAAATTAATTAATTAGTTTTTTTTAAAAAAAGATTAAATGAGGTAATAAATGCAATAGGATTGTTGGCCTTATAAGAAGAGGAAGAGAGCAGCTGTCTGCAAGTCCGAAAGAGGGCGCTCATCAGACACTGTACCTTCCAGTGATCTTGGACTTCCCAGCCTTCAGAACTGTGAGAAATGTGTCTGTTGTTTAAGCCACCCGGTCTATGATATTTTGTTATAGTAGTCTGAGCAGACTAAGACACCACCTTTTTATTGTATGATTCTGAAAGTACCAGTATCTGTCAGTCTTTTTGTGAGTGTAGTTTACATTCTCCAATCTACTCTCCAATCTGTTCACAGAATTCTGGGAGTACAGCAGGAGAAGGGAGTCTAAGAATTATAATTCAGTATGAAAAATTTTACTTAATCCCCACATTTATAACTCCATGCCTTATTTACTCTTCTATCTAGAAGAGAATAGGGAGCCACCAAAGTGTTGCCAGCCAGGAAAGATAAGATCAAATATGCTGGTAGGTCTGGGGCTCAGAGAATTGTGAACAGCAGCAGGCAGCTTACTTGGGACACAGATGACCCTTTGCTCAACAGTGGCCTCATCCTACCTCCCCAAGGGTACCTCCAGTAATTCCCTATGGTAGTGTTTTCCAGAATGGGGCATGACTATCACTGGGGGCTCTAGGGATAATTTTTGTGGCATGTAACCAAATATTTTTCAAAGATTAACATATTTATTTCAATGGGAATTCAAAAATAAAACTTTCATTCGAAACCCATGGAAAAAAAAATAATAACTCCATGCCTTGTTCTATCCTTGTCTTAGACGTGGTGTCCCAAAGTCAAGTGTCTCTCTCTGATGCAGTTTCTCCAGAGCATAAAACTCTTTGGGCAGGCTGGAGGTACATGGATTTGTGGTCCTCTGGGTAGGTCATGTCAGGAAGGGAATCAGTGAGCTCAACTATTCTATAAAAATTTTCAACCACCATCCCTCTTTCTATCCAGGCATATTACCTTTACCTTCTGTAGTACCTGCTGGATCCAAGTGCAGAACATCTAAAGAGTTCTACATGGCAAACTGACTTGTTCATCATTAAAACTCCTCAATTCTGCCACTGTCCCCAGGCACATAGGCATATATCCCCCTGCTCTGCTAAGTTAAGTCAGCTTCTACTTCTTCACATCTTCCAAAAATGTATTGACATTGCTGATCTGTTGCTGTCTCCTTTCCTATCAGTTCTGACCCTGTGAGTTATTATCCCTTGTTATCCTTTGTTCTTATTTGGTGGAGTTATATTAAAGTACAGTCCTCCAGTATATCCTCAAGCCATTTTTTTTAAAGAATTTTATTTATTATATTTATTTTTCAGTTGTGTTGGGTCTTCATTGCTGCACACGGGCTTTCTGTAGTTGTGGCAAGCGGGGACTACTCTTCGTTGTGGTGTGCAGGCTTCTCATTGCGGTGACTTCTCTTGTTGCGGAGCATGGGCTCTAGGTGCACGGGCTTCAGTAGTTGTGGCACGTGGGCTCAGTAGTTCTGGCCCATGGGCTTAGTTGCTCCTCGGCATGTGAGATCTTCCTGGACCAGGGCTTGAACCTGTGTCCCCTGATTGGCAGGCGGATTCTTAACCACTGCACCACCAGGGAAGTCCCCCTCAAGCCATTTTGGCAAACCCCACCTCAGCTTCCATCTTCCCAGAAACCGTTCCTACCTAGGTGGGCAAAGATCTCCTTTGTTGCCAATATAATGGAGGATTTTCTAGGCTTATCTCACCTAGCTACACAGGAGGAGATGACATTGTTGACTCCTCTTTCCTTCACACAGTACTCCCCCCACCCCGTCCCACCCAGGCATCTCCTGGTTTTTCTCCTACATTACTGGTTCTAAATATCTGCCTTCTTTTATTGGTTTCTCCATCTCTACCTGATGTCAAAATGTTGACACTTCCTGGGTCTTAAAATTGGAATGTCTCTTTCCTAGTCATGTCTTTACCTTGGGTAACTTTATTCTTTCTCATATTTTTAACTAATTTATCACAGATGAATACTTCCAGACCTCACCTCTCCTCTGAGGTCTAGACTCATCTATCCAACCATCTATTTGACATTTCTTAGACATCGAATAATTATTTTTACTCATATTTAACCATACTCATGGAATATTCTAGATTCTTGGGATATATTAGTATCATATTTCTCTCCTTCGTGATGCTTATGCTCCAACGAGAGGAAATGAAGATTAACAATTGACCTTATAAAAGAATCATAGTATAGGGAATTCCCTGGCAGTCCCATGGTTAGGACTCCGTGATCTCACTGCCGAGGGCCCACGTTCAATCCCTGGTTGGTGAATTAAGATCCCACAAGCCATGCGGCATGGCCATAAAAAAAAAAAAAAAAAAGGGTCATGGTATAATAGAAGGTGATGAAACAGAAGTGCTATGTAAAAAGAGAAAGTAGAGTGCTAGGGATGGAAGAGCAGTCGTGGTTTTAAATAGGGTGATCAGCGTAGACCTTACCAAGATGCTGAAATCTGGGCAAAGGCTTAGAGGTGAGGTCAGTAAGATAGCTAAGATATCTGTAGGAAGAGCATTCCAGAAAAAAAAAAGAGACACTACAAAGATCCTGAGATGGGAGTGTACCTGGTATGTTCATGGGACAGCAAGGAGAACAGTGCAGCTGGAAGGGAATGAACAAGGACGTGTGTAGAAGACGAGGCCACGACTTTGGCTTTTACTCGGAGCTGGATGTGGCGTCATTGGATGGCTTTGAGTACAATTTAAAAGGATCCTCTTGCTGCTGCACCATGAAAAGATACTGTAACAGAGTATGAGTAGAACAAGGGAGATCAGGTAGGACTCTCGTGCAGAAATTTCAAACTTAACATGTGCAACATTGAATTTTAAAAATGTTTCCCCTAAATCTCCTCTTCCCTATGTCAATAACAGGCTCCACCCAGAAGCTAAAGCCACACATCTAGGGATCACGCTTGTTTCTTCCTTTTCTATCACCTTCTTCTTAAATCTTAACAAGTCCTGTCCCTTATCCAGTAAACTCTCCATCACCAAGCCATTATCCCTGATCAACAACCATTGTCTCTTGTCTCTTAACAAAAGACAGCAGCCAAGTCAAATAAGGTTCTAGCCTCAGCTTCCTGACAATTACCGCCAGCTGCATCTTCTGATGATGAGGGGATCCCTCACTCCCTTAGAGATCCTCTTGCCTTCATATCCCCCAAGTCATTCTCCCTCCATTCTCCAAAAAGTAAAATGTTTTCCATGAATTAGTCAAATTTTTTCTGTTTTATCAAAAGGAAAAGCCTGCTGAGATGATTTTTTAAAACAAGTCAGTGTCACAGAAACCATCAAAACAATTCAGAAATCAGAAGAAACAGCAATAAAATTTTCCATTTGGGGAAGGGAGAAAAATACAACTACAAAAGCATTTCTTTGCTTTTTTCTCTCTGCCACCCAAGTCCTATTTGTACTTGACAAGGCCAAGTTAAACTTTTTTTTGCCTTGTTAGGAACTGCAAGGATTTTTTCATTCTTCTCTTTTTCTCAGACAACAGCAGTGCTCTTCCAAGACAGCAGACTGACTGCAATTTTTCACCATAATCCCACCGGATTTCCCTCCCCATTTTCTCTAGAGAATGTCATTTGAGTATATAGTGCAGTGTTAAAAAGGAAATTTTAGTTGAATGTTTTTTAAATCACTGATTACTGCTCAGTGAAGCTGAGACACTACAATATAGAAAATGGTTTTTTCTTCCAGACATGTTTTCATTTGGTGAGAACTATGCGTCTATCTTTCTGTTGTGGGTAATGTGAAGACTTCATGGGAGGCTGTCTGAAGGACTAACAAATTGCCTAATTAACGATGGTCTTGGGGAATTCCCTGGTGGTCCAGTGGTTAGGACTCTGCGCTTCCACTGCAGGGGAACCCAGGTTCAATCCCTGGTTAGGGAACTATAATCCCGTGAGCCACGTGGTGCGGCCAAAAAAAAAAAAGTAGTCTCGATTTGCTTTGCTTTATTGACTGTTTCACCTCTTTCCTTAACATTTCTGCAGCTTGAAGCATTTCTGCTCATGCAAAGGAAGGACAGTCTAAGGGTTAAGCGTGCAGAAGTTCTGAAGCCAGATGCTTAGGTTTAAATCACAGCCTGGCTACTTCCTCGCTGTGTGACCATGGGCAGGTCACTTAACCTTTATCTCAGTTTCCCCATCCTATTGACATAAGATTGAGATATGCCCAGCACATTCTAAGTGCAAGGTAAGTGCTAGCTACAGCTGAGGGCTAGGTATACATTTGTTGCCAGGGGTCAAATGATAGGCAAGAGCAACGCCATCTTGCCCTATGGAGCTTTCTAGCTGTAGGACTTAAGCAAATAACTTAACATGAGCCTCGGTTTAATTATTTGTCATCAAGTGTTTCCCTCACAGGATTCTTACGGGAATCACATGAGATATGCCAAGGAAAATGCTTAATAGGGTGTGGTGAATATTAAACACTCACCATGAGCTAATACTGTACAGCAAGACGGGCAGATCATTAAACAGCCTAAGAGATGCAGTAACTTATAATAGAAGTTTAGAATGCTATAGGAGCGCCCACTAGGATATCGAAAGGGAGTCCTAAAAAGTAAGGAGGAGTTCACCAGAGTAAAAAGAGGAAGAGAGTTCCCAGAAGAGGAAGCCAGAGAGCTTCACCGGTTTAAACAAACTAGAAGTTTAACGTAGTAAAGAATGGAAGCCGGGAGTGGCAGGCAGAAGTCGAGTCATTAATAGAGCTTTTCAGCTATGCTCAAAGTTGACCTTATCCTGAGAAATGGGAGAAATGAGAAGCCAGGTAATGGGCTCAAATAGGGGGTGATAAAACCAGAATGGCATTTTAGAAAGAGCCTGATGGCTGCAGACTAGGGAATGGAATGGAGGGGGTCAGGAGGCAGGACGCCCTTTGGGAAGCTGCTGCAGTTTCTAGGTTCTAAGTGAGGGCTGGAAGGTGGTGAACTGGGACAGCGTAGTGACAATGGGATGGAGAGACCTGGTGTCCTTCCTCAATCCTGCTGCTTTGGTGGGCACTTCATGTCTTCAGTCTGAAGTCTTCTTTCCTATGTAGATCCCACTGTGACTGTTTCTCACCTACTGCAGTGAGGGGTGTTACTGTCCTCGTGAAACTTCCCCAAACATCCTGCCCCAGCAGCAGGCACTGGAGGAGAGCTCGCCAGCTTAGCTGGTTTGAGTGTTGATTTCCTCCCACAAAGAGAACAATTCTTAATCAAATATTGCTTGAGGCCCCCTATCATTTGTTTTACATGCTGCCATCTGGAGCTGCCCCCAGGTATGTCATATGACCACAGTGTCGCCAAGATGATTAGGACTTCAGTTTTCCAGCTAGAAAGTTAATATTTACCTCACCTGGAGGAGAAGTGCAACTACTTCTTCATATGATAAAATAATGATTTACAAACTTCTTTACCACCTGACCATACTGTATCCAACTATTTATAAATAATTCCTTGGAAATGACTTGGGTGTTGGGCATTGGGGAGGGTAAATTAGCTGTGTTATGGGAGCCCAACCCACCCTAATCACCTAATGCACCTTATCTACGGTCAGAGTTCAATGTAATCCCATATAGAGGTTGTGGGTTGTGATAAGTGAGCAGTAAATATCTAATCAATTGAAGAAGAAATGCCATTTTAGAGGTCATTGGCCTCACTGTGCTTCTCCAAAACCATTATGGGATTTGGGTAGGAGGTTAGTTTTATGGTTTGTTTTTGTTTCTGTTGTCATCTTTGCTCAGTAGCAGCCCTGACTGGAATAGCCTCAAGCAAAATTGTAAGGGTGGTGAATTGAGACAGCGTTTTCCACATTTCACCACTCTTTGCTTTCCTAAACTTCAATGCCTTCACCTGATACTCTCTTGAAAGCAGGAAAAGGTATGAACTAATTTACAGTAAGACTAGTGTGTGTGTCTTAGCGTAAGGTGGACCCAGTCCCAGGGAAGCAAAGGTGATCTCAGACTCCGAAGGCCTGGAAAATTTGCTGAAAAACATGAATTTACGATCATGAAGATAATAGGGGGAAGTGCAAGTCAGAACCAGTTCAACTGAAATCAACATCCAGCCTGAGAGCCATGAACCTCAAGTCTTCCTCCCCTGCTTCCCTCTGGTCATGCCCCGCGCAACTTTAAATTTTAACTTCACAAACCGTCCAACACCATAACTTCAGATCTTTAACTGCCATGCTGTAGCAAGCTTCACCCCCTGGTACTTATGCAAAATCCCTTAGCCAGAAACAGGTGAAACCGTACCACTTGAACTGTGCCTACTCCAAACTAATAAACTTATAAATCCCTCTCTGAAAACAATGGCCTCAAACCTACACTTCAGGTTCATGGAGACTTCAGTCTTTAACCCTTTTCCCAACCTCAGCCCTTCCTAGTTTTATTTTTATTTATTTATTTATGTTTGGCTGCGTTGTGTCTTTGTTGCTGCGTACGGGCTTTCTCTAGTTGCGGTGAGCGGGGGCTACCCTTCATTGCGGTGTACGGGCTTCTCATTGCGGTGACTTCTCTTGTTGCGGAGCATGGGCTCAAGGCGCACAGGCTTCAGTAGTTGTGGCTTGTGGGCTCTAGGGCGTAGGCTCAGTAGTTGTGGCGCACGGACTTAGTTGCTCCGTGGCACGTGGGATCTTCCCAGACCAGGGCTCGAACCCGTGTCCCCTGCATTGGCAGGCAGATTCGTAACCACTGCACCACCAGGGAAGTCCCCCTTCCTAGTTTTAGAGCCTCTGTAATCTGACCTGAATTCCATTCACTGAACTGAATTTATTAGGTTTCTACTTTATGTCAGACATTGTTCTAGACCAGTTATTGTCAGCCTTGGCTGTAGACTGGAATCATTCAGAGACCTTTAAAAAAATACCATGCCTGGAACTCACCCAGAGAGTCCAATTTAATTGGTTCAAGGTGCAGTTTAGGCATAAGGACTTTCTAAAGCTCTCCAGGTGATTATAGTCCACAGTTAAGAGCCATTGCTCCAGGTACGGGCGATACAGCAATGAACAAGACAAACAAGGCAGATCTCTTATTTTAACAAGTTCAAATCCTGTCCCTCCTCTGATTACCAGCTGCCTCAATTCTCTTGCTAGCTTATCTTTTCTACTGTTCTCGCTCTTCCAGGTCGTGGTCCTAGATAAAACCGTCTAACACTGTGTTTTCTCAAGCCCCCAGGTGTCCTGTCCCAGCTGTGTGAAACATATAACTGCCGATTAGCTTCATTACACATTTATGAGCTCCATTCTCAGCCTGGCTCTCAACATTGGCAAAATTTTACTTATCTTTTGGCAGCTTCCTTTCTCATTTTTGATAGCAAACATTTCAAGTCTTTATGTCTCTCTTAAAACCCCATATCAAGATCCTGTCTCTCTCACGCTCAGCAGATAACTCAACCTCTTTTTAACAAAGAAAATAGTGGCCAGAGTGGTGAAATCCTTCAGCATTCTTCCTTCCCACCTTAACAGTGCCTTCCTTTTCTCCCCCTTGTATCTGTAATTCCTCTCTACAGCCAGACCCTTCTCTACTTGTTGCAAATGTCCTCAAGCATCTGCCTATTAAACCTACTTAGAGGGACCTTCCTGATGGTCCAGGTAAGACTCCGTGCTCCCAATGCAGGGGGCCCAGGTTTGATCCCTGGTCAGGGAACTAGATCCCACATGCATGCCACAACAAAGATCCCACGTGCCGCAACTAAGACCCGGCACAAGCCAAAATAAATAAGCAAAATAAATAATTTTTTAAAAACCTGCTTAGAATCAGTCTATTTGCTCTCTCTCCTTTCACTGACATATATATCTGGAAAGACTTCTCTACACTCACAGCTTCCACCTCCATTTCTCCACTTAGTCCTCGTGAATTGCAATTTGACTTCCACTGCTATCACTATGCAGCTGTGCTTTCCAAACTTTTCCATGTCACGGCAGCCAGAGAAAATTACTATATTTATTTGGTATCCCGAGGACAACATCAAAGTCAATCTAGCTCCTCCCAGCCATGTCAGGAACTTAAGGGGCTAAGTTTTCAGCCCCCTTGCAATCATTCATACCTCACCAGCCTACCTTGGCGTACCAGGGGGGAGGCTGTCTTCCACTGAAACTGGTGTGGCAAAGGACACCAGTGACCTAACTGACAAATGCAATGTCTGCTTCTCTGTTCTCATCCGTTCTATAGCACAGTTTATTGAACATGGAGATTCTATTTAAAATGACCACGATTTGGTCAAGATAATGTGGAATTGGAGGCCAGGAAGTAGGTGGAGATGAGAAGAGCAGGCTACTTTCCTTTCACTGTCTCCTTAATCAAAGCCCAGTTGTATAGGAGAATCAACAGGCAACGCCTGGGAGTCCATGGTCAGATTACGTGGCCAGAGAAGGTCATTTGCCCCAGGCAAAGGGCCCCAGAGTCTTTTTTTTTTTTTTTTTGGCTGCCTCCCGCGGTTTGAGGGATCTTACTTCCCCAACCAGGGATCAAACCCGTGCCCCCTGCAGTGGAAGCACGGAGTCTTAACCACTGGACCAGTAGGGAAGTCCCAGGGGCCCCAGAGTCTCAACTGACTAAGCAATTGGTAAATTGTGACACTCAAGAACATTTTGTGTATTACTGTACCCCTAGAATGCTCTCACAAATTAATTCGAATTCATTAACATCCTGACCATAGACGATCTGCATATTTCTGAGGAGAGGCCATTTAGGGAGTCTTTGCATTACAAACCTTAGGATGGTTTTTGTTGTGTGTGTGGTTTAATTTGGGATTGTCCACAGCATCCACGCGTCACTGCTTACCTTACCTTCACGTCGGCTTCATTTTCTCCCAGTTGGCCCTTACTCTAATGGTAAAGTTTGGCCTGACAAAAGAGCATTTTCCCACCAAAATAATAGGGGTAAAAATGTTAACAACTGGGCTACATTTAAACTATATAGTACGTAGTTGGTGTGCGGTGGGAGGGGGTTTGGGAGACTGACTCGTTAGGTTAAATTCTAAGGTCATGGGTCTCTTCAATTTGCCCTATTATGCCTATTGCCAACCAGGCTGAGGATGCTGGCGTTCACTGCCTTGGAAATCCCTTACCATAAACCTACCTGCAGAGACTCCTAAAACTCTGTAGGGATTTGTGCTGGTTATTCTCTATTTGCCCTTCCAGATCCCTTCTCACCCATCTCAGCTCTGTTCTGTACCCCTGGACACTAAACCTTTACCAACAGTATGGTCTGGGTTTTCTTACCCTTCAGCTTTGGGTTAGGGTCAGTCACCAGGAGGAAATCTGAGGGCAGGAGGAGGGGGAAGTCAGGGTCATTGTTCTCACTCTTTCCCCTCTTGTAACAGTTCTGCCTGGTTACACTCCTCCCCCTAAGGCCATAGCTCCCATCAGGCTGCCCCTTTACACAGAGCTGGCTCTTATCTGCTGCTGGAAACATCTTTCCCTTTCTTTCCCCTTCAGGCCTAGAGTTAGTAATGACTTCCCAATGTTCCTGGGCACTTCATCGTCTTATTTTATCTTTGTACTGGCCTCTCTGACTACACCCTTTATAGCTAGTCCCTTCATTAAACTCTTTGTAGTTAAACCCTTTGGGTATATCATCTTTTTCCTGACAAGACCCTAACTGTATGAGGACATGTATAGCTGTATGCCCATGGTTCAGCATTTCAGTGAATATAATTATTATTGTTATTCTATGTTTTCCTCTTAACTTTTTCATTTATTTAGATATCTACTACTTTAATTCCCTAACATATTTCAAGGGGTATTATCCTAGTGATGGAGGGACAGGGGAAACCCAGAAGCTGTTGGCACTAGTAGACACAATTAAAGTGGGTTCTAAACAGCATGGCATGTCATCCATGAGTTGGGTTGAAAAACTTTGAAAACAAATGTGAAATAAGTACATTAAGTTTTAAGTTACTTCCAGATGAAATATGATCACATTTTCATCAATGTAATTCTGATGTGTTTATCTTATTTTCCCAACTGTACTGAGAACATTTTGAAACCAGGAATATAGGCTATACTTTTGTCTCCCTTATAAAACTCAGTATTTTCCAGAGTAAATACTACAGTACTACATGATCTACAGCTGGTTTAATCTGCAAGTACAGAGGAACCAAGAAAATGAAGGGCCCACTATCAGTTGTACTCAGATTTTCAACTGTGTGGAGGGTGGTCACACGTAACCCTCGAATTGTTCAAGTGTCAACTGTATAATGAAGGAAACTAGACCAGAGGAAGAGAGGATTAAAAGAAGGACACAATTAATTTATGAGACCTAGCTACAAAAGGGCAAGGGCAACAGAAAGTGAAGAATGCCAGGTTGGGTGGGTAGGGGTGATGTAATGTCAAGAAATTAGATGGAAAACAATGGGTTTTAAAAGCACAAAAGAAAACAGAAAGTGGTTTTTTAAAACTATTACAGGCAATTACTTTCTTCTGAATCTTAGAGCATTTGATATTAAATAAATTTGCAATTCAAGTCCCATCCCTTTTTTTTAAAAACATCTTTATTGGAGTATAATTGCTTTACAATGGTGTGTTAGTTTTTGCTTTATAACAAAGTGAATCAGTTGTACATATACACATGTTCCCATATCTCTTCCCTCTTGCATCACCCTCCCTCCCACCCTCCCTATCCCACCCCTCTAGGTGGTCACAAAGCACCGAGCTGATTTCCCTGTGCTATGCAGCTGCTTCCCACTAGCTATCTACTCTACCTTTGGTAGTGTATGTATGTCCATGCCACTCTCTTACTTTGTCACAGCCTACCCTTTCCCCCTCCCCACATCCTCAAGTCCATTCTCTAGTAGGTCTGCGTCTCAATTCCCGTCTTACTCCTAGGTTCTTCATGACTTTTTTTTTTTTCTTAGATTCCGTATATATGTGTTAGCATATGGTATTTGTTTTTCTCTTTCTGACTTACTTCACTCTGTATGACAGACTCTAGGTCCATCCACCTCACTACAAATAACTCAGTTTCGTTTCTTTTTATGGCTGAGTAATATTCCATTGTATATATGTGCCACATCTTCTTTATCCATTCATCCGATGATGGACACTTAGGTTGCTTCCATCTCCTGGCTATTGTAAATAGAGCTGCAATGAACATTGTGGTACATGACTGTTTTTGAATTATGGTTTTCTCAGGGTATATGCCCAGTAGTGGAATTGCTGGGTCGTATGGTAGTTCTATTTGTAGTTTGTTTTTTTTTTGCGCTACGCGGGCCTCTCACTGCTGCAGCCTCTCCCGTTGAGGAGCACAGGCTCCGGACCTGCAGGCCCAGCGGCCATGGCTCATGGGCCCAGCCGCTCCGCGGCATGTGGGATCTTCCCGGACCGGGGCACGAATCTGCGTCCCCTGCATCGGCAGGCGGACTCTCAACCACTGCGCCACCAGGGAAGCCCTATTTGTAGTTTTTTAAGGAACCTCCATACTGTTCTCCATAGTGGCTGTATCAATTTACATTCCCACCAGCAGTGCAAGAGTGTTCCCTTTTCTCCACACCCTCTCCAGCATTTACTGTTTCTAGATTTTTTGATGATGGCCATTCTGACCAGTGTGAGATGATATCTCATTGTAGTTTTGATTTGCATTTCTCTAATGATTAATGATGTTGAGCATTCTTTCATGTGTTTGTTGGCACTCTGTATATCTTCTTTGGAGAAATGTCTATTTAGGTCTTCCGCCCATTTTTGGATTGGGTTGTTTGTTTTTTTGTTATTGAGCTGCATGAGCTGCTTGTAAATTTTGGAGATTAATCCTTTGTCAGTTGCTTCATTTGCAAATATTTTCTTCCATTCTGAGGGTTGTCTTTTGGTCTTGTTTATGGTTTCCTTTGCCGTGCAAAAGCTTTGAAGTTTCATTAGGTCCCATTTGTTTATTTTTGTTTTTATTTCCATTTCTGTAGGAGGTGGGTCAAAAAGGATCTTGCTGTGATTTATGTCATAGAGTGTCCTGCCTATGTTTTCCTCTAAGAGTTTGATAGTTTCTGGCCTTACGTTTAGGTCTTTAATCCATTTTGAGCTTATTTTTGTGTATGGTATTAGGGAGTGTTCTAATCTCATACTTTTACATGTACCTGTCCAGTTTTCCCAGCACCACTTATTGAAGAGGCTGTCTTTTCTCCACTGTATATTCTTGCCTCCTTTATCAAAGATAAGGTGACCATATGTGCGTGGGTTTATCTCTGGGCTTTCTATCCTGTTCCATTGATCTATATTTCTGTCCCGTCCCTTTTAAGGTCAAATTGGAGTAAGGCGATATCATCATGTACAGTACCCTTATGTAAACAGTTTGTAAACTGTAAAAGTTATGAAGATAATGGCCTTATTGTTATCACTATTAACAATATTAATATTAAAGTGTGAATAATTTTAAAAATCACAGTAAAAACAAATCATATACATATATATATACATATATACATATATATACATATATATAAACCATATGGAGGAAGATGTGTGTGTATGCACATTCTAATTGGAATATAACCAGGGATACAGCTGGAGATCCAGCCAATGAAGAAGGAGAGTGAGGCCTGGGAGGCTCGCAAGCTGTCCAGATGTGTTCTACAGGGGGTCATTTTGGGCACCAGTCTGTGAAGTCCAGTCTTTAGTTTGGCAGGCTTAAAACTCAACTTTGCTAGAATAGCAAGGTGACTGGCTTTCTAGAGGCAGCCTGACCAGAATTATGTCATAGAACACTCTAAACATCAGAATATAACTATTAAGCTCATTAGTGAATTCTCTTCCTCTTGGCTAGAGTCCAGACCAGTGACTGTCAAACAGAGAAGGAGGTTGGAAGTAGGGTGGTGGAGGATGACCCTCCCTAGTGAGAAGGAGCCTCAGTTTCTCTGGGGAATCTGTTTAAAGCGACTTAAATCCACACTAGGCTCCCTTCGTTCCTCCTTCTTACCCAATCCCAGACAGTCTTGTAATTCTGATAGCCCCGTCCAGGAGGGCATGGTCCCTGATTGAAAATTATGGCTAATATTTCTTATTATTAGAAATAATAATAATTATTATTGAGCAAATTACACAACTATATAGGGAAATTTGCTCAACTATATAGGGAAAAAGGTAGAGAATCATTGCCTTAAGCTAAAATTTTCCAAGTTTTTCCTCAGTAAGTTTTTCCTGTGCCCTGGTGGCGCAGTGGTTGAGAGTCCGCCTGCCGATGCAGGGGATGCGGGTTCGTGCCCCGGTCCGGGAAGATCCCACATGCCGCGGAGCGGCTGGGCCCGTGAGCCATGGCCACTGGGCCTGCGCGTCCGGAGCCTGTGCTCTGCAACGGGAGAGGCCACAACAGTGAGAGGCCTGCGTACCGCAAAAAAAAAAAAAAAAAGAATCACCTCAGGGGAGTTGGGTTCAATCCCTGGTCAGGAGGGAGCTAAGCCCACGTGGTGTGGCAAAAAAAAAAGAATCACCTCAGGCACTTACTTAACATGGTGTCAGGAATCCATCCCCTGAAGATTCATTGAGTCATGGGTGGGCCCCACATGATGATGGTATTTAGCAAACTGGCTAGTTTGGGCAATGCTGCTCCAGGCTAACCTCTGTGGGAATCAAGTCATTATCATGCAGGCCTCCTTTTTGCTGTTGCTGAATTTTCCAAGGCACCTGTTCCCACTACCCTCCAGGAGACTCTCAGAAATATATCTGCCATTTCTCATGTGGTCCCAACACTTACCCCTTTATGGTAGAAGTGAGGGTCAAAGAGTAAAAACAAAGCAAACTCAAAGTTAGCCAGTCAGGCATATACACAGACCCCAGAGGTTAGACCAGCCCTTACTTCTGATTCAAGTACTATATTTCAACCAGCCAGATTCCCCCGACTGATGCACCTTTGGTACTATTCTCTCAATCCCTTGGATGCCGACCACATAAAGACCACCTGGAGCCGTCGATATGACAGATCTCAATATTAAAATGGAAGGAGGGACTTCACTGGTGGCTCAGTGGTTAAGAATCCGCCTGCCAATGCAGGGGACACGGGTTGGAGCCCTGGTCTGGGAAGATCCCACATGCCGCGGAGCAACTAAGCCCGTGCGCCACAACTACTGAGACTGTACTCTAGAGCCCGTGAGCCACAACTACTGAAGCCTGCGCTGTAAGAGCCCGTGCTTCGCAACAAGAGAAGCCACTGCAATGAGAAGCCAGTGCACTGCAACAGAGTAACTCCCTCTTGCTGCAACTGAAGAAAGCCCGCGTGCAGCAGTGAAGATCCAGTGCAGCCAAAAATTAAAAATAAATAAATTTATTGAAAGCAAGAAAACCATACGGCACTGGCACAACAGACACATAGATCAATGGAACAGAATAGAGACCCTTTGCCTGTCTATTCCATCACTACTCCCATTCTCTGCGCCATGCCCAAGTGGCTGAGTGCTGCCAGAGAAAGCCACTCTTGGTATCACCATGGCCCCAACCGTGCCATCTGTCACATTTACAGTTTCTCTAGTCAGTTCATGTTCTTACTTTCCAGTGTGGTTACTTCAAACTTTTCCCATTCTCTCTAAAACCTCCCACGTCTTCCACTTCCTATTCTCAGTTGATGATGTCACTTTGCGCTCAGCAGAATGGGCCTCCCAAAGATGTCCATGCCCTAATCCCTAGAACCTGTGAATATGTTACATTACATGGCAAAAGGGACTTTGCAGATGTAATTAAGATTATGGGTCTTACAATAGAAAAAGTATCCTGAATTATCCAGGTGGGCCCAATTTAATCACATGCTCCTTAAAAACAGAGAACTTTCTCCAGCGGAGGCAAAGAGATGTGGCAGAGAAGTAAGAAAGATTCCAGTTGTGAGAAGGATTCAACATGCTGTGGCTAGCTCTGGGACAGATGCCTCTGCTGCCAAAGGTGACCCCCCCACCCCCCAGCTGACAGCCAGCAGGGAAATGGAAACCTTTGTTCCGCAAGCGGAAAGAACTAGATTCTGCTAATGACCTGAGGAGTTTGGAAGCCTGCCAGAACCTGCTGAAACTTGGAGCAGAGAAACCAACAGACCAGCACAACTGTGAGCTAATACATTTGTGTTATTTCAAGCTAGTAAGTTTGCGATCATTTGTTACAGCAACAGTAGAAAACTAATACACACCTCCTGACTCACAGAAAAATGGAAGCATCCAAAGGGGTGAGTTCAGGGCATCCCTGGTGGCGCAGTGGTTGAGAGTCCACCTGCCGATGCAGGGGACACGGGTTCGTGCCCCGGTCTGGGAAGATCCCACATGCCGCGGAGCGGCTGGGCCCATGAGCCATGGCCGCTGAGCCTGCGCGTCTGGAGCCTGTGCTCCGCAACCGGAGAGGCCACAACAGTGAAAGGCCCGCGTACCGCAAAAAACCCCCCAAAAAACAAAAAAAAAACACAAAGGGGTGAGTTCAGCTTTCTACACGCAGTCTACAAACATAACTGTGTCACTCCCATGCTTCTCTTTCTTCCTTTTTACCTCTTGTTTTATTGGACTAGCTGTTCTTTCTCATCTCCCAGGCCATTCCTTCCATCTGTTCTGAATACCATCTCCTCTTGACTTCTGAACTTTGACTATTGATTATCCTCCCCGTTGTCTCCTTCCTCAACCCCCTTACTGATTCCTTCCCATCAGCAGTCAATTGTAGAAAGTTTTCCTCACCTCAGAAAGAAAACCTATACCATTAGCCCTCATTTCCCACCAACCCAAGTTTATTTTACAAATTTATTCTGATACTGCTTTAGCACCCCTTATAGATCAGCCCTCCAGGAAGACAGCTCACTGGCCTGCTGAACCCAGCTCTTTTTCACTCCCACTCAACGAGGATTCCACTCAACATAGCATAACCGAACTCCCTCTGGCTAAGGCTGACAAAGACCTCTGTGTTACCAAATCCAGTGGACTTTTACAACTTCATTTTACCTGCGCTCTCAGGAGCATTCGATATATTATAGATGGCCATTCTACCTTTCTCAAAAAGTCTTTTCCTTGTTATCCTGGATACTGCACTCTTCTGGTCTTCTTCCTGTTGCTCTAGTTATGAATTTACAGCATCATCTGCGGTGTTCTTTACCAAACCTAAAATTTTGGGTTCTCTCTTAGACACTCTGTATTCTTTTTCCAGGCCATCTCATTTTTTCCTATGGCTTGCTTTTTTTTTTAATTGAGGTATAATTGATTTACAATATTATATTAGTTTCAGGTGTACAGCACAGTGATTCACTATTTTTATAGCTTATACTCCATTTATAGTTATTATAAAATATTGGCTATATTCCCTGTGCTGTACAATATATCCTTGTTGCTTATTTATTTTGTACATAGTAGTTTGTATCTCTTAATCCACTACTCCTATCTTGCCCCTATCCTTTCCCTCTCCACACTGGTAAACACAGTTTGTTCTCTATATAGACTATTTCTGTCTTGTTATATTCATTCTTTTGTTTAAATTTTTAGATTCCACATTTCCACACATAAATGATAACATTCAGTATTTGTCTTTCTGTATCTTACTTATTTTACTAAGCACAGTACCCTCCAGGTCCATCCCTGTTGCTGCAAATGGCAAAAGTTCATTCCTTTTAATAGCTGAGTAGTATTCCATTTTATATGTATACCACATCTTCTTTACCCATTCATCTGTTGATGGACACTTAGGTTGCTTTGATATCTTGGCAATTATAAATAATGCTGCTATGAACATTGGGGTGCGTGTATCTTTTCAAGTTAATGTTTTAATTTTCTTCAGATATATGCCCAGGAGTGGAATTGCTAGATCATACGGTAGTTCTATTTTTAGCTTTTTGAGGAGCTTCTGTACTGTTTTCCACAGTGGCTGCACCAGCTCACATTCGCACCAACTGTGTCCAAGGGGTCCCTCTCCTCCACATCCTCACCAACATTTTTTATTTGTGGTCTTTTTGATGACAGCCCTTCTGACAGGTGTGAGGTGATATCTCATTGTGGTTTCAGTTTGCATTTCTCCGATGATTAGTGATTTTGAGAATTGTTTCATGTGCCTGTTGGGCATTGGTATGTCTTCTTTGGAAAAACGTCTGTTCAGACCTTCTGCCCAGTTTTTTCTATTTCTGATATTCAGTACCATGAGCTGCTTAGATACTTTCAACATCAACCCCGTATTGTTCAGATCACTTACAAATATTTTCTACCCTTCAGTATGTTGTCTTTTTGTTGTCAATTGTTTCCTTTGCTGTGCAAAAGCTTTTAAGTTTAATTAGGTCCCATTTGTTTACTTTTTCTTTTGTTTCATGTGCCTTAGGTGACAGATCCAAAAAAATATTGCTACAATTTATGACAAAGACTGTTCTGCCTGTGTTTTTTTCTGAGGTTTATGCTTTCCAGTCTAACATTTAGGTCTTTAATCCATTTTGAGTTCATTTTTGTATATGGTATGAGAAAATGTTCTAATTTCATTCTTTTACATGTAGCTGTCCAGTTTTCCCAGCGCCACTTATTGAAGAGACTGTCTTTCCTCCATTGTATATTCTTGCCTCCTTTGTCGTAGATAAGTTGACCATAAGACGTGGGTTTATTTCTGGGGTCTCTATTCTGTTCCATTGATCTCTGTGTCTGTTGTGCCAGTACCATAGTGTTTTTTTGTTTTTAAAAAATTTATTTATTTATTTTTAATTTTTGGCTGCATTGGATCGCTGCTGCATACGGGCTTTCTTCAGTTACAGCAAATGGGAGCTACTCTTTGTTGTGGTGCACGGGCTTCTCATTGCAGTGGCTTCTCTTGTTGCAGAGCACAGGCTCTAATAGTGCAGACTTCAGTAGTTGTGGTGCACAGGCTTAGTTGCTCTGTGACATGTGGGATCTTCCCGGACCAGGGCTCAAACCCGTGTCCCCTACACTGGCAGGCAGATTCTTAACCACTGCACCACCAGGGAAGCCCCAGTACCATACTGTTTTGATTGATGTAGCTTTGTAGTATAGTCTGAAGTCAGGGAGCATGATACCTCCAGCTCTGTTCTTCTTTCTCAAGATTGTTTTGACTATTCGGGATCTTTTGTGCTTCCATACACATTTTAAAATTATTTTTTCTAGATCTCTGATAAATGCCATTGGTATTTTGAAAGGGGTTGCAATGAATCTGTAGATTGCCTTGGGTAGCTACTATGGTCATTTTAACAATTATTAATTTTTCTAATCCATGAACACAGTGTATCTTTCCATCTGTTTGCGTTGTCTTCAATTTCTTTCATCAGTATCTTACAGGTTTTTTTTTTTTTGGCCACACTGCATGGCATGCAGGATCTTAGTTCCCTGGCCAGGGATCAAACCCATGCCCCCTGCATTGGGAGCATGGAGTCTTAACCACTGGACCACCAGGGAAGTCCCATCTTAAGTTTTCTAAGTACAGTTAGATTTATTCCTAGGTACTTTATTCTTTTTGATGAGATTGTAAATGGGATTGTTTCCTTAATTTCTCTTTCTTGTAGTTGTTAGTTTTAGAAATGCAACTGATTTCTGCATATTAATTTTGTATCCTAAATTTTACTGAATTCATTGATGAGCTCTAGTATTTTTTTGGTGGCATCTTGATGATTTTCTGTGTATAGTATCATGTCATCTGCAGTGACCGTTTTACTTCTTCCTTCCTAATTTTGATTCCTTTTTTTTAAAAAAAATTACAGTTACCCTGGGCTTCCCTGGTGGTGCAGTGGTTGAGAATCTGCCTGCCAATGCAGGGGACACAGGTTTGGCCCCTGGTCCGGGAAGATCCCACATGCAGTGGAGCAACTAAGCCTGTGTGCCACAACTACTGAGCCTATGAGCCACAACTCTAGAGCCCATGATCCACAACTACTGAGCTCGTGTGCTGCAACTGCTGAAGCCCGTGTGCCTAGAGCCCATGCTTCGCAACAAGAGAAGCCACCGCAATGAGAAGCCCATGCACTGCAATGAAGAGTAGCCCCCATTAGCCACAACTAGAGAAAGCCCACGCGCAGCAACGAAGACACAATGGAGCCAAAAAAAAAAAATTACAATTTCCTTTATTGCTGTTTGCTTTGATTATTGTATCACTTAGCTATTGCTGCATAACAAGTGTCCTTAATTCAAATGGTTTAATATAATGCCTTTATTTTTTTAGTTTTTATTGAAGTGTAGTTGATTTACAATTTTACAATGTTGTGCTAGTTTCAGGTGTACAACAAAGCAATTCATATATGTGTGTGTGTGTGTGTGTGATATATATAGTCTTTTTTAGATTTTCTTTCATTATAGGTTATTACAAGATAATGAGTATAGTTCCCTGTGTATACAGTAGATCCTTTATTTATTTATTTATTTATTTATTTATTTATTTATTTATTTATTTTTGGCTACATTGGGTCTTCATTGCTCTTTGTTGTGGTGCATGTGCTGTCATTGTGGTGGCTTCTCTTATTGTGGAGCATGGGCTCTAGGGGCGTGAGCTTCAGTAGTTGCAGCACGTGGGCTCAGTAGCTGTGGCTTGCAGCTCTAGAGCGCAGCCTTGGTAGTTATGGCACACGGGCTTAGTTGCTCCGCGGCATGTGGGATCTTCCCAGACCAGGGGTCGAACCCATGTCCCCTGCACTGGCAGGCAGACTCTTAACCACTGTGCCACCAGGGAAGTCCCTACAGTAGATCCTTGTTGGTTATCTATTTTATATATAGTAGTGTGTATATTTTCAATTTGGATTCCTTCTATTTCTTTTTTTTTGTCTGGTTGCTGTGGCTAGGACTTCTAATACTATGTTGAATAAAAATAGTGAAAGTGGGCATCCTTGTCTTGTTCTTGTTCTTCGAGGAAAAGCTTTCAGCTTTTCACTGTTAAGTATCATGTTAACTGTCAGCTTATCATATATGGCCTTTATTATGTTGAGTTATGTTCTCTATATACCACTTTGTGTAGAGTATGTGTGTGTGTGTATGTGTAGAGTTTTTATCATAAATCGATGTAGAATTTTTTCAAAAATTTTTTCTGCATCTACTGAGATGATCATATGATTTTTATTCTTAACTTTATTAATGTGGTGTATCACATTGATTTATTTGCAGATACTGAACCATTCTTGCATCCCTGAGATAAATCCCACTTGATCATGGTGTATTAGCCTTTTAATGTATTGTTGGATTTGATTTGCTAATATTTTGTTGAGAATTTTTGCATCTGTGTTCATCAGTGATATTGGCCTGTAATTTTCTTTCTTTCTTTTTTTTTGATATCTTTGTTTGATTTTGGTTATCAGGGTGATGCTGGTCTTGTAGAATAAGTTTGGAAGCATTCCTTCCTCTACAATTTTTCTACAATTGTTTGGAATAGTTTGAGAAAAATAGGGTTAACTCTTCTGTAAATGCTTGGGAGAATTCACCTGTGAAGCCATCTAGCTTTGGACTTTTGTTTGGGAGTTGTTTTTTGTTGTTTTTTAATTGGAGTATAGTTGCTTTACAATGTTGTGTTAGCTTCTACTGCACTGCAAAATGAATCAGCCATATATATACATATATGCCCTCCCTTTTGGATTACCCTCCCATTTAGGATACCACAGTGCATTAAGTAGAGTTCCCTGTGCTATACAGTATGTTCCCATCAGTTGTCTATTTAATACATAGCATCAATAGCATATATGTGTCAATCCCAATCTCCCAATTCCTCCCATCCCACCCCTTTCCCCCTTGGTATCCATACATTTGTTCTCTATGTTCATGTCTCTATTTCTGCTTGGCAAATAAGGTCATCTATGCCATTTTACTAGATTCCACATATATGCATTAATATACAATATTTGTTTTTCTCTTTCTGACTTACTTCACTCTGTATGATACTCTCTAGGTCCATCCACGTCTCTACAAATGACCCAATTTCATTCCTTTTTATGGCTGAGTAATATTCCATTGTATATATGTACCACATCTTCTTTATCCATTCCTCTGTTGATGGACATTTAGGTTGCTTCCATGTCCTGGCTTTTATAAATAGGGCTGCTATGAACATTGTAGTGCATGTATCTTTTTGAATTATGGATTTCTCTGGGTATATGCCCAGTAGTGGGCCTGCTGGGTCATAGTGTAGTTCTATTTTTAGTTTTTTAAGGAACCTCCATACTGTTTTGTTGTACTGATTCAATTTCATTACTGGTAATTGGTCTGTTCGTATTGTCTATTTCTTCCTGATTCAGTCTTGGGAGATTGTACATTTCTAGGAATTTGTCCATTTCTTCTAGGTGGTCCATTTTATTGGCATATAGTTGTTCATAGTAATCTCTTATGATGCTTTGTGTTTCTGTGGTGTCCATTGTAATTTCTCCTTTTTCATTTCTGATTTTATTGATTTGGGCCCTCTTTTTGTCTTGATGAGTCCAGCTAAAGGTTTATCAATTTTATGTTTTCAAAGAACCAGCTCTTAGTTTTACTGATCTTTTCTTTTCTTTTCTTTCTTTCTCTTTCTTTTTCTTTCTTTCTTCCTTCCTTCCTTCCTTCCTTCCTTCCTTTCCTTCTTTCTTTCTTTTTTTCTTTGTCTCTATTTCATTAATTTCTGCTCTGATCTCTATGATTTCTTTCCTTCCACTAACTTTGTTTTGTGTTTGTTCTTTTTCTAATTAATTTATGTGTAGGGTTAGGTTATTTATTTGAGATTTTTCTTGTTTCCTGAGGTAGGCTTGTATCACTATAAACTTCCCTATTAGAACTGCTTTTGCTGCATTCCATAGATTTAGGATTATTGTGTTTTCATTTTCATTTGTCTCTAGGTATTTTTTTTTTCTTTTTTTTTTGCCGTACACGGGCCTCTCACTGCTGTGGCGTCTCCCGTTGCGGAGCACAGGCTCCGGACACGCAGGCTCAGCAGCCATGGCTCACGGGCCCAGCCGCTGCACGACATGTGGGATACCCCCGGACCGGGCACGAACCTGCGTCCTGTGCATCGGCAGGCGACTCTCAACCACTGCGCCACCAGGGAAGCCCTCTAGGTATTTTTTTATTTCTTGTTTGATTCCTTCAGTGATTCATTGGTTGTTTAGTAGCATATTGTTTAGCCTCCATGTGTTTTTGTTATCTACATTTTTTTTGTTATTTTTAGTTGATTTCTAGTCTCATCACGTTGTGGTTGGAAAAAATGTTTGGTATAATTTAAATTTTCTTAAATTTACCAAGGCTTGTTTTGTTTTCTTTTGTGGTCTAGTATGTGATCTGCCCTGGAGAATGTTCCATGTGCACTTGAAAAGAATGTGTATTCTGCTGCTTTGGGATGGAATGTTTTATATATATATATATATATATATATGTCTGTTTGTTTTATGTGTCCTTATTGATTTTTTTCTGTCTGGATGATCTGTCCATTGATGTAAGTGGGGTGTTAAATTCCTCTCCTATTATTGTTTTGCCATTGATTTCTCCCTTTATGTCTGTCAATATTTGCCTTATGTGTTTATGTGCTCCCAACTTGGGTGCATACATATTTACAATTGTTATATATTCTTCTTGGATTGATCCCTTGATCATTATGTGATGTCTTTCTTTGTCTCTTGTTACAGTCTTCGTTTAAAAGTCTATTTTGGGGCTTCCCTGGTGGTGCAGTGGTTGAGAGTCCGCCTGCCGATGCAGGGGACACAGGTTCGTGCCCCGGTCCGGGAAGATCCCGCATGCCGCGGAGCGACTGGGCCCGTGAGCCATGGCCGCTGAGCCTGCACGTCCTGAGCCTGTGCTCCGCAACGGGAGAGGCCACAACAGTGAGAGGCCCGTGTACCGCAAAAACAAACAAACAAATAAAAGTCTATTTTGTCTTGATATAAATATTGCTACCCTGACTTTCTTTTGATTTCCATTTGCATATTGCATCTTTTTCCATCCCTTCCCTTTCAGTCTCTGTGTGTCTTTAGATCTGAAGTGAGTCTCTTGTAGGCAGCATATAGATAGGTCTTGCTTTTTTTATCCATTCAGTCACCCTAAGTTTTTTGTTTGTTTGTGTTTTAGAATTCTCACTTCTCTTTAATCACTGAGTTTCAGATTTTACAAATAATCTTAGAACAATTCAGGTAACTAAGGTTTTGGGGGGAAACAGTTCTTACTTGTACATGAAAAACTACTACATGCTACATTTTTCTGTAAATAACTCCATTGGCTGGGTTAACAAACATTGTCACAGAAACACAGAATTTTTTTAAAGCCATAGATCACTGCGTATATATTCACAAAAAGCCATAAACAAACGTGCATTTCTCCTTACTAAGAGAACTTAATTAGATGTTTGAACATTAAGGCAGTGATGATTCTAAAACATAATGAAATTCTAAGTTAAGCCTTTATGTTTATTTTGAAACCTATATTCATAGGCAACTGTGACCAAAGCAAACTTTTTTTTTTTTTGTGGTACGCGGGCCTCTCACTGTTGTGGCCTCTCCCGTTGCGGAGCACAGGCTCCGGACGCGCAGGCTCAGCGGCCATGGCTCACGGGCCCAGCCGCTTCACGGCATGTGGGATCTTCCCGGACCGGGGCACGAACCTGCGTCCCCTGCATCGGCAGGCGGACTCTCAACCACTGTGCCACCAGGGAAGCCCCAAAGCAAACTTTTATCTACCAGGTTGAGTTCACCTGCCCAGGGTATGTTATTTATCCACTACCAAAAATTTTTCTACAGGATAGGAATTAGTAGAGACACCATTGATTTACTTTAATGAATTATTAGTCCCCTCAGGTTTTATTTTGAGGATTTAGCTTTCAGCAGCATAAGCATGTGCCACAGAAGGAACAGAGCATTTTTCTGGGTAAACTTAGAAAAATATACAGACCGCACTGATTTTTACTTGCTTGAAATTTGGCCAACAGTCAAGAACTCAGAATCTCCTAAATACAGAAAACCCCAAAAGCATGCTTCACCACACACCCATCTCAAAACATAGATGTTCTTGATTGTTGAAGCACTTGGTCTTCACCTCATTTTCTTTGAAGACTGTTTGGTATTACCCTCTCTAAACAAACAAAGCAACAAAATGCAGAATACGATATTTTAGATGGATCCATTCTATAATTGCTATCCTCAAGGCACAGATACTATCCTTGCTAGACCAATGTGTTTCCTCATTTAAGGAAAAAAACGAGAGGTGGATGAAAGGAAGATTCACTTTAAATAGTTGTTGATTGCACTCTTGCCCTATGAAGCTTATGCAAAGTGTTTACATTTAGTGGGGAATGTCCTTTTCTCCTTATGTTATTTTTTTTAACATTTAGAGAGACAAAACTCAGACTCAGGGCTTCCCTGGTGGCGCAGTGGTTGAGAGTCCGCCTGCCGATGCAGGGGACACGGGTTCGTGCCCCGGTCTGGGAAGATCCCACGTGCCGCAGAGCGGCTGGGCCGGTGAGCCATGGCCGCTGAGCCTGCACGTCCAGAGCCTGTGCTCCACAAATGGGAGAGGCCACAACAGTGAGAGGCCTGCGTACCGCAAAAAAAAAAAAAAAAAAAAACCCCAAAAACTCAGGCTTAGCTGGTGGGTGCACTTTGAGGAGCAGCTCTGGGGCACCATCTTGGCCTTCTGTAAGGAGTAGGAGGGATGCTCATAGGACACACTCCAGTCTGAGCTAACAGGCATGATTTCATAGCCCAGTGTTTCCATAGTTGGGGTGACTTACTGTCACTTAGACTGAAAGTCAGTCACCCTAAGTTTTTTGATTGGGACATTTAGTCATTTACATTTAAAGTAATTACAGATAGGTTGTATTTAATCTCATTTAGTTAATTGTTTTCTGGGTGTTTTTGTAGTTCTTCGCTGTTTCTTTCTTTTTCTCTTGCTCTCTTCATGATTTGATGATTTTCTTTAGTGTTATGTTTGAATTCCTTTCTCTTTATTTTTTATGTCTCTATATTAGGTTTTTGGTTCATGGTTACCATGAGGTTTATATATAGCAATCTTTATATATACATGATTATTTTAAGTTGCTGATGTCTTAATTTCAAATGCACTGTAACAACCCTCCATTTTTACTCTCCTCCCCCCATCATTACTGTTTTTGACATCATATTTTACATCTTTTTGTTTTGTGTATCCCTTAACTGCTTATCACAGATATAAATAGTTTTACTACTTTTGTCTTTTAACCTTCCTGCTAATTTTGCACATGGTTGATTTACTACCTTTTCTATATATTTGCCTTTACCAATGAGGTTTTTCTTTTTTGTAATTTTCACGTTTCTAGTTGTAGCCTTTTCTTTTTCACTTAGAGAAATCCCTTTAACATTTCTTGTAAAGCTGGTTTGATGGTGCTGAACTCTTATCTTTTGCTTATCTGTAAAACTTTTTCTTTGAATTTTAGAATTTTATTTATTTTTTTATACAGCAGGTTCTTATTAGTTATCCATTCAATACATATTAGTGTATATATGTCAATCCCAATCTCCCAATTTATCACGCCCCCACACCCCGCTTATCTGTAAAACTTTTGATCTCTCCATCCAATCAGAAAGCAAGCCTTGCTCGTGGATTACTCTTGGTTGTATGTTCTTCCTTTTCATCACTTTAGATATGTTGTGCCATTCCCTTCTGGCCAGCAGAGTTTCTGCCGAAAAGTCAGCTGATAGCCTGATGGGGGTTCCCTTGTATGTAATTTATTGCTTTTCCCTTGCTGCTTTTAATATTCTCTCTTTATCTTTAATTTTTGTCATCTAAAATACAATGTGTCTTGGTATGTTCCTCCTTAGGTTGATCCTGTTTTGCACTCTCTGTGCTTCCTGGACCTGGATGTCTGCTTCCTTTCCCAGGTTATGTAAGTATTCAGCTATTATGTCTTCAAATATGTTCTCAGTCCCTTTCTCTCTCTCTCCTCTTTCTGGGACTCCTATAATGCAAATGTTAGTATGCTTGATGTTGTGCCAGAAGTCTCTTAAGCTGTCCTCATTTCCTTTTATTCTTTTTTCTGTTCAACCTCAGTGATTTCCACAGCTCTATCTTCCAGCTCGCTGATACATTTCTCTGTATCATTTAATCTACTCTTGATTCCTTCTAGTTTATTTTTCATTTCAGTTATTGTATTCTTTATCTCTCATTCTTCTTTATATTTTCTAACTCTTTGTTAAAAACTCCTAATTTCTGACTCTGTTCATCCATTTTTCTCCTGAGCTCTTTGACCATCTTTACAGTCATCACCTTGAACTCTTTATCAGGTAGACTGCTTATCTCCACTTCACTTAGTTCAGGCCGGGGCCTGGGGGTTTCCAGGGTTGGTGCGTTGGCTGGGTCCTGACAAGTCAAGCTGCAGAGCTGCACTGGTCCTGGGGCCAGTGTCTGCCTGCTTCTGTGTGGGGTCGTGGCCCAGAGATCCCAGGACTGGTGGGTCGCCCACTTAGGTGTATGAGTCTTGACTGTACTGTGTGTGACTCCACTCCTCCTACCCATCTCATTGCTGTTTCTTTCTTTATATCTTTAGTTGTACAAGATCTTTTCTGGTAGATTCTGGGTTTTCTCATCAAACGTTGCTCTCTAAATATTTGTAATTTTGGTATGCCCATGAGAGGAGGTGAGCTCAGGGTCTTCCTACTCCGCCGTCTTTGCCAAGGTCTCCTGTGGCTTTCTTATCTACATGCTGACTCTCCCCAAATTTATATCTGCAAGTTCCTGGCTCTTTTCTGAGTTCCAGACTACTATCATCAGCTCCCCACTTGACATCTCCAATTATACGTGTCAGATCTCAAAGTCATCATGTTTAAGTATAATTCATCATCTTCCTTCATAAACCTGTTCTTATCTTGGCATTCCTTGTCCTGGTATAAGGGCACTACCATCCATCCACCCAAGTGCTCAAGTCAACAAAAAAAGTAGGAGTCATCTTTGGCTCCATCCCCACATCCAATTGATTTGCAAGTTCTGTCCATTATGCTTCAGATCTGCTCTACCTTCTACATTCCCATCACTACTCTCCTAACGCAGACCACGGCCATGTCACACCCGGACTGCGGCAAAACTGCGTATTGCTGTCCCTACACCCTCCTCATTTTCCTCCAGTCCAGAAACAGCATGGACAGTAATGTTCATAAAATGTGGCAAATAGTACATTTCATTTACCCTTCTGAATACCCAAAACACTTTCCTTTAATATAGAACATCTGTATAGATAGTGTAGTAGTACTAACTCTAAAAAAGATAGCCCAAGGATTTTCATTAGTAGAAAAATATTAAAATATTAAACTAAATTGCTCCCCAATCAAGAACTAGACTACCAGATTTCAGAGAGACCAAGTTCAGTGTACACACATACACGTACAAGCATATATATATATTTTTGGCACACCTTCCAGCCACTAAAATAATAATTTTGAGGAAAGAGCATATGATATAGTGCTAATTTTTTTAAAAAAATCAGAATAAGAATAATTTGTATGCTGTTGTTGAAATTATCTTAAACAATGGAAATCTAATGGAAGGAGACTGGACACCAAAATGTTAACAGTGTTTATACATTTTTTCTTCATTTTCCAATAGCAGCATAATATGGTACTATTACCTTACTTTATTTTATTTTATTTTATTTTTTGGTGGTACGCGGGCCTCTCACTGTTGTGGCCTCTCCTGTTGCGGAACACAGGCTCCGGATGCGCAGGCTCAGCGGCCATGGCTCACGGGCCCAGCCGCTCCGCAGCATGTGGGATCCTCCCGGACCGGGGCACGAACCCGTGTCCCCTGCATCGGCAGGCGGACTCTCAACCACTGCGCCACCAGGGAAGCCCCTATTACCCCTGTTACTCAGTGTGCATGCAATTTTTTTTTTTTTAGAGCATGTTTCAATGTCAGTGTTTAATGTGTCACAACATTTGGCTCATCTTGGCAAATCATGAAATTTTTCTAATTCCTAAGGTATCATTAAACAGCTGTTGTTTTTTTTCTAAATAATAATAACTCTGCCCCCTCCCCAACCAGGACTATCTAGGTTTCAATAGCCTAGATTTTCAGTGCAATGGTGTCAATGTCACTTTGGAATCCTTTCACAGATTATGGATGTCCACTTCTCATGAGGGAGTATGAACATGCAAGAAATGGTCAAGAGTTTGCTGTTTGTGAAAAGACTCAGCTGTAGCGGCATCTGGACAACACACTTTCAAAACGGGGTTATTTCATAATTGCATCGGCTCAACTCCGACTGCGCTGGACCTTGTCAGTTTATTGTTGGCTCCGCAATTTCACGCTCCAGGGTGGCAAGAACTGCCCTGCTTGGCCAGCCTGGAGAAGGCTTGGTGAATTCCTGCAGCCATGGCTCCATTTCTTGCTGCCCACGATTGGCATGGCATTGGAGTGAAGTCCATTTGGCCTGTGACTGGACCTCTTATTAGTCACAGGCAAAAAGTCCACTGAGGTCCCCAGGAAAAATAAGATGGAATCCAGGTGATAAGGTCTTAACCTCTTCTTGCGCGCTTGGTCTAGTTTCACTTGCTCCCAGGGTGCCGCATGCAGAGACCTTGCATCAACGGCCCTTCACACCACAGCTCCTAGCATGAAACAGCCGGGCCTGACCCCTCAGTTCCGAGATCGTGTGCAGAAGCGCCGCGCACAACACTCAGTGTGGATGCAATTTAAGGAATAGTGGCCAAAAGCATGAACTTTAGGGCCAGAAGGTCCTGGTTTTATGCCCCAATGATGCCACTTACTTTTTTTTTTTTTTTTTGTCGCATGGTTTTATTTCCCTGACCAGGGATTGAACCTGGGCCCTCAGCAGTGAGAGTGCAGAGTCCTAACCACTGGACTGCCAGGGAATTCCCATGATGCTACTTACTTGAATGTGATCTCCAGAAAATGACAATCTCTCTTTTCTTCGGTTACCTTATATGTAGAGAAGGGCATTATGAGTACCTATCTCAGATTGTTGCTGAAATTGTTAAATGAGATAATATAGGTAAAGCAATTTGCACAGTCCCCGGCATACAATAAGTACTCAATAAATGGTAGGTGTTTGCTCTTTGGATGGACCTGGCACAGAATAAATATCTGAAACCCCAAATTCAGAGGGTGATCAGCCTTAATCTCTATTGTTCTGGGTGTTATTATCTCTCCAGCTAGACAGTAAGCTTCCTTATGTCATGGACTCGTATTACTGCCTTCTCAGTTGTAATATTGCTTGTGTTGTCGTTTTTGATTTCAAAAGTAATATGTCTTATTGAAAAATAGTCCAGAAATACTAGTTTCCCCCTCCCATTCTTACCTTCTATACAGTTGCCCTCAGTATCTGCAGGGTATTGGTTCCAGGACCCTGGTGGATACCAAAATCCAAGGATGCTCAAATCCCTTATATTAAATGGCAAAGATTTTGCATATAACCTATGCACACCCTCCTATATACTTTAAATCATCTTTAGATTACTTATAATATCTAATACAATGTAAATGCTATCTAAATAATTGCTGGCACTGCAAATTAAAGTTTTGCTTTTTGGAATTTTTTTCTGAATATTTTCGATCTTGGTTGAATCGGAGGCTACAGAACCTGCAGATACAGAGGGCTGACTGTATCTCGTTGCAAGAGGTAATATATAGTTTGATTCTGGATTTTTTTGGGGGAAGTTGTTGTTCTTTTTAAAACTTGTCTTCCTCCTTTTTAAAAAAGTGTTTTCTTTTTGGCTACCTTGGGTCTTAGTTGCTACGTGCGGGCTTTCTTCTAGTTGCGGCCAGAGGGGGCTGCTCTTCGTTGCAGTGTGCGGGCTTCTCATTGCGGTGGCTTTTCTTGTTGCGGAGCATGGGCTTTAGGCGCGCAGGCTTCAGTAGTTGTGGCTCACGGGCTCTAGAGCACAGGCTCAGTAGTTGTGGCGCATGGGCTTAGTTGCTCCACAGCACGTGGGATCTTCCTGGACCAGGGCTTGAACCCGCGTCCCCTGCATTGGCAGGTGGATTCTTAACCACTGTGCCACAAGGGAAGCCCTGGGAAGTTATGGGGTTTTTTTTTGCTTTTTAAATTTTATTTATTTATTTATTTTTGGCTGCGTTGGGTCTTCGTTGCTGTGTGTGGGTTTTCTCTAGTTGTGGCAAGTGGGGGCTACTCTTTGTTGCGGTGCACGGGCTTCTCATTGCGGTGGCTTCTCTTGTTGCAGAGCGCAGGCTTCAGTAGTTGTGGCACGTGGGCTCAGTAGTTGTGGCATACGGTCTTAGTTGCTCCGCGGCATGTGGGATCTTCTTGGTTCAGGGATCGAACCTGTGTCCCCTGCATTGGCAGAAGGATTCTTAACCACTGTGCCACCAGGGAAGTCCCGGAAGTTATGTTTGATTCATAAAAATTGTGTGTGAATATATTTCTCATCAACTCATATTTTTCACTTAACACAGAGTTTTCTAAGAGCCTATGGAACTATTTTATTCTTTTTTTTTTCCATTGCCTATATAGTATCTCATAACATGGGATTACTTCACTATTAGTTTGTTCTTTGAGGCTTGTTCATTCATTTATTTCACTCACTGAATAATTACATGCCAGGCACTGGACCCTGGGGAAATTATAAATAGTACTGCTCTAAACATCCTTAGGTAATTTTTCTAAAAAAGCAAACATTCCCATTGCTGAGACATATGTTTAGAAGATGCACATGGTGATTCTTAGACAAACAATGTGGGCACAAAGTGGGAACTCAATAAACATTTGTTGCTTGAGTCAATGACTTAGGTACATCTAGAGTAGGAGTTATTATAAGAGCAGGTAAGTACTACAGATATGTATGTTTTCCTAACTTAACCAGTATGTTGTATCATACCAAAGAAATATCTGTAAAACTCGCTTTACAGCATGTACTGGTTTAGAAAAAAAATTGACAGGAACACAACTGTCAGCCCTATCTCTCCTTTAGAACATTCAGCATTATTATTTTCGGAAGGTGATTAATCAGGGACTTAGTAAACTTTGATATGTTGTATGAACAAAAAGTTCAGTTGAAGAAAAAATCACCTTTCTGTGAGACAGACAATCAATCAATGTTTTTCAAAACATGGAAATTAAGATGAATAATTTGCTTTCTCATATGTTGACAATGAATAGAATGGAAAAGCTTCATGGAACTCAATCACAATTATATTATTCAATATTACATTTACTGGGGTATATTTAAGTGGTATAATAAAATCACGTAATTATTTATTTCACAATATTTAAACTGAGACATAATAGTAACTGCAAATTTAAAACTACCCATTAAACAGCCTCTCATACAGACAGAGACCTTTGTATGATAGAGCTGCAGGATTTACATCTGCAACAAGACACACAGGATGGGAGGCCTTCTTTTGAGCTTTTTGACTTCACCCATGGACACAGACCCCGAAGCCCACAATATCATTTTCTGAGATCTGTAGAAAATCTTACTTAAACATATCTCCATAATGCCTGAACATTTGGGTCACAAAGTAGGGAGTAGGTGGGATATTCACTCAAACTTTCCTGTGGCTACACGTTTGAATCTAGTCCTTCTGTGTTACCAGCGGACAGGACACCCAAGCCTCTGATTACATCTGTGATGGTCTATAAAAACTGTTGGTTTGAATTTCTATTTACTTTACATCCTAGCAAGCCAATCCATTTGCTAGTGCCTTCTGGGCAAAATGCCTGGGTTTTGTAAAAAACGAACTCCTATGGAAAAGGAAACATAAACCCAAGTGAAATACATTTCAATTGTTGGTGTTCTGGGTTGTTACCTTTCTGTACCTTGATGTACATTTTCCACAACAATGATGTTGAACCTCTGGTTAACTCAGGAGCATTTTCATTTCAGGGAAACTCCTGTAGTGACATCATACAGTTGTCCGTTTTGGGACTGTCCTGCAAGTTTTTTTGTGTGTTTTTTTTTGTTTGTTTTTCTGTTACCATCCTGTTGTATTATCATAAACAGATGATTGTTTACCTCCATGATTTCTGCACTGAGCACCCAGACATGTCTCTTGATTATTTTTGTTGACTATATGTAATCACCCATAAGCCAGTGCAAATCCTAAGCATAATTACCCTGTCCGAAAGTAGAAATTAACATAAAACATATCTGTCAGTTAAATTCAATAAGGATTTGACCGAATTCCCTCTGATTCATCCTAGTTAGAATCCGAGGCAGCCATCGTTTACTTTGAAAACTGCCCAGCAGGTGTATGAATAGCAACTCCAAAAAGTGTAGAGCCTTGACCATTTTAAAGAAGGCAACACCCCTTCTAAAAACATAACTGCTGAGCTCATCAAAGAAATCTCACACCGCCGTCTTGTGCTCTCGAAAAGCTGCGGAAAAGCGCAGTGTTCCGCTGAGCAAAGAGCTACTCTCTCACTGTTCATTTTGGTTTCTGTTTTCTATCCTTAATGAGAAGCAAATCAATTAACAGGACATATGACATGGTGGTTAGTCACCTAAGGGAAAGTATTAGTAGCCTCATTAACTTGGTGAACCCTTCCAGCTCTCACCTAGAGTTACCATCGTGCGGACCCATGACTAATCCTGCCCGGCAATCCTTGAGGTCTGGAAACCCACTCTTTGACCCAGGCCAAAGCAATACCCAGTGAATAACCGCTGGTGCCCCAAGCCCACTCACACCGACGTCAGGAAACCGTTCCCGAGAAAGGCAACGTGCGGGGGTGGGGGGATCTCTTCCCGGCCCCACCCTTGAAAGTTGCAGGGAGTGGCACCCAAAGAACTTTCCCAGATTGTTCTCTGTCACCGCTCAGGGAGGTCCGCTCCAGCCTTTCCCCGCTGAGCCAATCTGCCCCGCCTGCCAAGCCCCTCCTTCCCTGCACCTTTAACGGCTGGGAGCAGAGAGCCGCGGCTGAGGGTTCACTTCTCAAGAAGTCGCACCGGTTTTTCGAGCTCCGCTCTGCGCCTGGAGAGCCACAGCAGCGGGAGCGGGCGCCGCCGGGTGAGTCACTGTTTGGAAACGGAGTGGGCGGGCAAGGGTGTGAGAGAATGAATGATGTCAGGAGCGCGCAGGGCGGCGGGCGGGGAGAGCGGGCCGCGGGGCCGCGGTAAACACCGAGCGCCGCGGCGCGGGCTGAGCGGGGAGACCCCGCCCTCCGCGCGCAAGGAGCCGTCCTCGGCAGCCAGAGCCCGGCCGGTGCTGCAGCGCCGCCGAGAGCGGCCTCGGAAGCGGCAGCCGCGGGAGAGACCCGGGAGGTGCTTCCCCGGCAGGGCCGAGGCAGGACCGGGCGAGACCCCGAGGAAACTTTACAGCGGCTTCGGCCGGGGGCGGCTGCGGCTGCGGCAGCGGGCTCCGTCCGCTAGCAGATCCCGGGCCCGGGAGCTGGTGCGTCCGGCCGGGAAGATCTGGAGCCCCAGGTGAGAGCGGGTAAGGAGCGCCGGAGGGGCCGGGGAGGAGGATGGGCTGGAAAGCCGTGCGGCGGGCGCAGCGCGGGGAGGGCATGGTGGACTGCGAACGCGGACGTGGCTCTAATTCGGCTCCCACGCGCCCCGCCCCAAGGCATCCTTCCCTGATTTTGCCTGATAGAGAGGATGGACGTGTGGCTTCGTCTCCACGCTCTGAGCATTCATCTCATTCATTTGCAACCATTGCGGGTCACTCGGTCCTGACGTTGAAAGGACACAGACTGAACCATAGATTGTCCTGAGCCACTCTGGAGGTCAGGACTTTAGTTCAAAGGAGGTGGAGGAGGGACTGTCTTTAAGCTTTTTTGAGAGGCACTTACTGATGATGTGTGAACGGTAAGAACCCAGCTCTGGGCTGCCCACACTGAAACGTTTCCACGTTTGGCATTCCAAAGCTACTACCCTTAAGGAAAGGGAGGCTTGGTGTTTCAGCGCAGATAGGTGCGACTGGACCCGTCTACTTCTCTGAGGTATGAATGGTTAATAGCCCGCGGCTACGTCTTTAAACAACTCAAACGTTATGTCCTGTAATTTTTATATATCAGTCTCTGCCATTTTTCTATTTCATCTTGCTTGCTCTAATACGACCTTAGGATCGTTTTGACACGTATGTTAAATTTTTGAAGAGATTCAATTGTTTAGTGCCTCTAGGTGGGTGTGGATTTTGAACTTAACTTTCCAAATCCTTGGTTTCAATCCTAGTCACATCTGTTAATGGTGGGTTCTCAGTCGCATTAAACACTCTGAACTAGTAAAATGGGACTGTAACAACTTCAGAGGATAATAATGAGAGTTAAACCTCAGAAGACCTATCATAATGCCTGGCACAAAGCAGACCTCAACAAATTTTAACTGTTTATATATAAATAGTGTGTTCCAGCTGGCTTAGATGATCACCAATTAATTTCCACAGAATTTCCTACTTACAAACCTGGTGGGTTGAGGTTTAGGGTGTGAAATCCTTTGGCAAGTTCCTCAGAGTGTGAAGTAAGTTCAACGCTTCTGTGTGGATACCTGAAAGAGTTCGGGTTCCCACCCCATACCAGGGGAACTGCCTTTCACTAAACAGAGTCAGAGCAGTGGCTGAAAGTGACAAATGGAATTTGGAGGAAGAAAGGATGTGTGGATAACTCTCTAACTTTACCCTTAACTTGTTTTTTTGCCTTTTAAAAAAATACGCAGGACAAAATTGTAGCCCTTTCCTTGGTTTGCTGCTGGCCTTACTTCACAGTAGTCTTCTGGTTGAAGTGTTTTTTTAACGAGTTAATGTTTAATTTGGTTTCTCTAGTTTCATTTTTCAGTAAAGCTGGTTGACTTTTGAACGTGGAGGGAAACACTTGGACACCTTTGGGTTTTCACGGAATCTTATAAAAACCCCTAGGAGACAGTTGGAGGGATAGGGAGCATTTGCTCAGGTGTTACTGAAAACATTTGTTCTTACCTTATATCTGCAACAACTTTTAGGGTCAAAGGTTACAGGGAATGTTTTTTTCCACAGTGTGATGCAGAGATCTTGGGCATCAGAATCCAGAAGACCTAAGGCTATCCGGGTGGTAACTTACTGGCTGTGTTTCTCTGAGCAATTAAACTCTCTGGAATTCTTGTGGGACTTTAAACAAAATATAGGGAAAAACATAGAAATAATCTTACCTCTATTAAAATAGACAATGGAATACAAATGAGAACTTTTAAAAAAGTGATACGTTGAAGTGAGATGTTGTTTGTTTTCTTTTCTTAAGGAAGAATTACCAAGAATTCTAGACAGTTTCAGATAAGAGTAGCCTATCCACCTTTATCTAATTCCCTTATGAGGGATTTGAAGCCTCCATTGTGAACTACTACTATCAGATATTTATTCAGTTGGTGAATGTTTAGTGAGCGGCTACTATATTCCAGCCACTGTGCTAGGTACTAGCAATGCTAACATGAAGGAGGCACTGTAACTGGCCTAAAGACTGGTAGAAAGAGCCCCTAGCCTTTGATTATGGAGAGGAAAAGAGTCAAAAAGAAGGAGAGAGGAAGGGACTTGGGAGGAAACCAGAAATGATTAGGCTATGATAGGCTGCCTCCCACTGATAATTTGAGATCTACTGGCTTTCTAGTGAACTGGGTCTCATAAGTTTTGAGGCTGAACCATGCACGTATGCCTGAACCATGCACGTATGCCTTGCTTTACCCAGTAACAGTATTATATAGACAAATTTAGCCCTTAAGTCAAGTTTTTTTTTTGCGGTACGCAGGCCTCTCACTGTTGTGGCCTCTCCTGTTGCGGAGCACAGGCTCCAGATGCGCAGGCTCAGCGGCCATGGCTCACGGGCCTAGCCGCTCCGCGGCATGTGGGATCTTCCCGGACTGGGGCACAAACCCGTGTCCCCTGCATCGGCAGGCGGACTCTCAACCACTGCGCCACCAGGGAAGCCCAAGTCAAGTATTTTTAAAATAAATTTATTTTATTTTATTTTAATTTTTGGCTGTGTTGGGTCTTCATTGCTGCGTGAGGGCTTTCTCTAGTTGTGGCGAGCGGGGGCTACTCCTCGTTGTGGTACGTGGGCTTCCCACTGCGGTAGCTTCTCTTGTTGTGGAGCACGGGCTCTAAGCACGTGGGCTTTGGTAGTTGTGGCTCACAGGCTTAGTTGCTCCGCGGCATGTGGGATCTTCCCAGACAAGGGCTTGAACCTGTGTCCCCTGCATTGGTAGGCGGATTCTTAACTACTGTGCCACCAGGGAAGTCCTTTTTTTTTTTGATGTGACCATTTTGTAAAAGTCTTTATTGAATTTGTTACAATATTGCTTCTGTTTTATGTTTTGGTTTTTTGGCCGAGAGGCATGTGGGATCTTAGCTCCCCTACCAGGGATCAAACCTGCACCCCCTGCATTGGAAGGTGAAGCCTTAACCACTGGACTGCCTGCGAAGTCCCAAGTCAGATAATTTTAACCATATCAGAGCAAACTTGTTTAAATGACATCTGAAGGGTAAAATCAGTTCAGCCAAGATTTCTTTACTGTGAGCAAAGAAAGCACTGTCGTAGATTTTTAAGAGAATAATCGCTGTATGTGAATAGTGTAATATTTCAGTTTCTTACTTGTATAGGTTTAAAAGTACAAGGTAAACAAATCAGCCGCCACCCAGAAAATCACTTAGTGTTATATCCTCAAATGCTTTCTCACCGCTATGAACATACAACATCGAGAGCTAACATGTGTAGCATTTACTGTGGTAAGTGCTGTATGCCAGTTACTTTATACAGAGAATCTCATGTTATCCTCACTCTAACCTATGAGGTAGGTACAATTATGGAGGAAAAAAACTGCTTGAAGGAAATTAAGGAACTTTCCTGAAGTTACACAGCTAGAAAATTATTCTCTACAAAACCGGGTTTGTTCTCTACATACTGTTTTCTAACTTTTTTTGTCACCCAAATATGGATGCCTCTATATCACTAAAATATGCTTAAACAGTGTCTTTTATAGTTTTCTACTGAATGGCTGCATCTCAACTTAACCAATCCCTTATCGTTGGACAGTTAGTTTGTTTCCAGTTTTCACTATTTTAAGCAACTCTGCAATAAGTATCCTTCTAACTATATATGTGTGCAATCCATGATTATTTTAGTCATTTTAAAAAGTGAATTATGATCTTTAATTTATCTGCCTTTTTTTCACCATATTCAGAATTAGAAACTTTCTCCTTTCTCTTTCAAATTTGTTATAATTTCTGTTCCTTTAGTGTTTCTCTTAAGATTTCAGCAATAGGATCAACATTCTCTATGGAGGGGCACAATAAGTCAGTAGCTCATTACGCAAGGGATTTATGATGAAAACGGAACACAGAGCCTTTCTTAACAACTATTTGTGTTTGTATTATTGTTATTAGACATAAAGCTGAACTTCTTTTATGGGGAAATATAGCAGAATGGAGCAGTGCTGATTTTGCCAGGCAGAAAAGAAATTTTAAAAAAAAATTTTATTGACGTATAGTTGATTTACAGTGTTGTGTTAATTTCTGCTGTACAGCAAAGTGACTCAGTTATACGTATATATTCTTTTTCATATTGTTTTCCATTATGGTTTATCACAGGATATTGAATATAGTTTCCTGTGCTATACAGTAGGACTTTGTTGTCTATCCATCCTGTATATAATAGTTCGCATCTGCTAATCCCAAACTCCCAAACCTTCCCTCCCCCTTGGCAACCACAAGTCTGTTCTCTATGTCTGTGAGTCTGTTTCTGTTTCATAGGTATGTTCACTTGTGTTGTATTTTAGATTCCACGTATAAGTGTTTGTCTCTCTTTCTGACTTACTTCGCTTAGTATGATAATCGCTAGGTTCATCCATGTTGCTGCAAATGGCATTATTTCATTCTTTCTTTATGGCTGAGTAAGTCTATTGAAAATATGTACCACATCTTCTTTATCCATTCCTCTGCTGAAGGACATTTAGGTTGTTTCCATGTCTTGGCTATTGTAAATAGTGCTGCTATGAACATAGGGGTGCCTGTATCTCAGAAAAGAAATTCTACTTCTACAATTTGCCTCCTTGGTACCCAGTAGGATAGACAGGTTGCATTTTGCAGATATTACATATACAGCAGATGTATCATCAGGTTTAGAATAAGCTCATCACTTTTAAACCTTTTAAAAAAATCTTAGAGGGCTTCCCTGGTGGCGCAGTGGTTGAGAGTCCGCCTGCCAATGCAGGGGACACGAGTTCGTGCCCCGGTCCGGGAGGATCCCACATGACGCAGAGTGGCTGGGCCCGTGAGCCATGGCCGCTGAGCCTGCACGTCCGGAGCCTGTGCTCTGCAACGGGAGAGGCCACAACAGTAAGAGGCCTGCATACCGCAAAAAAATAAAATAATAAAATAAAAATATTTTAGAAATTTGTTGTTTGATCTCTTGAGAAGTGTATCACTGCTAAGACATTTTCCGGTTGATTTAACGAATGAAAGTGCAAGAAATATCCATTAGCTAGTTTTCATTATAGGTATAAAGCATTTCTTCATTTAAACATTTCTCAAGTTTTATTATAATATCATACCCTCTTTGCTACCCTGAGTCAAACTTTTATTTTTATTATTATTATTTTTTGGCTGCATCGGATCTTAGTCTCAGCACACAGGCTACTGTCTAGTTGTGGTGCACAAGCTCAGTAGTTGCGGTGCGCGAGCTCAGTAGTTGCGGCACATGGGTTTAGTTGCCCCAAGGCATCTGGGATCTTAGTTCCCCCACAAGGGATTGAACCCACGTCCCCTGCATTGGAAGGCGGATTCTTAACCACCGGACCACCAGGGAAGTCCCAAGTCAAACTTTTAATTTTGCTTTGGGTTTATATTTCCATATCCAATGCTAGTTATTTTATCCTCATGGTTTTGATAAAGGATGTTGGAATATGAGTAGTGTTCAATTCAGCCTCTTCATACAGAAACCCAGATAAGTTCAATTTGTTAATTGCTAACAATGACTTTTAATTCAAAGCAGAATTTAAAAAACAGTTAATAAAATTGTAGTATAAATAGGTTAATCAGTTATTTGCTGATTGGTTTTCCCTACTGTCAAACCCTAATTTGATGATTTGCTTACAGTTTAAAATTCAGCCTTACAATTCTGTGTCTTTAGATTGATAGTGTCACTTAAAACTTTCAAACAAACTTGTGCATGTTCTTAGATCTTTTTTTAAAAAGCAGCATTAACTGGATTGAGTGTTTGTCTTATATTTACATCTTTTCTCCCAGTAAACCCCTTGTACTATTTAAAAAGAATAAAACCACATACTAAAATTGTTAAAGAGGAGGGAATAAAAGGAGATGAATGATAATTTTGAAGCCACAGTTGTCAGAAAAGACAGCTACTAAAAGTCAGATGAAGTGAAAGTCTCTGGAAGGGACCTTCAGGTAAGTGTCATTTCTCCGCCTGGTAGTAGCTGTGCTGAGGTTCATTTAGGGTGATACATTTGACTGTGGAAAGAGAAATACCCAAGTGTTAGGGCTGGCCTCAGGCAAAATTGAGACATTGAGCTGAAATTCTCACCTTAGGGCATCCTTAACTCTGAGTTTACTGGGCAGGACTTGCTTACACCGAGAAAGTGCTCGATGAGTACCTGTATAAGGGCAAATTGCTATCCAGTTGAAACTGTGGACCTGGAGGCATCATATTTATGGAAAACTAGGGGATGAGTATCCACCTCTGGAATTTATTTTATTTTTGGCCACACCACGCAGCATGCGGGACCTTAGTTCCCTGACCAGGGATCGAACCCGCCCCCTGCAGTGGAAGCTCCTGACTGCTGGCCCCGGGAAGTCCCCTACCTTGGGAATTTAATGACCTCTTTTCAATTAAGATGATTAGAAATGCAAAATACGCCATAAGAGTTAAACTTCTGAAAAGCTTTTCCACAAATGGGAGGGACTGAAGGGAGGAGTAGCCCTGGAGGTGGGGAAACAACTGTAGAAAGATGCAGATGTGCCAAAGGCAGACTCTGTGTCCCTTGGAAGGTAGTGCCTAATCCCAAGGCTTGCTGGGAATTGGCTCCTGCTGTTGAAACTGGGGTCACCTGTGATCCTGTAGGGTCTGGCCTGCCAGGGGTGAACATGCACGTTCCGGGCCTCTCTTCCCTGCTCTGTTGATGAGAATCATCCCGGGAAGCCCCTCTTAACATGCACCCCACCCAGATGGGTTCAGGATACTTTTCCTTACCTGGGAGTACTTCAAGTAGGTAGTCTGATCTAACTAGAGAAAATGGGAAGGAACGAGTTTTCATTTAGGGAGTAGGGAAAAGGGTTAAAGTGGTTTTGGATTAGGGATCACTTAGCTAATTGGTATGCCAAGGAGGGGCCCCTCTAGATAGCAGCCCACTTCCAGTGAGAAGTGAAGACCTCTCAGGAAAAGACTGGCAGCAGGAGTTGAAAATGAAGCTAAGCCTTTAAAACAGAGAGCCGCCAAACGCTTGAGTCGCTTGAGTCGGTTCTCCAAGCTTCACCAAACACAGATAGCACAGTAAAATAGCGATGGTTAGATAATGGTAGATACTCTGAGATAGGTTCTAGAGGAGATTAAATCAAATTCTCTATCTTCAGACAGCCCTGCAAAATAGAAATTGTGTTATCTCCACTGTGGAAGTAGGGAAACAATTTAGAAAGGTTAACATACTCAAGGCTGCAGAGCTGGTGAGAAGAAGAGCAGGGTTTTGAAGCCAGGGGCAGCCGATTCTCTTGCCCACGCACTGCCCAGTATCCCCTAGGCTTTCTGTAATCTCTCCGCTAGCTTTGGAGATGCAGCAGGTTTGAGGGGGGGGACATACTTTGATATGGGATTGTATGTCTACCACCCATCTCCTGGAATGCTTCTCTGGTCTGTGCTGCTTCAGGCCATGAAGTAATGCCAGAGAGACGAAGGCCCATAGGCTTACTCGGGCCACACTTGGACTTAAGTCCCAGCAACATCCCTCACCACTAGGTGACCTGAGCAACTTCCTCTGATGAACCTCCATTTCCTGGCTGTGAAATGGCAATAAGATCGTTTTTACTTCCTAAGGTGATAATGAATTATATTACTTTAAATGTGTAAAACACTGAGGATAATGCTTGGTTCATAGTTAATATTTGGTGGCTCAGCTATTACTTTTTTAAAAATATTTATTTATTAATTATTTATTTTTGGTTGCATTGGGTCTTATGCTGAGTGTGGGCTTTCTCTAGTTGTGGCGAGCAGGGGCTACTCTTCATTGCGGTGCGTGGGCTTCTCATTGTGGTGGCTTCTCTTGCTGTGGAGCACGGGCTCTAGGTGCGCGGGTTTCAGTAGTTGTGGCACATGGGCTCAGTAGTTGTGGCTTGTGGGCTCTAGAGCACGGGCTCAGAAGTTGTGGCGCACGGGCTTAGTTGCTCCGTGGCATGTGGGATCTTCCCGGACCAGGGCTCGAACCCGTGTCCCCTGCATTGGGAGGCGGGTTCTTAACCACTGAGCCATCAGGGAAGCCCTCAGCTATTACTTTTTGCATATAGACTATACTTCTAACTTTTCAAACAAAGGGTTCATTCCTGTTGTCCCCCAAATCAAATTGTTTCTTGTTATTTCTCATGAAGGTAGTGTATTTTTCTTGTAACCTAATAGCCATTTGTTATATCTTGCCTGCATTGGTAGGATCTGGGTCCTATCCCTCTCTCCTCCTCCCTTCCTTCAGGGTTAAAATAAAATTATTAAAATTGGTCGTCCACTGCCATTGAATTCAAGAACTTTCATAAGAAGTATATAACATCAGCTGTGAATGCTGAAAAGCTTTCAAAGCTGCCATCACAATATGCCAGCCCTCTCAGCAGATGCTGGTAGCGCTGGTGAGCATAACTGCCACTGTCCCTCACAAAGCTCAGCCTTCTGCGGAGTATTGTACCATGAGCACCACTGTCCCAGAAAATGCGGGGCCATTAAGAATCACAGACCCTACTGTCCTCCCCGGACAGTATGCTCTACATCTTTCTTTAGGAGGCCCTGAGACGGTCTATCTAACACAGCCGCTACTGTTTTGTGAGATTTGCATTTGATCTGCAAGTTATTTAACCATCCAGTTATTACTGCCCCAGTAGTTGCTACCAAACTTTAGTACCAACAAAGGGCATTGTTTCTGTTAAATCAATATTTATGTGTGTATATATATATGATATCATATCCTCTGTGAAGGGTTAGCTAGTGCTGAGAGGTACACTCCCTTGGTGTATAGTTTGGTTGGCAAGTTATAAGCAGCAAAGCAGGAACATTTACAATTTTATTTTCCAAATACTTGAAGCATTCACTCTATGCCAGGGTTTGTTCTGAGCACGTAGAACTCTTATACTCATCTCTTCCTCCTTAAACACTCTGAGACAGATATCATTATCCCCATTTTAAGACTCCTCTTTTGAGACACAGAGAAGTTAAGTCACTTGCCTAAGGTCACACAGCTAGTATGAGGCACTGTGGTTTGTAGAATCTAGCATGTATCTCACACCTTGGGCCTCATTTTATCCTTGCACATGCAGTTTTAGCAAAGGCAACATCACACCCGTCCACACATGCTATCACCTCCTTATGATTTACCGTGTGGAGGACTACAGCTAGGTCATATATTTCAGTGTTGCTGTTGAAATGTATTGATGATACAGTATTGTCAAACATTTCTCTCAAAAAGCCTGTGAGTGCTCAGTCAGGCCTGGTGGTGTGTCCGGGAAAGGAGCCGTGCATTCATTCTCCCAGTCCCCTGATCAGCACACTCAGCTGCAACCTCTTCCTGCTGCTTTTTTTTTTTTAAACATATTTTTTGAGTTCTCAATTTTTTAAAAAAATTATTTATTTATTTATGGCTGCATTGGGTCTTCATTGCCGTGCACGGGCTTTCTCTAGTTGCGGCGAGCGGGGGCTACTCTTCGTTGTGGTGCGCGGGCTTCTCATTGCAGTGGCTTCTCTTGCTGTGGAGCACGGGCTCTAAGGTGCGCGGACTTCAGTAGTTGTGGCAAATGGGCTCGGTAGTTGTGGCTCACAGGCTCTACAGCACAGGCTGAGTAGTTGTGGTGCACGGGCTTAGTTGCTCCGTGGCAGGTGGGATTTTCCCAGACCTGGGATCAAACCCGTGTCCCCTGCCTTAGCAGGCAGATTCTTAACCACTGCACCACCAGGGAAGTCCTCCTGCTGCTTTAATGTTACTTATTTTTTTAAGTTTTAGGGCTTTCACCCATTGTAAATTAAAATATTTAAAAATCCTTATTGGAGGAGACTAGCTTGCATATGTGAGGTTTCTTTGAATGTTTTCTAGTTACTCTTGGAGATGGTGGTAGGCAGAATAATGGTGCCCCAAAGATGTCCACATCCTAATCCCCAGGAACTATGAACCTGTTATGTTACCTGGCAAGGAGGGATTAAGGTTGCTAATCAGCTGACTTAAGATATGGAGAGTATCCTGGGTGATCTGGGTAGACCCAATGTAATCACAAGGGTCCTTATAAGTGAAAGAGAAGAGTCAGAATCAGAGAGTTGGCACCTTTAGGAAAACTTCCAACGGCCATTGCCGGCTTAAGATGGAAGGGGGCCATGAGCCAAGGAATGCACACCATCTCTTAGAAGCTGGGACAGGCTGGGAAATGGATTCTCCCCCGGGCCTCCAGAAAGGAGCACAGCCTGGCTGACATTTCAGTGTTAACCCACTGAGTCCCCTTTTGGACTTCTGATTTCTAGAAGTGTGAGAGAAGAAATTTGTGTCGTTTTAATCCATTAACTTTATAGTCACTTATACAGCTGCAACAGGAAACTAATACAGAGAATTTCTAGAACAATCAGTGCTTTGATTTGTTCCTTTATGCCAGCCCTGTGAAAGAGCTGCTTCATCTCGTGATTTATCGTATGCACACGTCAAGTATAGCAAGTATTTACATTTGAGGGGGGGCTGTTTTATTTTGCATATAAACTGAACCACTTTGGGGCAGAGGGAGTTAACTTTTTATCATTCTATACATTTGTGTACAGATGTATGCTGTCTATTTTAAAGGACAGTATCAAGGTGTTAGCAAAAAAAGAAAAGTCTTATTGATTCCAGAGCAAGTGGAGCCTCCCGGGCCTTTCATCAGAGTTGCCTAACAGAAATGTGGCCGTCCTTACAGCCTTGCATTTGTTTGGGGTAAGATGATGGTCCACATGCGATGGTGGTGATGGTTGTGGCATTATCCCTTGAGTTTTGACTCCAGATTCTCTTTATTTTATTTTTATTTTTTATTTATTTTTTATTGAGGTATAGTTGATTTACAATATTATATTAGTTTCAGGTGTATGACATAGTAGTGATCCAAAATTTTTATAGATTATACTCCATTTATAGTTATTATAAGATATTGGCTGTGTTCCCTGTGCTGTACAACATATCCTTGTAGCTTATTTATTTTATATATAATAGTTTGTACCTCTTAATCCCCTACAGCTATCTTGCCCCTTCCCCCTTCCTCTCTCCCCACTGGTAACCACTAGTTTGTTCTCTATATCTGTGAGTCTGTTTCTTTTTTGTTATATTTGCTAGTTTGTTTTATCTTTTAGATCCCACATATAAGTGATAACATACAGTATTAGGCTTTCTCTGTCCAACTTATTTCACTAAGCATAATGTATCCTCCAGGTCCATCCATGTTGTTGCAAATGGCAACATTTTATTCTTTTTTATGGCTGAGTAATATTCCATTGTATGTATATGTGTCTCACATCTTCTTTACCCACTTGTTTATTGATGGGCACTTAGGTTGCTTCCATATTTTGGCCATTGTAAATAATGCTGCTATGAACATTGGGGTGCCTGTATCTTTTCGAATTAGTGTTTTCATTTTCAGATATATACGCAGGAGTGGGATTGCTGGATCATATGGTAGTTCTATTTTTAGGTTTTTGAGGAACCTCCGTACTGTTTTCCACAGTGGCTGCACCAGTCTACATTCCCACCAACAGTGTCCAAGGGTTCCCTTTTCTCCACATCCTCACCAACATTTGTGGTCTTTTTTTTTTTTTCTTTTTGCGGTACGCGGGCCTCTCACTGCTGTGGCTTCTCCCATTGCGGAGCACAGGCTCCGGACGTGCAGGCTCAGCGGCCATGGCTCACGGGCCCAGCCGCTCCGCGGCATGTGGGATCCTCCCGGACCAGGGCTCGAACCCGTGTCCCCTGCATTGGCAGGCGGACTCTCAGCCACTGCGCCACCAGGGAAGCCCATTTGTGGTCTTTTTGATGATAGTCATTCTGACAGATGTGAGGTCAGGTTCCCTTTACATTTTAAAAATCTTTTTCTTGCTGTGCTTGCCTAGCAATGTTATTATGAATTCTTTGAGAGCAAGAGCACTTCTATACAATGGCTTTTCAAATTGTAATAAATTAAACAAATAAAAGGTGGTATCATTCATTGGGTCATCTGTAGTAAGTACCTAGAGGGTTATAGACCCCAGAGTAGACGATATCTTGGAATCAATGTGTCAATTATGGAAATAAAAAATAGCAAGAATTATCATAATGGACGGGGTTAGTTTTTGGTTTTTGTTTTTTTAAGGAATCCTCCAGTAACAATCTTAAATTGTTATTTGGAGACAGCTTGCATCAGTTAAGGATCCTTTTGTGCAATGTAGAAATAGCACCAGTGTAAGAACTAAAATCTTGGGAATTTTCCTGCTTAAGAAATGAAATAAGGGATAATATAAGATTTTTGGTAGTTTTAAAGAAATATGGGTGGAACACTAGCTGGATGGTGTAATATATACATATAGCAGTTTCTAGAGGGAAGAGACTGTCTTGTGTAGAAGTAGAAAAAAATTGGAGACTCTTAAAACCACAGAGATAGGATATTTGGAGTCATTTTGTTAAGGACATATTTTATTTAAAAACATATTTTATTTAACCAATGTATCAAAATGTTATATTTAGTATTATCGATTTTAATCATTATCGATTATAATCAATATAAAAATTCTTGACATTTTAACTTTTTTTCTAAATCTTCGAAACCTGCTGTGTATTCTGAACTTAACTACGCACGTCAGCTTGGGTCGGCCACACTTCAAGTGCTCAGTGACCACATGGGGCTAGTGGCTGCTTTGACAGGCAGTGCAGCTCTGGCCAGCCTTATCCTTAAGGAACAATACCCTGCATGAATCTGAGGTTATCCTCAGAACTATCCCTGTATTTTATTTTATAAACTGAATAAAATAATAATATAATCTATATAATATAATAATATAATCTATATACAATAATATAAAATATTATTGTATTTTGTAAATTATTACAATAATAATTATAATTTATTGTATTTTATAAACTGAATTATATCATGGAGTCACCAGAGAAAACTGGTTCTGGTGCCTTTTGCTGGAATGAGTGAACTGGCTGAATGATACAGTGAAACATGTCTCTAAGGTTGTCTGTAATATACATTTGTGAATTTCAATGCCAGGAGGTGTGCCTGGGCCTATAAATGAAATATGTAGATTATTAGGTTCTTATTATTATGCTTATAGGAAATATGGCTGCTCATATGCCTTGGTGAGCTGTGACAAGTGGGATGTGTGTGGCATCTACCCTGGTCTCAGTCCCAGAGCCTCACCACACTTACTTCCTCTCATGTGTCACCTCGCTGTCTACCTGTTCATCCGTCACCACCTTCACCCTATCCTTGCCCTGTTTATATGCATGATGCTGCTTACTAATTTGTGTTCTTGTTCAGTTGCTTATTGTGACAATTTAGGAAGCAAGGCCACTGTAAGACCTAGATCAGAGAAATCATTACTTGATATCAAATATCAGTCTGCCAGGAATAGATAAGATTAGACTGTAAGAAAACACAGGTGCAGTATGAGAGGTAGAGGGCTAGGGGAGAGAGGGGTAGAAGGTGGGGGAGGGAGGGAGGGAGGAAGGAAGGAAGGAAGGAAGGGAGAAAAGGAGGTCGGGAGAAAGGGAGAAAGGAAAGAGTACCATTCTGTGCAGGAAAATCACCTAAATGCAGAGGAAGGAAATCATGGTGGAGGATTTTGTAGCAAAACATTCCCCCAGCCACTGGACAAGCTGCTGTTCTCACCAAGGTCTCAAGATAGGTTGCTCTGGATTTCATAAATATATTGACTTTATCAAATACCTGTACTACACAGGTGGCTGAGACCAGTCCTAAGCCCGCCTCAGCCCCTTCTGAAATTGATAAACGCATTCAACACAGTTTTCGAGCACTTGCTATGTGCTAGACTTGATTCTTGATTCTAGGGATTCAGTGACCAATAGATACTCAAGGTTTCTACCCTTAATGGAGATTGTATGAGTTTATGTGTTGAGAGAGGAAAAAGTGCTGAAAAGGGAGGTTGAGCAGATGATAAGCAAGTAAAACTAATAAACAAGATCAGTTCAGACTTGGACCAGTTCTTTCAAGGACACATGTAGAGATGACTGGGGAAACCTGCCCTAGCACAGTCCGGAAAGTTTGTCAGAGGTTGGACTTGCACTGAGGGGTGAAGGGTGAGAAGGAGCTAGTAGAGGGAACAGGGAGAGCGCTTGGTTACACAAGGGAAGGAAGGGAGACCAGTCTGGCCGCAGTGTCTGCGCAGGAAGGAATAGTGAGAAAGACGGTGGCGAGGCAGGCAGGACCCGGTGAGGAGGGGCTGGTACTTGCAAAATTTGTAAGGCCTATGGATTTTATTCCAAATGCAATGAGAAGGCATTGTGAAGTGACCTAAGAAGGAGAGACACATGGTCCGATTTACATTTGTAACAGATCTGTCTGCTGGGCAGAGCGGAGTAGAAGGGGTCCAGCGTAGAAGCAAGGAGACCAGTTATGAAGCTATTGGCAGCATTCTACGTGAGAAGTGATGCAGGCTGGAGCAGCGTGGCAGTATTAGAGATGGAGAGCAGTGCATGGTTTTGAGAGGTTTGGAGATAGAGTCGACAAGACTTAATGGATAGGTCTGGATGGGTGACGTGACAGAGTAGGAGAAATCAAGCAGGACTCCTGGTGGGTGACGGGGTTGTAGGGAATAGAGTTCTGTTTTGGCCATTGGTTAGTATGAGTTGTCTGTTAGTCGTCCTAACGGAGATAGTTGTCAAACGGCCAGTAGTGATTCTGAGAACTGCATTCAGGGACAAGATCAGGGCCAGTGGGTGTCAGCATAGAGTGGTATGTAAAGAGATGGGAAATCTAGAATCACCTGGGGAGATTTCCTAGGCAGAGAAGAGAGGCAGCGGAGATCAGGCCCCGAGGAATAACGGAGTTAATAAATAGATCAAGTAGGAGAACAGGGAGTAACCAGCGAGGTAGGAGGAGCACGAAAAGAGCAGTGTTCCAGGGGCTTCCCTGGTGGCGCAGTGGTTGGGAGTCTGCCTGCCGTTGCAGGGGACACGGGTTCATGCCCCAGTCCGGGAAGATCCCACATGCCATGGAGCGGCTGGGCCCGTGAGCCATGGCCGCTGAGCCTGTGCGTCCGGAGCCTGTGCTCCGCAACGGGAGACGCCACAGCAGTGAGAGGCCCGCGTACCGCAAAAACAAACAAACAAACAAACAAAAAAGAGCAGTGTTCCAGATGCCAACTAAATCGAGTGTTTAAGGCAGGATGGAGTAATCAGTTCTGTTGTAAGTTCTCGAGGAGTTGAGTAAGATGAGAACACAGTGCTCATTGGGTTTTACAATGTGGAGGATTCCTTTACATGGTGATCTTGTTGAACCTTTCAGAGGAGTGATTTAAAGCACAAATGACCTCCAGCCTCTCCTGCAGGGAGCTTTCCTCACTCTCTTCCTTCTCCAGTTCACCCCCATAGGCTAGGTGTCACCTCTTTGTTGCAAATAGTTAGGCTTTTCTCTTGTCACTGGACTACCATACTGTAATATGATTTTTCTGCTGAAACTATGTTTCTTCCAGCCTAAGCTCCTCCGGAGCAAAATTTATACATTTTTGTTCTTATTTCCTAGCATGATGTAGGCACTCAACACATGTTTTCTTTTAATATATATATATTTTTAAATAAATTTATTTATTTTTGGCTGCATTGGGTCTTCATTGCTGCGTGCGGGCTTTCTCTAGTTGCGGCGAGCAGGGGCTACTCTTCGTTGCAGTGTGCGGGCTTCTTACTGCGGTGGCTTCTCTTGTTGCGGAGCACGGGCTCTAGGCGAGCAGGCTTCAACAGTTGTGGCACGCAGGCTCTGCAGTTGTGGCTCGCAGGCTCTAGAGTGCAGGCTCAGTAGTTGTGGCGCACGTGCTTAGTTGCTCCGCAGCATGTGGGATCTTCCAGGACCAGGGCTCGAACCCGTGTACCCTGCCTTGGCAGGCAGATTCTTAACCGCTGCGCCACCAGGAAAGTCCCTGAACACGTTTTCTAAATTAATGGGTATTCTTTTTTTTTTAAACAAGATGTTGGAGGTAGGAGTTTATTAATTTATTAATTTATTTTTGCTGTGTTGGGTCTTCGTTTCTGTGCGAGGGCTACCTCTAGTTGTGGCAAGCTGGGGCTACTCTTCATCGCGGTGCACGGGCCTCTCACTATCGCGGCCTCTCTTGTTGCGGAGCACAGGCTCCAGACGCACAGGCTCAGTAGTTGTGGCTCACGGGCCTAGTTGCTCCGCAGCATGTGGGATCCTCCCAGACCAGGGCTCGAACCCGTGTCCCCTGCATTAGGAGGCAGATTCTCAACCACTACGCCACCAGGGAAGCCCAGTATTCTTTTTTTTTTTTTTAAATCATGTCTTTTATTTTTAAATTTTATTTACTTATTTTTTTACATAGCAGGTTCTTATTAGTTATCTATTTTATACATATTAGTGTATATATATGTCAATCCCAATCTCCCAATTCGTCCCACCACCCCGCGCCCCGCCCCATGGGTATTCTTAAAAACTGCTTTTTTGCTTGCATTATTTACGCCTGTGTTGTGTCAGGCAGAAGCCAATGAAGAGCCCAGGTTTCCTGATACTCAGACTGCTGCCCTCTGCCTTCTGTAGCCACTGTCGGGCCTGGGCTGGATATATTTTGCCCAGGATTGCCCTCCCCTCCCTCCCCTCCCTCCCCCCACTTCCCCCACTCCCCCATACACACCTCACCAGTTGCCAGGGTTTGGTTTGGGAGGGTTACAAAGCTCTGATGCCCTCTTAGACATTTACCTGTACCTTGTTCCCTGTACCTTCTTGGGAGCCACATGTGAAAACCTGTGGAAATCACTTCTTATCTATTTCAGGAACCTCATCTCTTCCCCACCTCAGAGTTCTTTGGGTGAAGTCATCTGCGCTTGCTCCATAGGATTCACCATTTTGGAAACCTTTATTTGCCTCGTTGGATACTTGAGTATCTTTTTTATTTTTTGTGGTACGCGGGCCTCTCACTGTTGTGGCCTCTCACTGCTGTGGCCTCTCCCATTGCGGAGCACAGGCTCTGGATGCGCAGGCTCAGCGGCCATAGCTCACGGGCCCAGCTGCTCCGTGGCATGTGGGATCTTCCCGGACCGGGGCACGAATCCGTGTCCCCTGCATTGGCAGGCGGACTCTCAACCACTGCGCCACCAGGGAAGCCCGATACTTGAGTATCTTAAAGCCGTAGTAGCGACTGCGTAAAGCCACCCCCGAAGGGTTCTTTTTAGCAAGTTTCCTTCTTTCTTTTTGGTAGTTATTTTCCCACCAAGGCTGTGAGGAAGTGTTTTTTTCTTCTATGCTACTTCTATCACTTTGTTTTGCACTTCATTATCCTCCTGTTGCAACACCCTAATTATACTAGTTGCTGTGGAGATATTAAGTGTATTGCTAATAATGGAGGACTGTTCTTTTAGGTGGAAGAGTAAAAGCAAGGAAGGATATAAATCTTGTTTTTGTGCAAATGTCTCCTAGTAACAGCAATAACTAAGTGGTACTAGAGGCTATGGCGCAGAAATATCTATACGGGGTTGGTTTATGTTTTTAGAAAGGATTGGCTCTCTTAATTAAAGAAAATATTAATTTAAGCTTCTGGTCCTATTAGAGATTAACTCCTTATGTTAATACCTTACTATTCATTCTTTAATTTATATCCTTTGTTTAGTAGGATGTTGCTTCATATGGACAAAATCTTTTGTGGACTTTAGCCTTTACGAATTCATTTCTTAAAACCTTTTTTTTCTTTAAAAACTTTACTAAAGGAGACACATTTTTAAATTGTTCATCTGATTTGTATTTCATGAAATCTTACAATTTTCCATGAACTCTATTATAATTAAGGTGATTATGTGTCCTGATTTGCCCAGGACAGTCCCAGTGTATACATATTGTCCTGGTTTAATTATTAGTAAGTCTCTCTTTGACTCAAAACTGGCCTGGTTAGGGTGTTAAATTATATGGTCACCCTAATTAAAGACCACATTCAATAGAAAACTGAGGGAATGAAGTATCTTATATATTTTTTGGTTTTAGTTCATATAACTTCGATAGATAGATATAGATATAGATGGATATACATGTGGATTATATATATACATGCATACACACACACACACATAAGTATATCTATGTTTTTTCTTTTACTTTTTCCAACTAAACTTATAATTGAGAACTTGCCAAATATCTTGATACTGTGGAAAGATATATATTTGTTGTTGTGCTAAGCAAATCAAAAGACTTGCTCATCTTCCTGATTTCCTCACGTAATATTTTCACGAAGATAATTTTGACTGTGATAACGCCTGACCTGACTCCTCCTAGGTGGGCAGGATCTATTTTCAGGGGGCGATATCATCCTAACGGCAGCTGTTCTGATTCTTTTTTTTAAAAAAATAAATTTATTTAAAATTTTTGGTGCATTGGGTCTTTGATGCTCTGCGCAGGCTTTCTCTAGTTGCAGCGAGCAGGGGCTACTCTTCATTGCGGTGCGCAGGCTTCTCACTGCCGTGGCTTCTCTTGTTGTGGAGCACGGGCTCTAGGCGCGCAGGCTTCAGCAGTTGTGGCTCGCGGGCTCTAGAGCGCAGGATCAGTAGTTGTGCCGGCTCAGTAGTTGTGCCGCATGGGGCTTAGTTGCTCCGCGGCATGTGGGATCTTCCTCGACCAGGGCTCGAACCCGTGTCCCTGCGTTGGCAGGTGGATTCTTAACCGCTGCGCCACCAGAGAAGTCCCAGCTGTTCTGATTTGAAATGACTTCCTGTTCGTCAGGTTTTATTTCCGTCTGCCCAATACACGTGTCACCTCTTGTTCACGTTAGAATTTCCCCTTCTGCATGTGGAATGGGTGTATGTCCTAGAATGTTCTATTGCCTTGTCTGTTAGTGGTTCCATTTATTGATACACCCAGAAGCAGAACAACAGCTGTGGAGTAAGAAATGAAAGATCTTTTAAAATCTTAGATACCTTGAAGAATAAAAAGTGCTATTTTGATATTCATTCTTGCATTTAAAAAATACGCACATTCCTTGCCTAATCCTTTTCTCTTAATATCAGGTTTATTATTATAAAAACTCTGAAAATCATACTAAAGTTTTTATAGTTGATCATAGATCCTTGGGAAAATTTCTGGCAGGTTATGCTCTGTGGCCAAGGGGACCTTGAAGTGGTTTTAAAAGAAAGTAAGAGTGAATTAGGAGCATTGGAGACCATCTCTTGCAGTAATGTCTGGAAAAGGGTTCTGACACGTCCTTCAGTATGTCAGGAGAATAAAAGTTGGTTAAGGGGAAAGGCTTGGCAGGAACCAGCAAGCACCTGTTTTGTGTCAGACAGGGTGAACTCCTATAAACAAACAGACACGGTCCATCATCTCGTGAAGCCTGTCACCCAGTGTGGGAGACACCCAGGCAAAACAAGGAAACAAGAATATAATTAAAAATTATGAAAGTGGATCAGCAGTGCTGAGAGAGAATAAGAGGAGAGACTTACTTTAGACAGTGGTTAGGAAAGGACCCCTTTGAGGAAGGAGCATTAAAGTTCTGTCTGGGTTCCTCTCTCAGTGTTTCTCCACCTTTTGCTTTCATTATTGCCTTTTTCGACAGGTTTTTTCTAACCACTCCCTTCCCCCTGAGTAATTTTAATGCCCTTTGGAGGACCGCAAACTATTTTTCCATTCTTAGAGCACTCATTTTCACCACTGAGAATGCACACTCAGGTCCACAGTTACTGTCTGTGGACCTCATTTTGGGGGCAGTCAGAAATAAACTTTTATTAGGTTTAACATAGTATCTTGGATCCTCAACTGGATTTTAAGTTCCTTGAGGCAGGGAACCATCATCTAGTAATAATAGATGCCACTTAACATGACTTAAAAAAAAAAAATCTTCCATGAGGTTGAGAAAGGTGGAATAAAAATGTTGGAAGTAGAGTATGAAAAACAATCCTTCAATGGTCTAGTTAGTCTAATTTTTTATTTAGATGAAGAAACTAAGATTACTAGGAAGTTATTAATCAGTCTCTCTAAGGCAGTTTAGTGCCATTTCCAGGCCACTCTGGGTAAGGAGAAGATTCAGGAAGGTGGTGATTGTCAAGAGGAGGACTTCAGGTTTTATTGTAGAGCCTGAAGATTTGCCTGTGCACAAAGTTGAAATCTTAGAAAGACTAATTCGGCAGGCTCTTCTAATACTTTTCTGGAACATGATGATGATCATGACAAGGGTGCTGTTGCTAATAGGGACAAAAAGGAAAAATTTGATTAATAATGGCTTCTGTGTTTCAGAGGCAGCACGACACTGGTCTACAAAGAAAACTTTATAGGACTTGAGGAGAAAAGTGAACTAAAGATATAGAATACTAATAACCTTTTTCAGAGAAAGGAATTAAGGGGGTGATATAACTGTTCTTTATCATTGAGATTCTTTTTTTTTTAGGGTGAGATTATACATGTCTAAAGGACATGGGTTTACCAAAGATAATTCATGTTATATATATTAGGTTGGGAGGAAGGTAGAGAAATATATTTGAAATTAGGAGAAGGAAGCTATATTCTGGAGCTTTTTCTGTACTCTGTTTTTCTGTGTTAGTGTGTATGTGAGAGAAATTTAGCTCAAGCTACGTCTACTTATCGGGCAAACAGTCTTGGAAACTGGAGTAAAGTGTACCTGTCTTAATGAACGTTCGTCTTGTAATTTCCAGTTGTGCCTCAGTGAATTTTGGAGGTCGGCTCAGTCTGTCAAACAGACAATACATTTTGCAGTGATTTCTTCCTTTTACTGTTTCTCCATTGACCACTAGTCACATGTAGATCTTAATTTTTTTTAAAGGTTCTTTATCCAGTGGTGTAATCTAAGCCTACTCCCCCCGACCCCCCACCCCCACCGACCCCTTTTAATCTTTTTTTGTTTTGTTCTCCTTCTTGACAAGTCAATTGCCTTTAGTAGGTGAGCAAGGAGCAGGAAAAATTGTGAGACAACAGCCAGAAGGATATAATTTGCAAAAGTTCTTTCTAAATGGTTTAGTAGAGAAGACAGAATACTAAAGGTAATATATGGTGTTAGACCCTAAGTTTCATTTCTGTTCTTTTTGCCCCATTTGCCAACCACTTGAGCCCCTGCCCTACTCTACCATCATCATTAAAGAAAATGAGGGTGAATTCTTCTGTTTTAAACGATGTACTTGAACCTAGATTCTAAAGTGCTATTTGTAAAAATAATCTTAAGACTGGGTACATACTCACTTTTCATACAAGTAATTAATTAGCTATTTTTGAATTCTAAGAATCCTTTGATCCCTTTCAACATGAATCTTAAAAAGAAGGAAATATTGACAAAATGCTTTTTTTGAATCACTTGTCCTCAAACACATTTTTATTCATTTAAATGAATAAATTTGATTATATTCTAATGAGAATTTGGATTTGACTCTTTAAATACAACCAGTTTAACAAATATAGTTGTCTGATGAGCCAGCTTTATTATTGTTTGTTTATAAACCACAAGTGTTACTAATAGTTTCTAAATATTGTGTCTGAAAAGGGAAGTAGTGGTAGTACTGTGGTGTCAGCCATGAGTTGCCATGGAAACAGTTGTCATCACCTGTGAGTTGCCAGGGACATGGTTGTCAGTGAGAAGTAGAATGAGCAGAGGGTGTGACTGCAACAGGAAATTAGAGGTGGAGCTCTGAGGTCTAGCGTCCTTAGGGTCTACCTCCATCCTAAGGCTGCCTACACAGGAAAAAGTTCAAAGATCCCACACCCTTTGAGGTAGGACTGAAGAGTAAAATTACCACTCAGGGGGTGCTACTTTACAAAAGGTGCTCAGGGTGACCACCTAGGTCACCTGCACATGGTTCCATGTGTAATTCTGAACTGTAATTCACAGAAGACTTAAGAAGGCTGTTTGAAGTTGAAATGTTTTCATTTAAAATTACAGTATAAAAACTTACATGGAATTTTGCAAATAGCTGAAAAAATATCTTTTGGGACCTGGCTGTTATTTCTGTGGTCAGATTTCTGTCTTATTGCCGGATGTGTCTCACGTTACGTGCATCTTCTTAGCTGATAACAAGGCTCTTGGTAGCAAGGTTCCTTCCTTGAGGCAAGCAGTTTGGGAACTCTTCACTTAGGGAGCTCTGTTAAAGTGCATCTTTGGCTAGGAGAATGTTCTTAAGGGATGTGGTAAAAATGTCATTTTGGAAGGAAAGCAAGTCTTCTCTTAGGTGTAGTTTCATCAGGGTACAAGTTTGCAAATGGCACATTACATATTTGTGCTGAGCCCCCTCCTTATATGTATGTGCTTATGTTGCACCCTGAATGAAGTCTTTAATTTCAGCAGGATAAGGTGTGCCCTGCCATGTGGCACACGAAGCATCATCTTCATGTCTGTTGGAATGAATATGTACATAGAGTATGAAAACCTGTGGCGGCAGAGTTATGAAATGGAGCGCTGCTCTGACCACGAATGTTGCTTCATCAACATTAAGCAGTATTTAGAAAGTTCTCTGTATTTAAAAGACTTAAGTGCTTTTGAATTACAAGGCAGTTTTAGATTAGTGGTTGGTGTTCGAGCAAATTGTTATTGTCCTTAAAGGACATAACTGGAGGCTATTTTGCCATTAATTTTTGAGTGTTGCTTTACAGGTTAAATCACAATATTTGGAGTATTTCTTGTTTTTATTTTTGAAAAAAATTATTGCTCTCTTAAAAATATCTTTAAAATGAATGAGTTTATAGCTAATTCTGAGAAGTAATTTTTTGGAAATTAATAAGCTTTATTTTTTGGAGCAGTTTTAGGTTTACAGAAAAATTGAGCAGAAAGTACTGAGTTCTCATATATGTCCCCTCCTCCCCCAGTTTCCCCTATCATTAACATCTTGCATTAATGGGGTACATTTGTTACAACTGATGAGTTAGTGTTGATACACTATTTTTTTTTGAATTTTATTTTCTTTCTTTTTTTTATACAGCATGATACACTATTATTAACTAAAGTCCATAGTTCACATTAGGGTTCACTCTTGTACATTCTATAGGGTTTTTTTTTTAAATTGGGGTATAGTTGCTTTATAATGTTGTGTTAGTTTCTGCTGTACAACAGAGTGAATCAGCTATATGTATACATATATCCCCTCCCTCCTGGACCTCCCCCCCCCAGTCCCACCCATTTAGGTCACCAAAGAGCACTGAGCTGAGCATAGCCATCATTTACAGTATCATATAGAATAGTTTCACCACCCTAAAAATCCCCTGGCAACCACTGATCTTTTTATTGTCTCTGTAGTTTTGCCTTTTCCAGAGTGCCATGTAGTTGGAATCATATAGTATATGATTATAGCCTTTTCAGATGGGCTCTTTTACTTAGCAATTTGCACTTAATGTTCTTCCATGTCTTTTTGTAGCTTGAGATAGCTCATTACTTTTTGTCACTGAATAATATGCCATTGAATGATGTATCCATCCCCCCATTGAAGGGCATCTTGTTTGCTTCCAATTTTTGGCAATTCTGAATAACCTTGCTATAAATATTTGTATGTGTGCAGGTTTTTGTATGGACATAAGTTTTTAACTCCTTTGGGTAAATACCAAGGAACACGATTGCTAAACTGTATGGTAAAAGTGTATTTAGTTTTGTAAGAAACCATCCGACTGTCTTCCAAAGTGGTTGTACCATTTTGCATTTCGACCGTCAGTTAATGAGTGTTCTTGTTGCTCTATGTACTCACCATCATTTGGTTTTGTCAGTGTTCCAGATTTTGGGCATTCTGCTAGGTGTAGTGGTATCTCACTGCTGTTTTAATTTGCATTTCCTGTGTGACATGTGATGTGAAGCATCTTTTCATATGCTTATTTGCATATCTGTATCTTCTTTGATGAGGTATGTTCAAGTCTTTGACCCATTTATTTATTGGGTTGTCTGTTTTCTTATTGTTGAGTTTTAAGAGTTTTTGGTATATTTTGGAGAACAGTCCTTTACCATATGTTCTTTTGCAAACAGTTTCTCCCAGTCTGTTGCTTGTCTTCTCATTCTCTTGACATTGCCTTTCACAGAGCACAAGGTTTTAATTTTTGTAAAGTCCAGCTTATCAGTTATTTCTTTCAAGGATTGTGCTTTTTGCTGTTGTATCGGAAAAGTAATCTCCGTATCCAAGGTCAATTGGTTTTCTCCTGTCTTATCTTCTAAGAGTTAGTTTTGTGCTTTCCATTTAGGCCTGTGATCCATTTTGAGTTAACTTTTGTGAAGGGTGTAAGATCTATGTCTAGATTCATTTTTTTGCATGTGAATGACCAGCTGTTCCAGTACCATTTATTGAAAAGACTATCTTTGCTCCAAGGTACTGTCTTTGCTCCTTTGTCAAAGATCCATTGTCTTTATTTATGTGAGTCTATTTCTGGGTACTCTATTATATTTCATTGACTTCTTTGTCTATTCTTTCACCAATATGAGACTATCTTGATTACTGTAGCTTTAAATTGTCTTGAAGTCAGGTAGTGTTATTCTCCTTCAGAATTGAGTTGGCTATTCTGGGTCTTCTGTCTCTCCATATAAACTTTATTTATTATTTATTTATTGGCTGAGTTGGGTCTTTGTTGCTGGGCGCAGGCTTTTTCTCTAGCTGTGGTGAGCGGGGGCTACTCTTCTTTGCAGTGCATGGGTTTCTCATTGCAGTAGCTTTTCTTGTTGCAGAACACGGGCTCTAGGCGCACGGGCTCCAGTAGTGGCAGCATGTGGGCTTAGTAGTTGTGGCTCGTGGGCTCTAGAGCACAGGCTCAGTAGTTGTGGCACAAGGGCTTAGTTGCTTTGTGGCATGTGGGATCTTCCCGGACCAGGGATTGAACCTGTGTCCCCTGCATTGGCAGGTGGATTCTTAACCACTGTGCCACCAAGGAAACCCTCCATATAAACCTTAGAATCAGTTTGTCAATATCTACAAACTAACTTGCTGGGATTCTGATTGGGATTGCATTGAATCTGTGCTTCAATTTGGGAAGAACTGACGTCTTAACAACATTGACTCTTCCTATTCATGAACATGGAATATCTCTCCATTTAGTCAGTTTTTCTTTAATATCTTTAATCAGTCTTGTAGTTTTCCTCATGTAGATCTTATACATATTTTGTTAGATTTATACCTAAGTATTTCAATTTTGTGGGGAGAGCTGCTAATGTAAATAGTATTGTGTTTTAAATTTCAAATTCCAGTTGTTCATTGCTGGTATATAGGAAAGTGGTTGATTTTTGTTATGTTAACCTTGTATCCCGCAACCTTGCTATCATTGCTTATTAGTTCTAGGAGTTTTTTTGGTCATTTCTTTCAGATTTTCTACACAGATGATCATGTTGTCTGTGAAACAAAGATAGTTTTATTTCTTCCTTCCCAATCTTTATATTTTTTATTTCCTTTTCTTATCTAATGGTATGAGCTTGGATTTCCAGTTTGATGTTAAAAAGCAGTGGTGAGAGGGCACATCCTTACCTTGTTCCTGATCTTAGTGGTAAAGCTTCAAGCTTTCAGCATTTAGTACAATATGATATTAGCTGTAGGCTTTTTGTAGATGTTCTTTATCAAGTTGAGAAAGTTCCTCTCTCTCCCTAGTTGACTGAGAGTTTTTATCATGAATGGGTGCTGGATTTTGTCAAATGCTTTTTCTACATCTATTGGTATGATCATGTGATTTTTCTTCTTTAGCCTGTTGATGTGATGGATTGCATTAATTCATTTTCAGATGTTTAATTAGCCTTGCATACCTTTTATAGATCTCATTTAGTCATGGTGTATAATTCTCTTCTTACATAGTTGGATTCAATTTTTGATATTTTGTTGAGGATTTTGCATCTGTGTTCATGAGAGATAGTGGTCTACAGTTTCCTAGTATTGTTTTTGTCTGGTTTTGGTATTAGGGTAATGCTGGCCTCATAGAATGAATTAGGAAGTATTCCCTCTGCTTCTGTCTTCTGAAAGAGATTGGTATGATTTCTTCCTTAAATACTTGGTAGAATTCACTGGTAAACCCATCAGGGCCTGGTGCTTTGTATTTTATAAGGTTATTAATTTTTTTTTTTTTGGGTATGCCTAACCACTGGACTGCCAGGGAATTCCCAAGGTTATTAATTATTGATTCAATTTATTTAATAGATATAGGCTTATGCAGATGGCTTGTTTCTTGTGAGTTTTGGCAGGTTGCCTCTTTGAAGCAATTGGTCCATTTCACCCAGGTTATTAAATTGATGGGCATAGATACGTTCATAGTATTCCTTTATTATCCTTTTAATGTTTGTGGGGTCTACAGCACTCTCTTTTATTTCTGGTATTAGAAGTTTGTGTTCTTTTTTTTTCTTAGTTAGCCTGCCTAGAGACCTGTTGATTTTATTGATCTTTTCAAATAACAAGCTTTTGGTTTCATTAATTTTCTCTTGATTTCCTGTTTTCAATTCCATTGATTTATGCTCTAATTTTGTATTATTTCTTTTCTTCTATTTACTTTGGGTTTAATTTGCTCTTCTTTTTCTAGTTGCCTAAGGTATAAGCTTAGATTATTGATTTTAGATCTTCTTTTCTAAAATGTGCATTCATTGCTATAAATTTCCTTCTGCTTTTGCTGCATCCATAATTTTTTTTTTTTTGCCGTACCATGTGGCCGTACCATGTGGAACTTCCCCGACCAGGGATTGAACCTGTACCCTGCAGTGAAAGCGCAGAGTCTTAACCACTGGACCACCAGGGAAGTCCAAAATAATTTTTTTTTTAATTTGGCCACGCCACGTGGCATGTGGGATCTTAGTTCCTTGACCAGGGATTGAACCCTCGCCCCCTGCATTGGAAGCATGGAGTCTTAACCACTGGACCGCCAGGGAAGTCCCTGCATCCATAAATTCTGATGTTATATTTTCATTTTTATTTAGTTCAAAATATTTTAAAAATTTCCCTTGGGATCTCTTTATTGGCTCATGTGTTAATTAGAAATGTGTTATTTAATCTCCAAGCATTTTGGGATTTTCCAGCTATCTTTCATTATTGATTTCTAGTTTAATTCCATTTTGATCTGAAAGGAGACATTGTATAATTTCTGTCCTTTTAAATTTATTAAGGTGTGTTTTGTGGCCCAGAATGTGGTCTCTTGGTGAATGTTCATGTGAGTTTGAGAAGAATGTGTGTTCTGCTGTTACAAGATAGAAGTAGTCTAGAGATGTCAGTTAGATCCAGTGGATTGATTGTCTTGTTGAGTTCAACTTGATTTTCTGTATGCTGGATCTGTTAAAGTGACTTTTAAAGATCACACTTAGCAATGTCAGAATCCAGGTTAAAACCAGGTCTCCTGACTATAATAAAGTATTCTTTGCTCATGCTCTGTCCCTCAGGAAGCCTCTTTCCTTTCTTGTTTTCATCATATTCCCACTGCTCTCAATTAGAGAGTGACTCACCACCTAATACATTATTACGGTTTAAAGTACCATGAAAGAGTGAAAAATGAATGTGTGTACTCTCAGTGGGGAGAATACGCATGCTTGCGTTTCCTTGACATATTTTTGTTTGTTTGTTTGTTTGTTTAGAAATGTGATCCAACATTGGGATTATTTACTGTCTGTAAACCTTTCCGTAAGGGTGAATAGGAATTATTCTTTACTTTTCTCTAGAGCAAGCTTTAGACACTTCAGGGAGGTTAGGGAGGACCTCAGAGTTTCTTTCTCAAGGCGCTAAACCTCATCTCTCTTCTCTGAAATCAAGGTGGTGTCCAAAGTATTCAAAGCCCATGGGTTGATTTCAATAGCAAGAGAGAGGGTAGGATGGTCATTAATAATGACATTCATAATGTTTACTCAGACTTTTCCTTCGTGTACTCTGAGATATAGCCTCTGACCATGCATGACTTAGAAGCTCAACGTAAGAGTACACAGCTGATTTATTTACTTGGTCAGCATCGCTATCCATTTTTATGACAGCCCGTTAGAGCCTGGTTTCTACCAGCAGGTTCTCCCAGCAGGAGCTCTGGTTTCCATCTTGATTCTCACCACTGGCCTCTGCCCTCAAAATATGTTCATCATCCCTGGGCTTTGGATGCGTTGCTTCATTTTCCTTTATTTTGCTCAAGGTTCAGTTGCAAAACCTTAAACCTTCTGCTAGTGTGCCCCTCATTTGACTTCTTTCTTCTTCCCCCTTTCCAGTTATTCCTGGTATTTTAATTGTTCTTTTATTTGGACACCAAATAACTCTTTGTGGTCCTGAGAGTTTACTTTCTTGACTCAACATTTTGTTCTCTGAACATCATCCTTCCTTCAAGACTTAAAAAGAAGATCTTGAAAGACATTGCTTTGTGAAACAGAGGATTATGTAAATATGCCAGTATGTATTTTGCTTTGATATTGCTTAGAAGGAATGTTGGAAACCTGTTGGGTGAGGATGTCTGTGATGGGCCATGATACACAGGTAGACCAGGTAGACTTTATAAGAGTTAAAGTAAGTACAAATTATTCATGTTCTAAAACAAGAGAAGCAAACTGCTGATAACTAGTGAGATGGCTGGAGTAATCAATCTCTTAGAAACGTTAAGAGCAAGGACCACAAAAGATTAAGAGAGAGAAAAATAAGAACTAGAGGAAATGGATTACAGAAGCAAGAAACTTGGGAATCTAAAGGAGACTTCCCAAGCAAGAGCTGGAGAGCTAGCGCAAGTTTAGTGCTGGCTGAATTACTCAGGTGTAGCTAGTCTGCTTATTCTGTTAATCTACTCAGGTACCTATACTACAGAATCCTTGCGGTTTTGATTATAATGCTTCTGTATCCTGAGGAGTGACTCCCCACAAACGTCCTTTCTCCCTGACCAGAGGTGAATTTTCTCTGTCTGGCAGCCTCCTTCTAATAATACCCCCTCCACTGCCCCCCCACCCCCCCGCAGTTTGTTTCTTTCTTAATTCATATTTATCCATGTCTGGTTTCATTTTTACTTCTAGTTTCATTTTTATTTTCAAAGACAGCATTTTATTTGAGCAAGAGTAGTAATCACAGCAAATATGTACATTTTACTTTAATTTTATGAACTATATAATTATGCTATATTTAACTAGAGGGGCTGATCTCTTTGCTACCTGGTGGCATGTTACCACAAATGGCATCTTGCTAAAAAGAAAACTTCTTAAGTTTCCGAGACAGAATGTTTTTATTTGCCTACCCCACACATAGTTACCAAAATGAAAAATGAGGTTTATTATTTTTATCCTTAGTTTAAACAGACTCTGTGCTTATCATAATACTAAACTTCTTTAAGAGACAGTTAATATAATAGCTGATATTTGGAAATTTATTTTGGGAGTTTAAGACTCACCTTTTCTCTTTAACTTTTAAATTATAGTAACAACTCATGTTTATTTTAGAAAATTTTGAACCTTGATACGCAAAGGGAAACCTTAAGTCATCTATAATCTATCACCTGTTAAAATTTTGCGTGATCTTTCCAGCATTTACATTTATGTGTGCAACTTTTTTTTTGCAGCGCCGCCCGGCATGTGGCATCTTAGTTCCCCGACCAGGGATCGAACCCATGCCCCTTGCAATGGAAGCGCAGAATCCTAACCACTGGACTGCCAGGGAATTCCCATGTACAACTTTTAAAAAACAAGATAAATAGGGTCAGACATATATCACTGTTTTGCACTCATGGATATATCATGAACCTCTTGTCACTCCCCACTCAACATGGTAGAGAAGTATTTCAGTATTCTGTTGCATTCATTCATCACAATTTATTTAAGCAACCCACTGTTGTTGGATACTTCGTTATTTCCAGTTTTTCACTGTTATTAATAATGTCAGAGGCTCAGAGTTAAATCTTGTTCACATTCTTAGGGTGTTTGTAAAATATAAGAAATGTATTTTACAGTAGTCCTAGAGAGCGGCTTGATAATTTTGTGGGTTTTTTTTAACACAAATATTTTGATTCGGGTTTCTTTGCTCACCAGTAAGTTTAAAGCACCTTCTCACTTTCAGTGTTAAAGTATAAAAATATTGTTTTCTTTGGTTGCAGTAGGTCTGAAAGCATTTCTTAAAATTAAGTAATTATTGACGTTTCACTGTTATGATACTATGTGGTACTATTTCTTGCGACTTTTACTCTAAAGAGTTGAGGAATTCGAATGTAACAACAACTTTGTGTCCTGAAGGAAAGAACTAGATTGACAATTGTCTCTTCATGGAAGACCTAACAGAAAAACTGTAGAGGCTGAGAGACACAGGGCTTTTTAAATTTGTTCAACTTTTTCTCTCTGGGCTTTAAAAAAAAAAAAAAAAAAAAGCGCTCCTATTTCTGGGATGTTTGAATGCTGCTTGTATTAGGCAGAGAGAAGTACAGAGTGACCTTTCAAATTTGAGTCTATAATTAGAAGACACTATTTGAGTTCTCATCATACAGTTTTACTCTTAAAGCCCCCGCCTAAATTAGTCCATCCTCCCTCCCCCCCGTTTCTCCCTCCCTCTCTCACTCATACCTGCCATGTGTACATCCAAGGACTCTGCTTCTGAAAATTTTCAAGGCATCAGACTTGCAGGTTTCATGATATGTAATGCTTTCCTCCCTTCCTCCCCGCTTTATCAGATTACTTCAAGGACTTCATTGTCTTACTCGCCAGGGGCTTACGTGGGAGTCTTCAGGAGCACAGATGGCTATCTCATAAAGCGGGGGTTACTCAGTGAACAAATAATATCAGCTATGTGCCAGGAACAAGATAAACCTGACAGATGTGGTCCCTTCCCTCGTGGGGTTTACGGTCTGACAGAAAAGAGCCAGTAAACCTTTACCAGTAGTTGGCTAGTTAGTTACAATTAGCAAACAGTTATGGTGGAGAAAAAGTATAGAGCGATGTGGAAGCAGGTAAAGGGGACCCTAATCCAATCTGGAAGAGTCAAGAAAAGGCTTCTTCTCAAGGAAGTGATGTTTGTCCAGAGATGCACGGGGATTTATTATACATGCCACCCTCGGTTCTTCTTCCTTGCCAAGTGCTATGTTTAGTGCCTGTAAACTGCAAGTGAATTCATCTATTTCTGCTTTCTTTGGGTGGCTTTAGTAATACCCCCCAAGAATTAAAATGAAAATACATCGCTACAGTTGATTAACAACTTTAAGATGGAACACTATTTCAATCTGAAGAAACATTCTTAAATAATCAGTCCTAAGAGCAACACACTTTGCCTGATGGAATGAAACAAGATGACAAATCACTGGAACATCAGCTAATTCCCAGGGTTTGTGGAATAGCGTGGGAGTTCAGCTGTGTCGTGTCTTCCATGTACAGCAGGGGAATATCTGAAGGAACAAAGGTCCTTTGCTAGCTAAGGTTTGCCCTCTAACAACTAGTCTTTAAAATAAAAATTAATCTATTTTCCAACTTACAATGAAATGTACCTCCAGCACAATGGCTTTTGTAATTTGGAAATGCTCCACGTTTAACTGTTAGATAGAGCCTGAGATGACTGTGACAAATAGGAATATTCTTTGAGCTGTTCAATCCCCTGAGATATTATGGCTGTTCTTTGGCCAGATGGTGACTCTCAAGTCCATTAGACTTAAAAACAGAGGCTTCTGTGGAAAGTCACTTTCAACGCATCAGGTTACTTAGTGTTTTTATGGGGCTGTATCTTGGCCATCTCCTGATGGTAGAGAATTTGTTCCACAGATTTGGAACTGTCTTCTCTTCAGCTCTTATCAGATGCGTGGCTGAGGGATATGGAAGTAAAGGATGGATTTCTGGTGCAGTTGTGTCCCTGAAATGAGCCAGACCATCAGAGCTGCTTATTTGTATTGCATTGCGTTGGCTTCCTACCAAAGAAACTCCAGAGAGCCATGCTTCGGAATTTATTGAGGGTCATGGTGAAAAACTAACATGTGACATGGTCTCCCTGATCTGTGCTGTTGCTCACTGCCTCTTGTGTCTGTACACAGTGAGCATGTTAGAGCTAAGTGTCAAGAAAAGCTTTTTTCCCCCTAGGGAACAAACATAGTTCCCCATTCCCCATCCTCCTAATACGTGCAGATATGGCGATACTCATACTCTGAGTTTGGACAATTTTGTCTCTTCTCTTTTTTGCTCTAGCTGCAAAGGAACTGAGAGCCAAATATGTATCCCAGTATTCGTCATGTTGTAAAACTTAACCAGTACACTCAATCCCCCCTGTTCTTCCCTTTCTATTTTAGTTAGTTAACAAATATGGATAACGCATACTATATGCCAGGTGCTGTTTCTAAGGTCTTTATAAATATTAACTCCTTTACCCCTCTTAAGGACCCTATGAAGTTAGTGCTATTGTTATCCCTATTTATAGATGAGGAAACTGAGGCACAGGGAGGTTCTGTATCATGTCTGGAGTCCCAGAGGTGCTGAGTGTGGCGATTCCTTACTGGGAGTGGGTGAGACAATATTCAGTCACAGGAAACACACCCGCACTCCTCCCTCTGCATCTTGTGATCAAGAACCCCTGGGCTTCCGTGGTGGCACAGTGGTTGAGAGTCCGCCTGCCGATGCAGGGGACACGGGTTCGTGCCCTGGTCCGGGAAGATCCCACATGCCACAGAGCGGCTAGGCCCATGAGACATGGCCGCTGAGCCTGCGTGTCCGGAGCCTGTGCTCTGCAACGGGAGAGGCCACAACAGTGAGAGGCCCGCGTACCACCAAAAAAAAAAGAACCCCTGGTCTCTATTTACCTGGCTTTCTGATCCTATGTTACTCCTTTTACAGGAGTATTTTACTTCTTAGCTGTATCATTTACTTTATTCCTTTCTGAAGTGATGCATGGTATATATACTTCAAATTAAAATAAATGAACTTCCATGACACTCTTTTAAATGGGTCTTCTCTTAACTACTTCAGGATGTGTACAGAGTGTTTGGAGTAGTGAGCATGAATTTGCAGTCTAACATCCACCCCCTTTACCCATCTCCTTTTCAACAAGAGCACACATTTTGAGTTTGACTAGATGAAAAAAACTATAAGCTGATGATGTTATCAGTATCATTAATACCATGACAGAAACAATTATAAATGTCCACAGACTTAAGTTATGGCCCAGGAACCACTATCTGCTCTTCTTTAATTTGACTTACCCCTGCTACCTAAGAAATAAACTGTTGCCCTGTTTTATGAGCTACTTTAAGTTTCAGCTTCTCCCAACTTGACACTCTGGGCTTGTTTCTACATACCGCTGTGTGTAGGTACATGAAAAGCATTGGACCTTCGGGATGTGTGTCTTCTTGAGACATCTCTTTCTTAGCCCAGTTCTTACCTTATCAGGTATCTTACCTTATCAGGTATTTATCTAAGCTAACTTGACTCTTGACCTTATAAATAGGCAATTGAATTGATCCTTTTGATAGAGTAGCTCAAGTTGGCAGATACAAAGATTAGCCCATGAGATTATTGGTGGGTGTTAACAGTGCAACCAGTGTCCCTACAGGCAGGGACAGGCATGGTTTGGGGATACTTTGAGGCCATATTTTTAGGCACCTTTACTATTAAGAGGCACATGTACTACCTGATTGAATATGAATATGCATTAATTTCTTCTAATAGTACCTCAGTGTTCCAGAAATAGCTTAAATATGGGGAACCTCTGAAGGGTTTCAAGTGAGAGTAAATTTTTAGAAAGATCAGATTTTCCTGTGGAAAATCCGGAGCGGGAGAAGATTAAGGCAATCCAGGGGAAACACTGGTGGCTGGAAGTAGGGTCAGGTTAGTGGCAGTGGTGGGTGAAGTCGAGAGAGGTCATAGCTGGAACGAGGTCCCAAGTGAAATGAGAAAGACATTCTCTGAGGGTGGGGCGGTCTTTTCAAAGGAGTGAACATGGCCCACTGAGAGTATTGTATGGTGTCTGCAATGTAAACTAAGTTGCTTCCTATTATGGGCCTTATTGGAATGTAGCATTGTTGACCAGTTGAAGTCTATTCATCTCTACCCGGCATTTCAGATATACTTACATTTTTTAATTTTAATTTTAATTTTTGGCCACGCCGAGCGGCTGGCAGGATGTTAGTTCCCCAGCTAACAATCGAACCTGGGCTCCGGCAATGAAAGCACCAAGTCCTAACCACTGGACTGCCAGGGAATTCCCTTGTTCTTTAATTTTTATAACAACTTCATTGAGATGTAATTCATACCATAAAATTCACTCTTTTAAAGAGTACAATTCAGTGATTTTTAGTGTATTCACAGAGTTGTGCACCATCACACTAATTTTAGAACATTTATATCATCCCCAAAAGAAACCCCATACACACTTTTTAAAAAAATATACTTAGTTTTGGCTGCGTTGGGTCTTTGTTGCTGCACGTGGGCTTTCTCTAGTTGCGGTGAGCGGGGGCTACTCTTCTTTGCGGTGCCTGGGCTTCTCATTGTGGTGGCTTATCTTGTTGTGGAGCACGGGCTCTAGGTGTGTGGGCTTCAGTTGCTGTGGCTCACGGGCTCAGTAGTTGTGGCTCGTGGGCTCTAGAGCACGGGCTCAGTAATTGTGGTGTGTGGGCTTAGCTGCTCCACAGCATGTGGGATCTTCCCGGACCAGGGCTCGAACCCGTGTCCCCTGCATTGGCAGGTGGATTCTTAACCACTGCGCCACCAGGGAAGCCCACTGCGCCACCACTGCGCCACTAGAAACCCCATACACATTGATATTCACTACCAATTCTCTTCTGCCTCCAGCCCTTGGCAATGCTCATCTACTTTCTCCATACCTACTTCTCTCAGAGGTACGGACTTGCCTCTTCTGCACACTTCAAATAAATGGAATCATGCAACATGTGATCTTTTGTAACTGGCTTCTTCTATTTAATGTTGTCAAGGTTCATCCATGTTCTAGCATATATCACTCCTTCATTCCTTTTTATTGCCAAATAATATTTTATGATATAGATACACCACATTTTGTTCATCCATTCATCAGCTGATGGACGTTTGGATTGTTTCCATTTTTGGCTGTTATGAATAATGCAGAATGAACATTTGTGCACAAGTTTTTGTGTGGACTAGGGCTTTCATTTCAAGAACATTCGTTCTTGAGTCTCTTCCAACAGTTGAGTATTTTTGGTGAAAGTGGGATCTCAGTTGAAAATCAGTTTCTGGTTGTGGATATGTATGTATATGCCCTGTAATTGTTAAACATACATTTTAATGAAATCTGTTAAGCATTTAAAAGGTATATATACGTCAACTACCAAATATCGTGTGTGTGTGTCTTTGTGTGTGTGTCTGTGTGTGTATCTCAGTCTATACTCTTAGGATATTCATATGGTGGTTCTATGAATTGTAAACTTCTGGAAAATGGTATACATTTTACTTCCACCCCCCAGTCAAATTTCAGCTACTTAAAATCCGTTGAAAGAGAGGAGGGAGAGTTGACTAGGTGGAGCATAGTGGATTTTTAGGGCAGCGAAACTACTCTGATACTTTAATAGTAGATACATGTCATTATACCCATGTCCAAACCCATAGAACGTATGCCAGCAAGGGTGAACGTTGCTGTAAACTGTGGACTCTGGGTGATTATGATGAGTCCACGTAGGTTCATTGATGGTAACATATGTACCACCCACTCCATGGGGGACGTTGATGATGGAGGAGGCTATGCATGTGTGGGGAAGTATGGGAAATCTCTGCACTTCCTGCTCAATTTCACCGTGAATCTAAAACTCCTCTAAAAAATAAAGTCTATTTAAAAACCCATTAAAATATCACAGCAGTTGTGTGTATTTCGAAGGGAATCCTCCACCATTTTGTTTGAACATGACAGATTATGCACCGCACAGCAGCCTGGGTTTCGGTGACACTGAGTTTGCCTGTGTATTGGCAGTTCCTCACCTGCTCTGCAAAGTCCTCGGTGACCTGGCCTCTGGCCTCTGGTCTCCGCTGCACTTCTCTATTCCTGAGGTTCAATGCTCCATTGCCTTTCCATTCTCTCAACCTGCCTGGCTCATTCCTGCCTCAGGGCCTTTGAACCAGCTGCTTCTTTGACCTGCAGTGCTCTTCTTCCATATCCCAGCCCCCATTATTATTAAGTCTTAACTCAAATAGCATCCCCTCACTCCCTAACCACTTGCTCTAAATCAGCCACGCCAGCCTCGCTCTGATTCTGACTGACTCCTCTCAGTGGCATTTATCACAGGCTTCTTTTATCTGCTTGTGAGCATCATGATGGGAATCCATCTATCTTCCTCGCTCCACCTCTGAACAGGTCTGTCAGGTATTAAATTAATGTTGGTGGAATGCATGGCCAAGTTGCTTTTCTCCCCCTGAAATTCTGGTACCTGTTAGAGCCAGTGTTCTCCCATGACTCCTGCAGGGAGGGCAGTATCATAGAACTCATCGTTTCACCCTCACCCCCAGAAAACCAGCAAAACATAACAAAGCATCATTCTTATTTAACCTCTCACTTTCTCTGCCTTTTAGAGCTATCATCCTCTGCCCCTCCCACTCTTCGCAGAAAGGATCTGCTACAAGACTGAATGTGTTCACTGCTTCGAGGACCAGGGACCACGGTGGGATTTGCTGTGCTACCATCTGCAAACAGTAGGTTGGGTGCTTCCTGGTGCTATATCATAAGTGTGATTTGCGTCCGCTGAAGGTTGATTACCTACCACTTGTCCTGCAACTTCTCGGCTATCTTCTCTTTTCTAGTTAAGACATTTTGAAAATGCCTTAACTCTGAGAATTTCTATTTTATCCTCAAGAGAGTCTTAGATTTCAAGCTGTTTCAGGTGAGTGGATGTTTCCTTACTTGTTGGATTGTTGTCTTAAATGACAGCAAGAGAAATAGAGGTGACACCAAAACTTCCTAACCTCTTTGCGTGACTGCCAAAATACAGCACTCAGTAACTGCCTCAGCTGTGCATTAAGAAAAATTAGTGGCACTAAAAATCTTCAAAGAAACATTGGTCAGCTATGCACCTGTTCAACAACATTACTGAAATGATTACTAGCAAAGTTATTCTGTTTCTGCACTTTTTAAACTAAGGTCAAAGAAATGTGGTAGTTATACCCATTCTCTGCCCACTGAGGAGGAAGGAAGTTTTCGCGTTCATGATTGACATTGTGCAACTCAACTCACTGTCTAAACTAATTTGAATTTAGTTCCTAGGATAATTTTACTCTTGAAAATATAAATAGGAGTTGCATTTTTAATGCACAAGATTTTCTTTTCCTTCTCTATAGCTAGGGCACCTTAGGAGCGGGGCTCAGTTGGCTCTTAATGATAGCCATTCTTCTTCATCAATTACTAGTTAGTGTGGTGTTTGCCTAAAAAGTCTTCAGCCCAAAGATGGACCCCAGGGCCATGTAATCCCAAGTTAATTAAAAATAAATTTTTAGGAATATTTAAGAGTCACTGTTCAGCACAGCATTCCATAGGCGTATTTGTTTGTCTTCTGTAAAATTCAAAATAATTCTAAGAATGTTGCTAGGATTAGAATGCCCATATGGGCCAATACTAGGAATGACAACTATTTCTGAATATTTGACCGCAGTGATATCTCTCCCTTTGTCTGATAGTGTCTGTCCCATGGAAGCTGGGTAAAGAAAAGAATTCATGTATTCAACAGATACTTACTGAACAATTTCTGTGGGCCAGGCGCTCATTTCAGTGTTGCGAATGAGGCAGTGAACAAAGCAAAATTCCTGCTTTCATGGAGCTTTTAAAAAGCCCCTAAATAGGGCTTCCCTGGTGGCACAGTGGTTGAGAATCTGCCTGCCAATGCAGAGGACCCGGGTTTGAGCCCTGGTCTGGGAAGATCCCACATACCGCAGAGCACCTAAGCCTGTGAGCCACAACTACTGAAGCCCGCGCGCCTAGAGCCCGTGCTCCGCAACAAGAGAAGCCACCGCAATGAGAAGCCTGCGCACCGCAACAAAGAGTAGCCCCCGCCCGCTGCAACTAGAGAAAAGCCCGTGCGCAGCAACAGAGACCCAACCCAGCCATAAATAAATAAATAAGAAAAGCCCCCAAATATCCTCAGCAAACAGATGGGAGAAGGGAGGCGCAGATAACTTGACTCACTCTCAGGTGTCCTGGGAAAAGCTCCTTCTAGATGGCAGACAGGCACAGATGAAAAGGAGAGAGTTGGAACCTGATTCGGAAAATAAGATAAAGCAATCTTAATGCTCTAGTTTAATCACTGCAAAATAGAGAAGCTTATTAAAACAATAAACAAAAAACAGGTGCCAGGGTGATGTGACCTAGGCTTAGAAAAGAAGGATTACTTTTCAAGGATAGCATTTTACTTCATGTTTTTCAGGTTCGCAGATTTCTGCCCAAATTCTGCCTCCACCACCCCGTCCCAGCCTCAGCTATCAGTGCCTATTGCAGCCTTCCAGAGTATCTCTGTGCACAAATATGAATTCATATTTGCCCCCTTCATAAAGTAAAAGATAGCAAACTATACTTTTGAACAATGTATTTTTTTCTCCTGATATATGTAGGAGGGTTTAACAAATCAGTACAAAGAGAGCGTCCTCATTCTTTTTTTTTTCTTCTCTCAACAGTCACAGAGTAGTCCATTGTATGGATGTACCACAATTTAAATAGTGACCTATTGATGCACATTTGGGTTGTAGCCAATCCTTGCTCTTAAACAATGCCGCAATAAATAACTTTGTGTGTAGGTTATTCTGCATGTACACAATTATATGTGTATAAATTTGCAAAGTAGAATTGCCAGTCATAAAGGATGTGTATAATTTTCATAGCTGTCTTGTCAAATTGCCTCCCAGAGGGGATTTATCTTATTCTCACTCCCTGCTAGAAACTTGTGAGACTAGCTGTCATTTGGGTCGGGATTTTTCACCAATCTGATAAGTTAAATGGTTTCTCACAGTTTCAGTGTAGGAATACTATTCATTCAGAATTTTCAATGGCATTTTTAAGAAGAAAGTGCCCAGAAAAGTAAACAGGACTAGAATTCAGCTCTTTTTATTATGCAAAAAAAAAGGACACTGAAGGCCATCTTAGCTCTTCTACTATGTAAGTTAAGACAATGTCCACGTTAAAAATGCTGCATTTTAAATCCTGAAAATATACAGGGTAAAAGTGCTTCTTAGGATCTTGATGTACCTAGGTGACCTGCTAAGAGTAAGACCTTTCTCCTATAGTTTGGTCCTGTATGGTAGCTAACTGAAATAGAACAGTGGACAAAAATGAGTTAACACAGCAGGTCTGAGACTGCGCTCCTTAGAAACACCCACTTGCAAGGTTGGCCCTTGACTGGTGGTACCTGGTAACTTAGATTTGAGGAGGGTTCCCACCATTTCCTGGTAAGAATGGCTCACTGTGCCTGGACTGTTTGTGCAAACAGTATGGTTTCTGTTGAATGCCTGCTTGCATTCCGGGAGTGTGGAATTTAGGTACATGTCTAGCAGAAGGTTCCTATGTGACCAGCCCTAATAAAAACCCCAGACACAGAGTCACTAATGAGCTTCTCTGGGAGACGATATTTCACAGGTGTTGTCACAACTTCTTGGGGAAATTAAGCACCACCTGTGTGATTCCACTGGGAAGGGACTCTTGGAAGCTTGCTCTGGTCTCCTCTGGACTTTACCCCATGTACCTTTTTCCTTTGCTGATTTGCTTTGTATCCCTCTGCTGTAAAAATAGCCATGAGTACAACTGTATACTGGGTCCTATGAGTCCTCCTAGTAAATCATCAAACCGGGAGTGGTCTTGGGGACCCTGACCCAGTCAGCTTGCAAAGACTTTAATATTCTCTCTGTCTATATTGGTATTAGTGGTGAGCGACACATATTTTTAGCATGCAATTAATTGACCTTTGACATTGTATCTTGACTTGTAGTCTGTGTTCTATTGTAAAATGTGCTTCAGAGTTCTAACTGTGATTTACATCTAACAAGTGGAGGCAACAAGACGGCGGCTGGATATTGGAGAGGTTTTTTTTTATATATAAATTTATTTATTTATTTTTGGCTGCGTTGGATCTTTGTTGCTGTGCGCAGGCTTTCTAGTTGTGGTGAGCGGCAGCCACTCTTCGTTGCGGTGCGCAGGCTTCTCATTGCAGTGGCTTCTCTTGTTGCGGAGCACAGGCTCTAGGCATGCGGCCTTCAGTAGTTGCAGCACGTGGACTCAGCAGTTGTGGCATGTGGGCCCTAGAGTGCGCGGGCTCAGTAGTTGTGGCTCGTGGGCTCTAGAGCTCAGGCTCAGTAGTCGTGGCGCACGGGCTTAGTTGCTTTGTGGCGTATGAGATCTTCCCGGACCAGGGATTGAACCCATGTCCCCTGCATTGGCAGGCAGATTCTTGACCACTGTGCCACCAGGGAAGTCCCATATTGGAGAGTTTTATGTTGAGTGGTGAATCCACAATTGGTTCTTCAGTCTTCCCAGTGTCTATACTTAGGCACCACAAAAAAGAAACCAAAAACTTCTTGCTTTAATTTTCTATAATTTGATTATTAGGTAAAGGAATTTATTCATATTCTTCTGGATTCATAGCCACAGAATTTTAGCTAGACAGTCTGATTTCTAAGTATGCTCTGATTTTAAAGCTTAACTGCAAACCAATAGTTCTGGAAACATCACTTAGCATAGCAGATCTTTGTCCAAATAGGACATAAGGTCTAAAGATTGAAATAAAGCTTATTTTGCATAATTGTATTATATTAGCATCCCGTTTTAAATTTTTCAAATGGAAAACTGATAAAAGTGTTAAACATAAAGATTTATTTCTTTAAGCTGCTTTTTTTTTTGCTGTATGTGGGCCTCTCACTGTTGTGGTCTCTCCCGTTGCGGAGCACAGGCTCCCAACACGCAGGCTCAGCGACCATGGCTCATAGGCGCAGCCGCTCCGTGGCATGTGGGATCTTCCCAGACCGGGGCACAAACCCGTGTCCCCTGCATTGGCAGGCGGACTCTCAACCACTGCGCCACCAGGGAAGCCCTAAGCTGCTTTTTAAAAAAGAAATTAGATGGCTTCTGAAGAGAAGTGGTTGTATGGTTTAAAAATACTACATGTAGTCCAGAGCAGTGGTTCTTCATGCTTACGGTTGACGGGTGTATTTTTGTTGATAATAACTAAGATTGAATGACATTGTGGCAGCCATTGTTGTTAGTGTTTTACATATAGAGCCTCATTTAACTTTGTGAGGTAGCTATTATTAACTCCAGTTTGAGACAGAAAGAGTTTAAGCAATTTGCCCAAAGTTAAGTGATTGGCTGGCCAGAACATGGTAGGACTAGAATTTGAATTTAGGTCATCTTTCTCTATAGGCTGAGCTCTTAGCCACTCTGCTTTCCTGGGTCTCATGGTAGCATCTCACTGGTGCTACAGAAAATTGGTTCTTCGAAGAACCTTATACATTTATCCTTGGGTATAGGGATGATCTGGTAATTTTCTGCTGAGAATAAGAAATGTTCATCTTCTCAGTTTCTAAGTGTCGGAAATCATATGTGGGATCCTTCCAAAACACAAAACGCTTCTTGATCCCATTATCCTGGAGGCAAAATCCAAGTATCATAACAAGGCCTTACCAACCTCTTCATAAGCCAACCTTTCCGCATTTCAGCCAAGCTGACTTTCCTTTTGTTCCCATACACACAAACCACATTCTGCTTTGCTCCTTAAGGCCTTTGCACGTGCTATTCCTTCTGCCTTAAATAACCCCACCCGCACCTTGCCTGACTTTTCTTCATCCTTCAGATCTGAATTGAAAAGTCCTTCTTCCAGGAAGCCTTCCCTGACTTTCCTGAACTGAGGGGCATGTGTGTCCCTGTAGCATCTTAATTTTACTATCCAAACATTTATCTCCTCGTGTTGTAGTTATTTGTTTCCCCAACTAGACACAAGCTGTGTGAGGGCAGGGACTAGGTTTGTCTGGTTTACTTGGTCTTAACAGGCACTCAGATAGCAGACATTCAAATACCTAAATGAAGGTTAAATAAGGTTTTGAAAGATGAGGCAGAATTAGCAATTTAGGGACTTCCCTGGTGGTGCAGTGGTTAAGAATCCGCCTGCCAATGCAGGGGACACGGGTTCGAGCCCTGGTCCAGGAAGATCCCACATGCCGCGGAGCAGCTAAGCCCACGCGCTACAACTATTGAGCCTGCGCTCTAGAACCCATGAGCCAAACTACTGAGCCCGCGCGCCACAACCATTGAAGCCCGCGTGCCTGGAGCCTGTGCTCCACAACAAGAGGAGCCACCTCAATGAGAAGCCTGCGCACTGCAACGAAGAGTAGCCCCCGCTCGCCGCAACTAGAGAAAGCCCATGCGCAGCAACAAAGACCCAACACAGCCAAAAAAAAAAAAAAAAATTAGCAATTTAGCTTTCGGAGTACACAAATGCAATTAACTGTGGTGGTATCATAGATGAAGCTCTACTCCCATTAATTATCCGAATTTTTCAGTTATAGCATGGGAACGAACATTCTTTTGTTACTGAAACTCGCATTAAGCAGGTAGTCAGCAATAACTTCATGAGCTTAAATACTAAGCTTTCTGCTGGCAGTTTCGTTTCCCAAGTCTAAACTGCATTTTGGGAATCTGAAGAACGAAGCTCTATACCCCCAGTTATATGCATGAGCCTAAACATCTCATAGGGCTGCAGCAGGTCCACTCATGAGCTCTGAACCCCAAATTGGGAGAATCTGCTTACACATGGTTAAGGACTTAACAATACTTTGGAGAGCGATTCACCCCCCCCCATGTTGCTTGCCAGCAGTAATTGTAACCTGCAGTTATCCATTTGTAGATGAGAGTACCCATTTCTTAAATCTGTTATGGAATTTGTCTGGTGGACTTCAAGAAATTTTTAGACGTGGAAAAAAATTTTTCCCTAAAAATACCTTTCAAAAAGAAAATATTTTGGAGAAGATAAAGTTTTAACATATATTTAAGATGAAAATCTTTGCTAAGTAAACTTATACACCCCTTTGTCAAGAACAAAATAAAACATCTATTATTCATTATACTTTTAATAGTACTTAAAGATATCAGGCATACTGAAACCCCTGTGTTAGGATGAATATTATTTGATGAAGGGAAGAAGAAAACTTTCTAAATTATATTTGTCCCCTTCAGTCCATTAGCATTAAATAAATTTAGAATTCAGGACTTTCCCACTAAGATTAGAGGTAACATTTAGGCACATCCTTACAATCTTACTTTCTGTGTCCATAGCTCACATGGCTGAAAAGGACCAGACAAAAAAGCAACATAGTATCTAGTATGCATGTGTGTGGCTTTTTTAAAACCACTTTCCCCCTTTGAATATTTAATGCATAGGAATGATTGGTAAGAATGGTAAATCCATAAAATCTTAGGGAACTAGTAATAACTGGTGGAAGAAATTACATACAATGCAAACCCAGAGTGTTTTACTCTAGATTTTTGGCTTCTGGAGTGACCTAGGCATGCGTGCTACTTTATGTTTAAAGACAAAGCTCAGCAAGGTGACCTTAGGCTGCCAGTGACATTTATTTATTTACTTATTTTTGGCTGCGTTGGGTCTTTGTTGCTGCGCGCGGGCTTTCTCTAGTTGCGGTGAGTGGGGGCTACTCTTCATTGCAGTGCACGGGCTTCTCATTGCGGTAGCTTCTCTTGTTGCGGAGCACGGGCTCTAGGCGCACAGGCTTCAGTAGTTGTAGCTCACGGGCTCTAGAGCGTAGACTCAGTAGTTGTGGCACACGGGCTTAGTTGCTCCGCGGCATGTGGGATCTTCCCAGACCAGGGCTGGAACCTGTGTCCCCTGCATTGGCAGGCGGATTTTTAACCACTGCACTACTAGGGAAGCCCTGACATTTATTTATATTCACAGTGGTGTTTGAGGGTGAACCCCTTCAATTCTGAAGCTACTTGTACTATGGTATCAGTTCTTTCAGGTAAAAAGACAGGTATATGTAAAGGTGTAATAGTTTTTCTGGCCTGAAATATGGCCCACCAAATGAGTCAACCCTCTGGTTGCCTGAAAAAAATTCCTTCTTTGACTATGAGGTCAGAATTAGTGACTCAGGACTGTTCAGGAATATATAAACTATGAATTCATGAGAGAATTAATTCTTATAGGGATGGCAAGTAACTTCCATGACAGCCTATAATTCCAATTCACTTTTATATGTAAGAATCCTGTAATTGCTTTTTGTGTTAAAGCTCTTCTTCAGAACTCAATAGAAAAAATAATGTAGCCTGTATTTCAGCTACAAGAGATCTGTAGATTCTGTGCACAGCGTAGTGGCCTTTGAATTCCCTGACTTGAAAAGAATTGAAGGAGCCTCTGCTCCCAGTGACATGGAAAAGAACAGTGTCAAGGTTAAGCATGAAACCCACCGTCTAGTGCTGGGAGGAGTTCGCACCGAATAAATATCTGTCCTGCATCTGACTGTACCTGTGCCTGAGTCACTTTCTTCCTGCCAAACACAAACAGGTTACTAGGCAACAGGAGTGATTCAGACACTCTAAACATGTCACCACAGTGAAATGTCCATCTGCGAGATTTCCAGGAAATGCCCTTCTTGTAAGTCACTGGGGAAGCTAGATAAACATTCACACAGGCACCGAAGGCATCAGATGACCCAGAGCTAGTAGCTGTGTGTTAAATTGTAGGGCCAGCTAATATCTGGAAGGAAGTCATCTTTCAGGGCAAACACAGACTGTTATCTGCATGGTAACTGTGGGAAGGAAACATGGAGGAGAAAAAGGTGAAATCTCTCCCCAGAAGGACTCATGGGGAAGGAAATCCATTGCTCTTGGGGTGGGGGGAGGAATAAAAAGCACATTTCAGATTGTTAAAGTAGACCAAGATTTCAGAAAACCTAGCAGAGTGGCTAAGATTGCCTGGGTTCAGATCCCACCTTTGACCACTTGCTGGATTTCTGGGTTTCACTTCCTCATGCCTCACATGGAGGTGATAATGGTACCTACTCTGTAAGGTGGTTGTACGTATTAACATGTTGATGTTGGGGAAGCTCCAATGCCTGGTATCATAAGCTCTGGGGAAGTGTAATCACGTCCTCCATCCTCCAGGCATCTCCCTAAGTAAGGGGTGGGGGCAGAACTGTGTAGGAATGAAGGAAAACCCAAAAATAGGTGAGAACTTTTCAGGGGTTTATCTATTCTTTTTATCATTTTGAGAACTGCAATTATAGAAATTATAGCATCTTTTAAGAACGTCTCCAAGGGTTTTCAGCATACATTGAAAATTATTTATATATTGATAAAGTACATCAGGATTATGCAGGGGGAGGAGGATATAATCATGGAGATTTGCTTGGGGGCTTCCAGGGTATCAGTAATATTCTGAAACTATGTATGGGTTTTTGCTTTACTATTTTTTATATTTGATGTTTTATCCCCCTCTTTATATAAGATGTATTATAATTAAACATGCAGTCACCCAAAGTAAAGCACTCTTAAATTGGGTGAAATTTTGGGGTCTTGTATCCCATATGGAAATTATAATTATGCAGATCCATTATTGACGCCTTTAGAAAAAGAAAGGTGCTGGTGGTATTTTGGAAAAGGGTGAGATAGAGCTGGAGTCTTTCAGTGTGTGAACTGACACGTTCATTCACAGCCGTTCTAGTGCCTCTGAATGCCAGGCCCTTGGCTGGTGGCCACATTGACACACATCAGACGTGGACTGTCCTTGCACCTTCTAACCCAGCAGAGGAGATACCCTGTGTAGGCTGCAAACTACAAACCGTAGGCTAGACTAAAGACATGGGAGGAGCATAGGTAAGGGGAGAAAGGCATGGCGTTGAATCCCAGTCTGATCTTTTCAGAGTTCTCACTTCCCTTAAATTTATTTTTTGAAGGGAAAGCAGAACGTTAGCAGATTGGATTGAGAATACGTTGCTGCACGTTGGGCTGGGCTGAGTGGCACAGCAGTGCTGCGGTGACTTGAGAGAGTTGTGAGATTACGAACTGTTTTTCCTCCTGAATTTGTAGAGTCTGGTTCTATCAGGTGGGGATGCATCCCAGGGAGGGATCCACTGTAAAGTCAAGTGAAAGAAGGGGATTAGAGAAGTGCCTCTCAGGGTTGTCTCAAGAGCTCAACATAGTAGTCCATGGTGTAGCACTAGTACCTGACACCGTTTTATTCAATAACCATACAGATTGCTTTATTATCGAACTAGCAGCCAAATGACTTAAGGGTAACTTTTAACTTTCTATAAAAGGTAAGAGACAAATCCATTTAACTCTAAAATTTCTCACTTTCCCTAAAGCCACAATGTATAGTGCTTCATTCACTGAATTTAGCATTGAAGGTAGCATTGTTTTATATTGAGTCTTATACCTTGAATAACTTTCTGAGTGTAGAATATTGATTTTGGGGAAATACTTTTTTTTTTTTTTTGGCCACTCCGCACGGCATGTGGGATCTTAGTTCCCCAACCAGGGATTGAATCCGTGCCCCTTGCATTGGAAGCATGGAGTCCTAACCACTGGACCGCCAGGGAATTCCCAGGGAATGCTTTTAAGTTTGACTTGTTTTATAAAGAACCTAGAGTTTTCCCATTAATTAATTAATTATTCAATAATTAATTATTGAAGATAATTGGTATACAGTAATATTATATAAGTTACAAGTGTGCAATATAGTGATTCACAATTTTTAAAGGTTATACAACATTTATAGTTATTATAAAACATTGGCTATAGTCCCTCTGTAGTACAGTATATCCTTGTAGCTTATTTTATAGGTAATAGTTTGTACCTCCCATTAATTTAGATTCTCAATCTTTCATCAGGAATCTTTATGTTATTTGATGGAAAACTGTATTAACCATTATTCATAAAAGCTTACTGAACCAACATAACTTATTTTCAGAAACACAAGAAGCCATAAATAATGCCTCAAATGATTCAAATGAACTTTGATGGAGTTCACTTAACTTTACTTGTTGCAAAAATGTTTGCAGTAGGAATTTGTTATTTTAATTAATGAAGTTCTAACACATGATCGGCTGCTTTTCTAAAGTTATTTGTTCCTCTGCGTGTGTGTGTATGTGTGTGTGTGAGAGAGAGATGTGTGATATTAAAAGTGGAATAGTCTGCTACCCAGAAAAAAAAATCAATCTAGGATTGCTAATCCTAATTACCAGAGAAATCTAGTCTTATTGGACTCTGTAAATTGTCTGCCTTTAAACATTAATGCTAGTAGAATAGGTAGTTTAACTCTTCAAATCAAGATATACAATTTCCAGTTACTTGGAACATTTTTACTTCTTAATTTTTAATATTTCATAAAAGGCCTTTTAAAATATAGTTTATACTAATTTGTATTATTTCCTAATTTTGAATCTGCATCCACATAGTGGTCAGTTGGTATAATAAAGAATAATACTTGATTCTTTTATACCCTTTGGTGTTGGTCCTGAGCTGACTCAATAACTTTCTATTTACCTTGCATCTAATTAACCACCTCTTATTCTATGGGATAGGACCTTTCACTTCAACCTTATGAAATTATTTTCTTCAGTTTTAATGTCTTATTTCTTCTCTATTTAATTAACCTGAGGTCAGAAGCTCTTTGTTAAAATTTTATTTAATTGGCTTCAATCATGGTAGGAAAGGGGTTCTGCATCAGGCCCCCCACAAAAGTCTTCTTACTCCATACAGATGCCCAAATAGTGGATGGAACCTAATGGGTGATTCTTCCATGAATTTATTTCCCTTTTCATGTGGTCTGTTCTGACAGGATGACTTCTGACATTGAGAAATAAAGACATAAGCTAACAATTTTAAAATTGTAATGTGCCAATGGCCAATCATTTAACAGAGTCCCCTATTTGAGAATGTGAGACAGGTAAGGCAGAAGAAACTGAGGACCAAGGGGATTGCTTTAATTCTCATCAAGTAGTAGAGTCAGGGTTAGAACCCAGATCTTAGGATTCTAAGATGTTACCATACACGGTTGACCTGTATTTATTTTTTTTCTGGTATTAGCAAGGGCATGTTTTAGGGGCCATGGTTATTGAGTGAACTTTTGTTGTTCATTGTTTTAATAAACTCATGTGGACCTGTTACCCATAAATTACCTGCATCAAACTAATTAAAATGCCAAAACATTTTAAACCTTTGAGAGAATCGATTTCTCACCCACAGGACCAATCTCGTGGTGTTCTGAGCACTAAGAGGAAATACCTAGACCCTCTGATGGTTAGTACACTCTTTATCAGTAAGGTACCTTACTCTACTTCTTTTCTTTCTGTGAGAAATGAGATTTTTGTTTGCTTTCTTTAACCGTCTTTGGTGGAATCACCAAAAATACAATAATCAATTGACTTCACAATGTGAATTAGATTTGTTAAAGCCCCAGAGAAATCTTCTTGTCTACCTAGTTATTAGGCATGGCCTTATTTTTGTAGATAAGGAAAGCTACCAAAGTGGTCAACCAACATTTCCAAGAAGACTTTCTGACAGTTGATCTTCAAATATAGGTTTCTGATTGCACTTTGGTGAAAATCTATGCAGAGAAAGCCTGTTTATTTAGCCAGTTATCTGTTGAAGTACACTAATGTCCTTGATGAGTGCATTTTTGTTTTTAGAGTTGGTGCCACTTTTAGAATAAAATGAAGCAATTATCTGCTCCCGTAACAATAGGATTCTGAGCTTTTTTTAGAGTTAGCGTCTTCTTTTGCCACTAGCTCTTTTGTCCCTGTCGCTACCACACCCAGATATTTGCCAAATATCAAATTCACATTTGAAAGCTTCATGATTATTAAATATAATGTTTAAGTAATTCTGTGGATTTTCTTATTACTGAGATCTTTGCACTGATGTCTGATTTGCCTCTCTAGAACACCATTTATAAGAGGTTTTGTATAATAATTGTGCATGAATATATAGTCAAAAGGCAAAGTAACAAATGGTGACCGTACCATGAAAATGTCAGACACAAAGCACCCCAGAGGGGAAGGTTGGTTTCTGTCTAACAAGCTGGAAGTTATAAATTGGCATTTGTCTTTCAACGGGGACACTAGGTTTTGTAACCTCTCTGGGCAGTGAGTGCTGTGTTTGACAATTCTTTTCTGAGTCCAGGAGTTGTAGCAAGAAAGGTTGTTTGGAGGAAGTGACATCTAAGCTGGAACCTGAAGCATGAGAGGCAGGTGAGCAAGCAGGAGGGTAGGGGCGAGAGGAGGTTCGGGCTGCTGAAAAATTATTTGGAAAGGCCTGGTAAGAGGAGATATTGCATGTGAAGGGAACAGAAGTTAAGCAATTATGTCTGGAAACACAGGATTTAGGGAAAGGAAAAAAAAAAAAACGACTCACAAACTGAGCCTGAAAAGGGGGGCAGAGGCCAGATTATGAAGGTCCTTGTAAGCAGTGTCACCCGTCAGAAGGACACACCAGCATCTGAGAAGCAGTCTGGGGAAAAAAGATAATTGGGGAAAGGTGATCTGACCAGATATTTGTCATTAAGGAAAGAAAGTTTATTTTGTTTACCTATAACGGCGTTAGTGTTCTGTTGTTTTTGCTCCTGTTTTTGTTTTTTTAAAGAGAGCCTTGAAGAGGCATACTGAAATATTTACAAGTGAAATGATGTTTGGGATTGTTTCCCAAAATACCCAGGGTAGGGGATAGGTAAAATAGATTTCCCATGATGATCATTGTAGCTGATGAGGTTTGCTGTACTATTCTCTCTACTTTCAATACAACATTTGAAATGTTCTATTATAAGGTGTTTTGTTTTTGTTTGTTTTTTGTTGTTTTTTAAGTCAAAATAAGCAATTGACTTTTGGCCATAGGGAGCCATCTAAGGGCTTTAAGGAAGCCAGTAAAGCAGGAAATGGACTGGGAACAAAACCAGAGAGGGAGGGAGTGCTGCATTAAGTACTTGCTCAGTCCTTTTCCCACAGTGACTGTGGCACTTCAGTTTCTCCTTGTGCAAGATTCATAACTTCAGGTCTTCTTAGTGACCTGTTCTCTATTATCCACTTCTTCTTAATACTTTCACTTTGTATTCAGTAGTCCAAAATACTAGTAGTACCCGATACTCCTAGTACTACATCAGCTTTCTTTTTATTAAAAAAAATTTTTAAGGTATCTTTTTGGTGGATGGATTTAATCCATTAAAAATTTGTTATAGCTATTGATATGTTTGGACTAATTCACGCCCTCTGTAAGGAAGGGTGTTTGTGAGCTGAACTAAGCTAGAGAGAGCAGAGTTAGGTGGATAGATGGAAGATTAAAATGGACAGGACCTGGGGTGACTGGCAGGGCAGCAGAGGAGGGAGTTTGAAGCCCAGATGATAACTAAGGTTTTATTTACCCTACAAATAACCCCCCCCAATGGAATTCCTTCATTTCCTTTAAAGATAGCCCCCATCAACCCATCATCCTTTTTGACGTTCTGAAGAAGTACCTCTAAAGTATATAAACATATTAACCAGAATGTCATTTTTCGTCTTGTTCAGTACAAGCCTTGGAAACGGGCTCGCAATCTTCTGATAACTTTATTGTTGCGGATTAAGCTACAGAAGAAAAAAATAAAAACAAAAAACCAGAAAGTGAAAAACTTCTAGGCTGTTACTTTGTTTCAATTTATTTTAAATATAGGTTTTTGATAACATTTTTTTTCAAAAACAATTTCAAGTGAGTATTTATAGTCAAATACTTTTATTTATATAGAGTCATCAATGAAAATTACATTTAATGGAAATAAGATTAAATATGGAATTACACCTTTTAGCTTCCTGATACTAATTGAGCATTCAGTTTATAGCGTTTCCCGACTACCTCTTGGCATGAGGTTGAGGTTTAGAGACAGTGCTTTTAATCATACTGTGTTTTTCTAAACCTGCTTCACTCTGTAGAAAACAGTCTGACCATAGTTTACTCCCAAGGATAGACCAGTGCTAAACCTAATAGAATGATTTTCTATTCATTACTGATTAGTGGAACTTGGCATTTTAAAAAGCTGTTTTAAAAAAAAAAAGCTATTCTAGCCAAAGCAATCTTGAGAACGAAAGAAGGAACTGGAGGAATCAGGCTCCCTGACTTCAGACTATACTACAAAGCTACAGTCATCAAGACGGTATGGTACTGGCACAAAAACAGAAAGATAGATCAATGGAACAGGATAGAAAGCCCAGAGATAAACCCATGCACATATGGACACCTTATCTTTGATAAAGGTGGCAGTAATGTACAATGGAGAAAGGACAGCCTCTTCAATAAGTGGTGCTGGGAAAACTGGACAGGTACATGTAAAAGTATGAGATTAGATCACTCCCTAACACCATACACAAAAATAAGCTCAAAATGGATTAAAGACCTAAATGTAAGGCCAGAAACTATCAAACTCTTAGAGGAAAACATAGGCAGAACACTCTATGACATAAATCAAAGCAAGATCCTTTCTGACCCACCTCCTAGAGAAATGGAAATAAAAACAAAAATAAACAAATGGGACCTAATGAAACTTCAAAGCTTTTGCACAGCAAAGGAAACCATAAACAAGACCAAAAGACAACCCTCAGAATGGGAGAAAATATTTGCAAATGAAGCAACCGACAAAGGATTAATCTCCAAAATTTACAAGCAGCTCATGCAGCTCAATAACAAGAAAACAAACAACCCAATCCAAAAATGGGCAGAAGACCTAAATAGACATTTCTCCAAAGAAGATATACAGACTGCCAACAAACACATGAAAGAATGCTCAACATCATTAATCATTAGAGAAATGCAAATCAAAACTACAATGAGATATCATCTCACACCAGTCAGAATGGCCATCATCAAAAAATCTAGAAACAATAAATGCTGGAGAGGGTGTGGAGAAAAGGGAACACTCTTGCACTGCTGGTGGGAATGTGAATTGGTTCAGCCACTGTGGAGAACAGTATGGAGGTTCCTTAAAAAACTACAAATAGAACTACCATATGACCCAGCAATCCCACTACTGGGCATATACCCTGAGAAAACCAAAATTCAAAAAGAGTCATGTACCAAAATGTTCATTGCAGCTCTATTTACAATAGCCCAGAGATGGAAACAACCTAAGTGCCCGTCATCGGATGAATGGATAAAGAAGATGTGGCACATATATACAATGGAATATTACTCAGCCATAAAAAGAAACGAAATTGAGCTATTTGTGATGAGGTGGATAGACCTAGAGTCTGTCATACAGAGTGAAGTAAGTCAGAAAGAAAAAAACAAATACCGTATGCTAACACATATATATGGAATTTAAGAAAAAAATGTCATGAAGAACCTAGGGGTAAAGCAGGAATAAAGACGCAGACCTCTTAGAGAACGGACTTGAGGTTATGGGGAGGGGGAAGGGTGAGCTGTGACAGGGTGAGAGAGAGTCATGGGCATATACACACTAACAAAGGCAGTAAGGTAGATAGCTAGTGGGAAGCAGCCGCATGGCACAGGGATATTGGCTCGGTGCTTTGTGACAGCCTGGAGGGGTGGGATAGGGAGGGTGGGAGGGAGGGAGACGCAACAGGGAAGACATATGGGAACATATGTTTATGTATGACTGATTCACTTTGTTATAAAGCAGAAACTAACACACCATTGTAAAGCAATTATACCCCAATAAAGATGTTAAAAAAAAAAAAAAAAAAAAGCTATTCTAGTTTTTAAAATTTTTGTTTTCAGTTTTCATCTATATACCCTAGACTTCTAAAGTTTCTAAGACATATATATATGTTTCCCTCCCCACCCTCCCCTTTTATGTTCATTATTTGAATTTTCTTTTTACTTTTACTTCTATCAGGTACCTGGTTTTACTAAACTTCAAATGCTATTTCAGGCTCTTCTCTAATTTGTAAAAGTTGTTTTTATTGCTCATTGGTCTTTTTAAGTGACTTCTGGGTGGAAGGGGGAGGGTGGGAGTTACTTAATCAAAAACCTCTTGAGGATAGGAGCCAGCCTTCTCTTCAGCTTACCTTCCTGAGCACTTAGAGCCGAATTCCACACAGAATGCAAGGCCAGAAATAGTTCTCCTGGTTGGCCCGCCATTCATTTGCCTCACCTTCCAGGCTTTCAGCAGTGTCGCAACATTTGCTATGTATTTAACCTTTGAGTATTGCTTATCTTGAGTTTGGTCGCTCTGTTTCATTAAACAGCTTTTTAAGTTTTCTGTATCTGTAGTTTCTATCCTACCTATTTAAGATAAAATAAAATTTCTGCATCGAAAGTCAAATTGAGTTCTGAATCCTTATTAGATATTTGATAGCTTCAGCTCTTCTGTCCCCACATAATATCTTTCTTTTTATTCTTCCTGTGTTTATATAATAACATTGCATCTTTAACCTTTTCTTAAATCCTCATGTGGGTTAAACATTTCTTAGAAGATGCCCTGGGGTGATCAATTTTTTTAAAAGTCCATTATGACTTCTAAAAAAACAGAATAGAGGGCTTCCCTGGTGGCTCAGTGGTTGAGAGTCCACCTGCCGATGCAGGGGACACGGGTTCGTGCCCCGGTCTGGGAAGATCCCACATGCCGCGGAGCGGCTGGGCCCGTGAGCCATGGCCGCTGAGCCTGTGCGTCCGGAGCCTGTGCTCCGCAACGGGAGAGGCCACAGCGGTGAGAGGCCCACGTACCGCAAAAAATAAAAAACAGAATGGAATTAGAATACTGTAAACATGCATACATTATTTCAATCTATTAGAAATGGAAAGGACTCAAAAGCAAAAATCCACAACTGAGTATGAGAGCATTTTCGGTGGAATTCCTTTTTAGTTTTAAAAAGTTGTATTTGTGGGACTTCCCTGGTGGTCCAGTGGCTAGACTTCATGCTCCCAATGCAGGGGGCCTGGGTTAGATCCCTGGTCAGGAAACTAGATCCCACATGTCACAACTAAGAGTTCACATGCTGCAACTAAAAGGTCCAGCATGCTGCAACTAAGACCAGGAGCAGCCAAATAAATAATTTTTAAAAAGTTATATTTGTGCAGGTTTCTAGAAGCTATTTATTGTAATTGGGTCTTAGCAGGTTGGACCATAGATGTTCTTGATGATCTTTTGACTTGATGGTGTACTGATTTTTTTTTTCTGATAACGAGTATTCATTTAAAAATTTTAAATTGAGTGTTGCCTCATAAGCCTGGTGATCTAACTTTGAATAACCCTCCTGATTTATTTTTCTTCATAGCACTATATATATATATTTTTAATAAATTTATTTATTTATTTTGGCTGTCTTGGGTCTTTGTTGCTGTGCGCGGGCTTTCTCTAGTTGGCGACTAGTGGGGGCTACTCTTCGTTGCGGTGCACGGGCTTCTCATTGTGGTGGCTTCTTTTGTTGTGGAGCACAGGCTCTAGGTGCTCTGGCTTCAGTAGTTGTGGCACGCGGGCTCCGTAGTTGTGGCTCGCGGGCTCTAGAGCGCAGGCTCAGTAGTTGTGGCTCACAGACATAGTTGCTCCGCGGCATGCGGGATCTTCCCAACCCGGACCAGGGCTCAAACCCATGTCCCCTGCATTGGCAGGCGGATTCTTAACCACTGCGCCACCAGGGAAGCCCCAAAACGCAACATTCTTAAGCATATACTTTTTATTGCAGTTAATTGAGGCTGAGTGAAGACATGAAATAAAGAGATTTCAGTAAATACATATTTCTGTGAAAACAACAGCAACAACTATATGTGGTTTCCAATACTTTTAGCTATAAAATGACACATTGGTAATGAAAATGTTTTTAAATGTGGCCTCTACACAAATGTAGGAAGGAAAAAAATCTCATACTCCTGCCACTTGGACAGCCATTCTTAATATTTCAGTGTACTTGTGCACTGACTGTTCTGTACGTGCATTTTTTACATATTTGCAATTGTATGAACCAAAATTAACTCTGTCAATACTTCTATAGTTAAAATAGCCATTAGCATTTTCCTGATTATAAGAATGATTAATGTGGAAAATTAGAAAATACAATCCAGAATAAAGAAAAAAATTAAAATCACCCATAAATTCATCAAGCAGTATTAATATTCGGTATATTTTCTTCAGACTTTTAAAAATATATATGTAACATACGTCTGTACATTGCTGAAATCATACTGTAATTTCCTCATCAGTAAAATCTTAAACATAATTTTAATAAATTATTTGAGAATACAGTTGTATCTAGATATATGGGTGAATACTTTTATCATAGAAAATTTGGAGAAAATAGGAAAGTACCAAATAAAACAAAAATAATTGGTAAATCTCACGACCAGCATTAACACCTTACCTTTATTTTGGTGTATTTATTATTAACTTGTTTTTAAAAATGTCATACATTTACATTTTAAGAAAATAAGAATATGGTACTGTTTTTTAAATAGTAAGTTTAATGAATTTCATGGATCCTTCAAAATGTCTACTCTAGACATTTAAACTGTTTTAATGTTTCACTGAATGTATTTTTGGATAATGTTTTTTCTGTATTTAAAACTTGTCCCAAAATAAATTGTTAGTAATAGTTATTATAATATGTCAAGAAGTAGAAGCATTTTTTAAAACTCATCATGTGTTTAAAAAGGGATTTTCAAAAAAATTGTACCGATTTATGATCCTACCAGTAACTCGTATTTTGTATGCTTCTTTCTGATTACAGCTTAAACTACATTTTAATGGGCTTTGTTTCAAGGTAACTTCCCAGTGTTCTCATCCATGGGTTACAATCGGGTAGAAGCTTGCGTATTTAATCTGTCAACGAGAAGTTCTGTAGGAAGTTTTTGTTTTTAGAAATTGGGAGACATTTAGTCACAGAAATTCTTTTCTTAGGATTTGTCAGAGGAGGTGTAGAAAGTAAGGCAGTGAACTCTGGCAATTGTATCCTTTACTTCTGTTTCCTTTCCTGACCAATCTTCACTCACTGCATGGATAAACCAGCAAAAATCATTCTCTGTTCCTCTCGTCTCTTTCCATGTTCTCCCAGTGGCTTTCTTTTTTGCGGTACGCGGGCCTCTCACTGTTGCGGTCTCTCCCGTTGCGGAGCACAGGCTCCGGACGCACAGGCTCAGCGGCCATGGCTCATGGGCCCAGCCGCTCCGCAGCATATGGGATCTTCCCGGACCGGGGCACGAACCTGTGTCCCCTGCATCGGCAGGCGGACTCTCAACCACTGCGCCACCAGGGAAGCCCTCCCAGTGGCTTTTGAGGGTGGACTTCAGGGCTTGGGTTCATGAAATCACCTGCCCTTACTGCAAAGATTGTGAGAATGAAAAGCTGACTTAATATGCAAATAAAGATGAGAGTCAAGGCCCACGTGAAAGCCTTGATTAAATAAATCATCATACTTAAAGGATTTTACATGTTATTTGTATAGAACCTATCTATATGTTATAATTATATATTTATTTATTTACATATAATACCTAACCATTTCTGCTAAATAGAATATGACTTTTTCATAGGCTGAATTAATTTTACTGTGATTGTGTGTACTATTGCTTGGGTAGAAATGTTTCAGTAAAGGTGGTCCCCAGAATTTCAAACCTATGTTGCTGTGTAACAGTGCCAGCCCCCAATCCCTACCAGTTTTTTGGTTTCCTAGCCAAATCCTCTGGGCTCTCCTGGTTTTGATGACAAGGATTAATGCTCACCTACAGTGCCCCTCTGGATTCCCCAAGCTGTAAGGGCCCTTTTATGGAACATGTCTTACTAGGAGCCATTTAAGTGCAGCTCTGATGTCTATACTTTTCCATATTGTCTTTCTCTTTCAAGGCTTCCTTGTAAAAACTCTGACTCTTGTACTGTTATCCCTTTTATTTCCAAACTCTCTTCCCTCTTTTTCTAATTATCTCCTGGAGGGACAGCTTGGGTGTATTGGAACTAAATTCCTCATATTATGGTATTCCTAAAAGAAATACGAAATAAGAACTGTGTATCCTGTTCTAGAGTTTTGCTTAAGAGAAACAGGCAGTTGGCTAAGGGTCACTACGAAACCAGTGGTGTGCAACTCACTCTGTGGTCTTTATTATACCAGCAGCCACCTGCGCTTTGTGGTGGAGTGCTCAAGTTTCATACAGGGGACATTTCGTAGAGTAGGCAACAAAAGACACATTTGTTTATTAAACTTTGCAACTTTGTGAACCAGCGCAGTTGGTCACAAAAGGAAATAAAACTCTAGAGTGAGCTGTTCTCCCTGCTTTGAGAGAGAAATGCCTCAAAACACTTTGACACAGCTGAAGGTTCCTGGATCACTGCTCTTGCTAAAGACATTGAGATTTAGTTCTGAACAGCCTCATTTTCCCTAGCAGACCATGTCTGTTGACAGTTATTCTGAATATCCAGATATTCACTAACATTTTGCAAAACAATATTTAAATACTATGGTGTATAAACCAGATTTCTTTATTTCCTTCAAATGAAATTTTTTAAATATGCAAACTTTCTGGTGAAAATTATAGAAAGGGACACTTTGTGAGTTTCTTCTTTTCCTTAATTTATTAAGATAAGTTAAAATTTGATTGATAAATATTTTATAGATCTATTTCAAGTCCCAATATAACAGTCACTTGTATTCCTTAAAATTGTTAAAATGACATTATTAGACTCAGGATTTTAATCTTTTTAGTTACTCCTTTGCTGCCTCTTCCCCACGTGTGCCATTCTTTATGTTGGAGTTATATGCAGAAACCAAAGCCTAGGTTGGAAGCGTTGGTCAAATAAGTGCTTTTTGAGAAAGAAATAATTTATTTAAATACAACATAGTAGTTTAAGTTCTGGAAGCCAAATATAGTGACCTTAATGGCTTTGGAGAAGGTATGGCTTTTTATAGCCTCATACCATTTGAAAGCAATGGCTTATTCGGCCAGTCATTGCGAAAAAACCTTTTTGTGGTTGGCATAAGAGAATGAGAAATGAGGGCTTTATACAGACCTTTCTGGGTCTTCCATGCTTGCTTTCTTTTCCTACTTTGTCCTTTCCTTATATGAAACCGTACTCTGCCCTGAGGATGCCAGATGGGCTGCAGCACAGGACTTTAAAACCCAAAGAGTTGTCTAGCCTTCCTGCTCCCCACTTGCCTTTGCCCTCTACCAAAGCCTGTAGAACACCACACCTAAATTGCAGCAAGCAGATGGGACTAACCTGCTGAAGGTGCAGATTCTAGAAACTTCCTTTTCCTTAATTTTTCAGCGTTTAATTCTTGCTAACAGGAAGTGTTCCCCTTAACATCTTAGGCTATATTAAGCGATTTTTTGCACTTGTTTCGTTGGTACAGAGCACTAAGCAGAAATATAATAACAAGTAACCCATTGTATTTTAAATACATATTGCACTGTCCTAATTGTAGACTTTAGACCTCTACAAGGAAATTGTGTTAAAGTGTACCTAGGTGCAGTTTCTGAAGCAGCACTGGGGATTGAGTAAGCTTCCTGTTCTTAGACATCTGCCTCTGTTTACAACTATGAAATGTACTAAGCGTACTAACCGCAAGCTCCGGGTTAAATGTTTCTGCTGAAGTCTGGCCTTTGCCTCCATACTTGAGCAGGATTATTTAACTCCTTTCTATGGATTCTTGCTTAAAGGTGATTGCACTCAAATCTCAAAACAAAGTGTTAATATTGTCTTCTAATGTACTAGCGAACAGCAAGCAAAGTTTCAAGATGTCATTTTTTTGAATACTCATTTAAATAGCCTGTTAATAGTATTTTATGCAAACTTTTGAAATTGTATAAAATATACACAAAGTTTGGTCACCACGTGGTAGAGGGAGAAATCAACAGGTGTATTTTATAATAATCTGAAAGGCATGTAGTAAAGGAGCTTTATTAAAGGAAAGAATTATGAAATTATTTTTAAGGAACTATCTTTTTTTTCTTCTCATGGTTTTCCTATAATATTTAAGATACTATGCTTCCAACAAATCTAGAAAATTTGTTGTTGACAAAGAAATATACTGTTGACTTTGTGGTCTATTTATTTGTGTAGCATGAGATCTCTAATATAGTTTATAAAATGGTGTGTGGTTTGGGAGTATAGTGTTAAGCTCTTAGACCTAGCTTCCGCATTTCTCTCTCAAACCAGCCACTGTTGTTGGGAGAACATGTAAGCTCCACTGTCATTTAAAAATATTAAATGGAGTAGTTTTTTAATGGTTTTCAGAAACCTCTCACTTCAGTAGGTAATCTGTGCAGACTCCTATTACAGAGTAATAAGTATTAAAACCTACGGGAATCAGTTTCTAGGTATATAAACCTTTGGGGTATATAAGGAAAGCTAGGAATGGAGAAACATAATTACCACTGTTGTTCAGTTAGGCTGTTAGATTTAACCTTTGTGATAAAGCCCCCAGAGTGTTTCTACTAAACCAGTGCCAGCAGCTTTTGTTTGACCATTAAACATGGAGCCGGTGGTACCAGTTAGCGCAGAATGATTCTCTGACCAAACATCTCTCTGGCAGGGTTGCTCGGGAATTAACAGAATCACAGTTCAGGTTGTTAAAAGTACAAATGTCTTTGTTTAAATTATTGGGGACTTCTTTTGCTTACCTGCTGAAGTAGTTATAAGCATTTTACCACAAACACAAACCTTCAACCCGCCTTACTTATTCTCCGGGGACATGGGTTTATCATACTGGCTGTGAATTCATAAAGGGGTGGGAAGTAAAATATGCCTGCCTTGTTCTTTTTTCTCAACACTGAAGACACCCAGGCAAAGGAGGAAGAAACCACCTGGAAAGCCCAGCCACCCCCATCCTCCAGAAGTTCTCTAAGCGCCTAGATGTATCAGGAATGGAGGTGGGGAAAGGGGTTTGGGGCAGGCGTAATCCAGTATTTGGGGAAAATGTGTGATGTTCCCCCACTCTACCCCTTAACTCTCAAAACCTCTGATTTAGGGTATTTCCCAAAGAAATACAAAGGATTATTTAAATATTCCCTAGTCTTTCACCTTGTTTTACAGCCCTCTTCTCTCTTCAGGGTCCTGTCTGTCTGTGTGTTTACTTATCTAATCTAATCTAATCTGTTCATCTACCCCCTCATTCCTTTATTCATTTGTTCGTTCATTCTCCTTACCACATGTTCCACATTGTACCAGGGATTGTTAAGTTGTCTTTCCCTGGGTCTCCACCTCTCTTTAAGAGTCCTCTCCTGGAATCAGATCTGATCTTCGGAATTCTCCAGCCACAAATAAAAAGGTGAACAGGAAGTAGAATTAAAACATCCTATGAAACATTTTGCATGTCAGGTTTTCGTGAAGGTATTTTATTCTATCAAACTTAGTGATGTCAGAAACAGTTGCTCCAGGCTGAGTGCCGTACCGCCCTCTCAGGCTGCCCTGTGGACTACAGATTATCCCTTCCTGTGAAATACTCCCAGTCCCACAATTTGTTTTCAAATTTGCACAGCTAATATTTGCTCTGTGTAAATAAGTAGTATGCATTTCAACAAGTATTAAATGGTCTACCTTGCCAGTTAAAGGGATCAATTTTTTTTTTTTTTTGGTGAGAAAGAAAACAGATCGTCTCTTTTTCCTTGGGATCCAACTCATAGTAAATTTTGCTGAATTCTGTTAGAAAATCCTTCTGTTTTTTGTCACTTCATATTATTTAGTTACAAGTTTATTTTTGAAGCAGTTTACACAAATTTTGTAAAACAGTTTGCATTTTATTGGCTTGTTCTTGATCCTGTGTGTAGAAAACTTTAAAATGTGTGTTATTTCCAAGTCACTGCTCAAGAAGTGCTCAGCTGGTAAGTACAGCACTTTAAAGGGATAAGCGAGCCTGGAATATGAGAACAGAACATGGGTTAGTCCCTGGTTTCTAATTCTTTAGAAACCATATATCTCCATGGGCTATAGCTTTTAAAAAAACTTAATTGAGTTATAACTTTCATCCTATAAAATTCATGTGTTTTAAGGATACAATTAAATGATTTTTAGTAAATTTACAGAATTGTGCAATCATTGTCACGATCTAATTTTAGAACATTTCCATCATTCCCCCAAAGAAACTTCCAGCCTGTTTGCCGTCACTCTCCATTCCCACCAGCAACCACTATTGATAGGCTGAGTCTTTCTTTTATAACAACTGGATGCAGAACTATAGTTGTCCAGTCTACCTTAGTGTGAGATAGTAAATTAGTACCGAAAATCAAAACGTCTATTCTCTACCCGAGCATATCTCTTCCAGAGTTCAGAATTATAGTCATGGGTAGCTGCTTTTTCAATTCTATCTTTTAAATTTAAAAAAAAAAAAAAAAGTTTTTTTTCCCCCAGTCCATTCTCAGAAGAGTGTCACAAGCCACCTTACCCACCTGTCCGTTTCCCTAATTTAAATCTATCATACTTGTACAGATGTGGGACCTGTAATGGTATGACAAGGCCTCTTTTCTGTGTTCCTTTTGTTGGGAAAGTATTTCACAAATATACGCAATAATTTTTGAATAAACAGTGGATCTTCTTTTCAGTTTTCAAGAACTTGTTAGTAAAAATATTTAACAAATTTTATGGGTGTTTCTGAAATTAGAATGCCGTGACTCACAAGCACCCTTGTTTCTGTAAGCATATTAATGCCTGTCCATTTTAGGCAGGAGGATTTTTACAGGTAAATTAAGCTCTAAGAATGTTAATAAGGAAAAGCTAAGATGTCTTGGTCTCTGCAAAAACTTTTATAGGCATAAAACTTCTTAGCTAAAGTGGATGCTGTTAACATAGCAATATACCTATATTATAAATGTAATATAGTGGTTTGTTAGTTACGGTAATTATAATTAAATGGCAAGTATGGGTAACAGGGAAATACTTAACAGGCTCCTTCCCTCTCCCCCCCAAGAGAGGTGATTTATATATTAAATTTTTTCTAAGTTTATATTAATTTTTGCAAAATTATGAAGATTTAAAAACGCCTGTAATGTTATCTGGAGACTTTCCTATGTATTTTATGTATCTCTCTGTTTTAAAAAAGCTTGTCATTGATTGTCTCAATCTTTTTTTTTTTTTTTAACAAATTTATTTATTTATTTATGGCTGTGTTGGGTCTTCGAGGCTCCGTGCGGGCTTTCTTTAGTTGCGGCGAGCGGGGCCTACTCTTTTTTTTTTTTAACATTTAACACAATTTTTTAAAATTATTAATTTATTTATTTTTGGCTGTGTTGGGTCTTCGTTTCTGTGCGAGGGCTTTCTCTAGTTGTGGCAAGCGGGGGCCACTCTTCATTGCAGCGCGTGGGCCTCTCACTATCGCAGCCTCTCTTGTTGCGGAGCACAGGCTCCAGACGCGCAGGCTCAGTAGTTGTGGCTCACGGGCGGGGGCTACTCTTCGTTGCGGTGCGCAGGCTTCTCATTGCGGTGGCTTCTCTTGTTGCGGAGCGTGGGCTCTAGGCGCGCAGGCTTTAGTAGTTGTGGCATGGGGGCTCAGTAGTTATGGCTCACGGGCTCTAGAGCACAGGCTCAGTAGTGGCACATGGGCTTAGTTGTTTCCGCGGCATGTGGGATCTTCCCAGACCAGGGCTCGAACCCGTGTCCCCTGCGTTGGCAGGTGGATTGTTAACCACTGTGCCACTAGGGAAGTCCTAATCTTTTTCACTGACTGTGTTGTTGACCTATAATATGTAATGCACTAGAGGTAGTGATGTGGTATTAAGAACAGGGACTCCTGAGATTGGATTCCTGGTTCAAATCTGAGCTCTGCCACTTCCTACCTGTCTGACCTTGAGCAGCTCACTTATCTCAATTTCTTTTCTTTAAAATATTTCCTAGCATTGTTATGAGGAATAATTAGATATTACACAAAGCACAGTACCTGGCACATAGTAACATTTGCTGAGGGCTATTATATTGTGGCCATTTTATTCTACAACTTGACTTTTTAATGGCTTTAAGGTGACCACTGGGTTTTCTGTTTTAAGGGCTGAGAAAGCTTAATGTCTGTTAAGAAACTCATCAGCTCTTTTGTTTCCATTGATCTTCAACTCTGTTTCAGGACCTTGTTTTTCTTAAGCCTTTAAACAACGCCTAAATCTCTTTCATTCAGAATTGCAATTTGTAAATGTTGGTACCACATGGTCTTTGGTCAATGTTTAACCTCTATCTTTAACAGCTTACATCTTTTTAACCATTGAAACCCACATATAAACTTAGATAAGTTTCCTTAATGTTTAAACTACGTTTACATGTTTAATACATCTATCTTCTTAACCACTGCAAATGCACAAGGAGGCCAACATACAAATTTAACAAGCAAAGCATTTCTAAGCCTGTCAGCTGGAGCTCATGCCTGCATTTAACCTCTTCTGTGGGATGCTGTCCGTGAGCTTCAGATCAGACCTGGGAGTGAGTCACGAGTCTCACACTTGCACCTTTTCTTCGAGCCTTGAACCTCTGTCACGTGGCCCCTTTCCTATTTTTTTGGTAAACCATAACCTCTGATATGAATTGCTGAGGTCCTACACCTCCTATTCATATCTAAGTCTGTACTTAATTGGATACTGCATCCTTCTTATAGTATTAATATACTTGTCTCACAATTCTGTAGTTACTATATCAAAATAGAGTATTAACATGGCTATAATTTATTTAATCCCCTGTTGATGGATATTAGGCTGTTTCCAATTTGCTCTTATAAATAACTGTGTTGAAAGCATATTTGTAGAAACATTTTGTGTACATCCTTATCTCCTTGGGATAAATTCCCAAAATAGAATGACTGGGTACCATTACCCCAATATTGGTTGTATAATGTAGTCTAATATCTACTGGTACAAACCTTCTACTGCTGCCCTCATTTTCACTCCCTGATGAACCTTAGAATCATTTTTTGTCAAATTACAGGAAAAATACTATTGGGATTATTAAGAGAAAATGACTAATGTTGTATACTAATATGGTAAGATCAAACCCTTTATGGTATAATAGAGGTGAAATAAAACATAGAAGCAAAATTATGTATTTTCTTGTAATTTGACAGAAAGATCCTGAAGTTCCCTTAGGGGTGAAAAGTGGAGGATTTTTTCCACTAGATATTAGAACACATATGACACAGCTAAAATAGCGATATTGGCATTGAAAGAGCACAGCTATATACATACTTCTGTTCCTACTACTGAGTACTTTCTCTCCCCCAAATCAAGTGGATACTGAATTTTATCAACTGCCTTTTTTAACTTCACTCAAGATGATCGTATCTTTTCTGTTTACATTTCTTTTTTGTATTTAATAAAGTACAAATTAGTCATTTCCTAATTTGAAACCTTCCTTGTATTTCTGGAGTAGATCATACTTAGTTCTTAAAAACAAAAGCAAAACCTAGTAAAACAGTATCATTGTACTATAAGTTTCAGAGTTTCACAGTTGCCTTCAAAAGAAAGATTAATCTATAGAGATTTTGAACTTTTAAAATATTATCTAGACTAACTTCCAGTATATATTGCAATGTAAGAGAACTCGGAAATCCTTTCGTCTGCTTTGTGCTCTGACAGAGTACCCTAAACAAGTGACCTAATGGGATTGCCATCCCTCAAGAGGAACTATTGTGGCTTTTGTCACTTTCCAGATCCTTACTGGTAGGAAAGTCTCACCATAGGGATGAGTATGTTGTAATCATCATCTTGATGATAAACATTGCATCTCAAGATTGGCTGACACATGATGAATGTGCTTTGTATACTTAATCCTCTTGATGAAACCCCAAGGAAAATATCAATCCCGCCACTAAATGTTGATAAATGGGCTTTGTACTCACAGAATGCTATTGCTCCCAGGAGCACAAAGCTCTTCAGGATTAATTATTTCAGTCATTCTCACAGTTGTCCCAGGAGGTGGATAGCTGAACGCTTCCTCTTTAAAAAAAAAAAAAAAGTAACTGTTTTCTGCTGTTCTACATTCTGTATTCTAGAACTAGGTAGCTACCTTTTTAAAGACCATCTGTATGTCCGCTGGTGGACTTGGGTTTCAAAATCAACAAGATTCTTACCCCTATAGACACCAGGCTCGGAGCAGATGTGTAGTAGTAAAGTTGGATGGAATTTGGATATTAGTTTGGCAAGATGCTATGAGTGGTGTAGCCTGAGCTGCTAACGAGAGACAGGCAGTGGCTGAGTTAGTGCTTTGGTACCTCCATTAGAAGTAGTTGTCCATGGTGTTGAAGGTTTGTTTTTGAAAATGCCTTACTCAGGCACCTGTTCTTTATACTTGTCCTACAACACTGAGCTAGGGCACTAAAGAGAATCTCTGTCAGTCTTCTTTCACAGAGAGGGGCCCTGGTCCTTTCTCACCCTGCTCTGATGCATTAGTATCTGGGGGCTTTTCACAGGGGCAGAACGGTAGAAAGGTGAGAGGTCCAAAATTTTTGGTACTACCTCTTAGCCAATCTCCATCTCTTCTGTTTCCCTGCCAGACTAACTTTCCTCTTGCTTTCGCTTCCTCGGAAATGGACAGTGACTTTCTGTGGACACTTCTTTAGGGATACAGCTAAGGCTACGTTTTTTCTTTTTTTTTGTTTGCGGTACGCGGGCCTCTCACTGTTGTGGCCTCTCCCGTTGCGGAGCACAGGCTCCGGACGCGCAGGCTCAGCGACCATGGCTCACGGGCCCAGCCACTCTGCGGCATTGGGATCTTCCCGGACCGGGACACGAACACGTGTCCCCTGCATCGGCAGGCGGACTCTCAACCTCTGCACCACCAGGGAAGCCCTAAGGCTACATTTTGATCTAGCGATCCACCTCATCCTTCTTCGTCTTAACAATATGCCAGTCAGTCTTCTCCAAAGTTTTGCTATTTTAGTTCCGTCTCTTCAGCTAAACTTCAAGCTCTTTGGGTGAATGTTCAGGTCAGTGTTTGTTTTTTTTTCCTTCAAACTCCTTTTAATTGCACCCACATATTCCTCAGTGCTGGGACATTTAGGTGCACAATAAACATTTGTGGTTGATCATCTATTTGCCATTCACAACTGTTAAGAAATATTGCTTGTCCATACTGACTGTGCCATTTTAACTTTTTTTTTTCCTTTTTCTTTCGTTAAACAAAGGCTTAGCTGTCACCACTTTGAGTTTTTCCTCCTCCCTATTTTTCTCCCCTGAAGTTACCCTGAAGGGGAGGTCTTTAAAATGCAAAGGATTGTGCTTAAGTTGTGCAGTGTATTCTGGGTGGGGACTAATTACGAGGTTTGAAAACTTCTTCAGGCGGCTGGGTTCTGGATTGGGCCGAAAATACTGCTTTCCTAAATTGACAACAGCTGGGGCCGTGTTGCTGCCACATATAAAAGAGGTGGTGCTGGTGCTGTGTTGTGGAGAAATCTTCACTCTTTAGAGCCTGTGGAGCTTTAAGCAGAGGGCACCTTTCATCACTGGTGTCGTGGTGGGTAAGTGCCCCGAGCTGGTCCTCTGGGTCCACGTTTCTGTTGTTTGGTAGAAATTGTGGTGACTGTATCGAAATGTTGTCAGTTACTAATTTACCATGTTAGTTGTAGTGAATTATTTTATCCTTCCAGTAATGAGGAGAATTTCTCCCTAAATGGGCATAGCTAATAAGGCTTTGTGTATCTTTTCACTGTGTTATTTTGAAGGCTGTCAGTTTTCCTTCTGTATGGTGTGCATCTCTGAATATAAAAGGATAAACAGAGGTAGTGCCATTTCAAGGATCTTGAATGCATAGTTCTTGAATATGTTCTGAAAAGTAGTCACTTAAAAAGATTCCAGTTTTTAATATGAAAGTAGAAAGTTGACCATTTTGACAAATGCAGAGAATAACAATTATTCTATGCATGTAAGCAATTCATCACAGTTTTTTTACCCTTTAAGGTTCATAGAAAAGACCCAGTCTTAGGAAGGAATGATGTGATCTCTGGGTGGGTTCTAGCTTATTATGACTTCATGGTTTGCAACAAGTGATAGTGTCTGATGAAGTGTTTGCAGTGCTGGGTCCTGACATGAAGTGTTTGCAGTGCTGGGTCCTGACTTTTATTTATAGAAATTTAAAAGGAATTGTTTATTAAAATTTTCCTATTTATACTGACATCAGCTCAAAAAGAGAAGAATTCCAAGATGAAACAATTCAATGTTTTATTTTTATTTATTTATTTTTAAATTTTATTTATTTATTTTTGCCTGTGTTGGGTCTTTGTTGCTGTGTGTGGACTTTCTCTAGTTGCGACGAGAGGTGGCTACTCTTCATTGTGGTGCGCGGACTTCTCATTGTGGTGGCTTGTGGAACACGGGCTCTAGGCACACAGGCTTCAGTAGTTGTGGCACATGGGCTCTGTAGTTGTGGCTCACGGGCTCTAGAGCAAAGGCTGAGTAGTTGTGGCACACAGACTTAGTTGCTCCACGGCATGTGGGATCTTCCCAGACCAGGGCTTGAACCTATGTCCCCTGCATTGGCAGGTGGATTCTAAACCACTGCGCCACAAGGGAAATCCCTCAATATTTTATAAATAAACATCATCTCAGCAGCTTTAACTATGTATCTGACGATACATTTATAAAGCAAATGGCTTTGGTATTTGTTTCCTTATTTTGATAACGTTTTTGTTTTGGATGCTTGACAACTGGACAAGCACAGTTTCTGAATATAGTTGTGTTTTGTTTTTACAGGTGGGATAGTAACATCTTTGGGGGAAAGAAAATTGGCTTCCTTTCCTGAAAACGGTGAATGTACAGCAGATGGTTGCCCAGGAGGAACAGTAGTCCAATGGAGACCCTCTATGTTTTGTACTAGGAAACAGAATCAGTTGTAAGAGTCCATGTTGATCTTGGCAGTAGAAGGATTAAAAAAAGTTGAGTTTCCACAAAGAACAAGAACTTTACCATCTCCTTTTTGATCTGAAGACCGGAGGACAATGGATATCATAGAGACAGCAAAACTTGAAGAACATATGGAAAACCAAACCAACGATCCTGCAAACACTTACGCAAGACCTGCTGAACCTGTTGAAGAAGAGAACAAAAATGGCAATGGTAAACCTAAGAGTTTATCCAATGGGTTGCGAAAGGGCACCAAAAAGTACCCGGACTATATCCAAATTGCTATGCCCACGGAATCGAGGAACAAATTTCCCCTAGAGTGGTGGAAAACGGGCATTGCCTTCGTGTACGCTCTTTTCAACCTCGTCCTGACAACTGTCATGATCACGGTTGTGCACGAGAGGGTCCCTCCCAAGGAGCTCAGCCCTCCACTCCCAGACAAGTTTTTTGATTACATAGACCGGGTGAAATGGGCATTTTCTGTATCAGAAATAAATGGAATTATATTAGTTGGATTATGGATCACCCAGTGGCTATTTCTGAGATACAAGTAAGTAAGGTCTAACATGTTTTGGGGATTTGCCGTGAGTTTATATTTTAGTGAGCCGGTGTGTAATTGAAATGATCTGTCTCGGTTTTATCGGTTTTATCTGATAAATTCTTATTTATCCAGGCACTTAATGAAAAGAATCAATAGAAAGATCTACAACCTTGAATAAATCCAGTCATTATTCCATAAGCATTTATTGAGCAACTGTATGAAAGTGGCAACTGTGTGTGAAGGTGCAGAAGTACTGTGGTGGATGATTCAGACTTTGTAAATTGAAGGTGCAGTTCTAATTTCAAGCAACTTGGCACTCTGGTATTTGCATGATACATTAAGAGCCTTGGAGAGGAATAACATTCACTTCATCATGCTTGTGTTATTCCAGGCTCTTGACAGGTGGGGAAAGTTGTAGGCTGGGGAGCTTTTTTCTCTATTACTCATAATGTGATGACTATATTGGTCTGTAGTCAATTGCAGGCTTTGAGGTTTGCCTCTCTTCAAGAGTTCTCGAATTTTACATGCCTTTTCCTTTTGCCTTTTGGCAATCCAGTCACAAGAGTTTGTTTAATAAACTGCATTTAGAACTGGGTCCATGCGGTTTGGGTTTTAGATTTCTAAAGTAAACGTGCCTTCTGGTTTCCTCAAGCCATCACAAAGGAGCACTTAGTTCATTGGTTTCAGTCTTCCCAGTTTAGAATAGCAGGAATCAGCAAGTGTAGTAAGCTAGGTACTTTTGCTTTGAAGATACTTAAAAATAGGACACAGCTCGGAGGTGGTTATTTCTGCTTCCCTGTTGAATTCTGACTGCTACTCCATTAAGAAAAAAGGCCCCTCAATTCCTCTTTTCTCCTCAGCCATCATTCAGATGTTTTTTCTCTACTAAGATTCTAATAATTAAATCACAAATATAAGTTTAATTAAAACATTGCCCATAAACGGAGGCTTTTGAAAGCGTAATACATACTAACATAGTCCATACACTTCAGAGTCAAATAGGGTTTCAGTAGCAATGCCACAAGATCATTTTTTGAAGAAGGAATTTACGCTATATTGTTCTTTCAATTGGTTGTTGCTTTGAGATTTGAAGAGTTCAGTCTATTTTTGTTAAAGAGTTCCCCACATGCAGGTGTGCAGGTTTGAAAACTTATTCCACAAACTGAAGTCATTCCTAAGCATTTTCTTTAAAATATTTCTCTTAATAATGTATAAGTAAAAGACATAGCTGTCAATTGTCTTTTACTTAGTAGGGGAACTTTATGCTAAAGTTGTTAGTTATAACGTGCTTTATGCTAAAAGCAAACAGTGTAGCAGTTGAACTTTAGTGTTTTCCTTTTTAGTGTCTGGAATTGACACTGAATATAAGAGAGACTGCTTATAGCAACTATAAGATAGTTGCTCTCTCCTTTGTTTTAGAGCAAAGTTTTATTTGTATATGTGTGTGAAAGAGAAATTTCCCAGGGCCGGGTAAGTAGCTGGCTTCCAGCCTGCAGTACAGTCTTCGTGTATTTGCATCTTCACGTAGAGGACAGTTGTTACCTGTCTCTCCAGTGCCAGCTTCGGTTTTACCGTGTCAAAACTTGTTTTCACACAGGCCAGCCGCATGTTTTAATGATAGCTACTGTTTGGGTCACAATCCACCAGCAAAAACTTGGGGAAATGACACTAATTTTCCTTTTTACTTTTCATATAGAATTGGATCTTATATTGTAATAACTGGTAGAGTAATTTTTATAACCCGTTTTGAACATTCCAGCTGAATAAGAAATTCTAGTTGTTCTCTCTCTTTCCCTCTCACTCTCTCACTTAAAACACCTTGAAAGCTATGGGGGGAAAAAAATCACTGGCAGTAGTTCTTTAAATAAGGCTGCAGAGTGCATGTTTCACCTCTTAAGTTAATTTTGTGTTCTGAGTACAGCTGAACTCTGAATACTGGAATGAATATAATTGACCCATAATAATTCCTGCTTATTACTTCACCTTGTCTAACAGCATGGAGCACCATTCAGCACTCTTTTTGAACCTGGGTTTGAATCAAAGGGAGAATAGTTTTTCACTTAACCAAGTGGAAGCATTCAGCAATGTTCATTACCTGTTCCTTTTCAGTACTAGAAAAGGCAGGGCTAGAATAGCAAGCCTTTGAAAGAAATGCCTTGCAAGAAATAGATACTTTCATCAACTAGTCAAGGTGTTTCTCTCTATATGTTGACCCCAGAAACCCTGGAATCTCCTTAAAATAGCTCTTGGAGACAGGCAGCTAAAATTATATTTGTACACGATGCTTTAGAAGTCCCAACAGTAACCTGAATTAGACCTTGATCCATGGCAGACCACAGTCTTGGAGGAAACTTAAAATATTCCACATGCCTAAAATTGCCTGTTTTTCCAGAGGTTTTTGATCACTGCTTTTGGAAGTTTGAGAGCTCTGAAAATGGGAGACCTGGAGTAACATATTTTGTGTACTAGGGAAGTTATAACTAGTAATTCTAGGGGCTTTGTGGATCCCAGCCATCTTTACAGAGCCCAGAGTTTATAGGCCCACCTCCAACTACACAACAGTCATCTTCAGAATTCTTGATGCCCATTCAGGTACCCAAGAGACAGTGGTGCAGATGGGCAGAACCCTTCCCTTTGGAGGACAGTGTGCTCAAAGCCAGCTTCTGGGAACCACTGCCTTAGACTGACGACTTAGGGGGCGAAGGACAGGGACTAATGTTAGTCAAGACAACTGTCTTCACCGAAACATATAAAGTGAAAAAGGACTTGTGGGATTCTTTTTTTTTTTTTTAACCTCTTTTGATCAAGATTGCATAAAATCAAGGTAAACTAATCAGTTTACAGCTTCACTCTTAAATGTCCTTAAATGCACGAGGACACTGTGAACATCTTCAAAATATAATTCTCTGAAAACCTCTATAGTTACAGACAAAATAGTTCATGCCTAAGTTGTCAGAATATTTTTGGATAGTCTCCAAATAAACCTTGCTTATATAACTTAGGTTAAAAGAGTTGTCCCATTTCCCTGTGTGCCCAATTATGTCGTATCACGTTAGCTCATTAGTTAATTCCTCTGTGACCGTGGCTCGCTTATACCTCTGCTGTGTTCTCAAGAGGGGGTTTATTAATGCAGTGAGTTGACTGACAACGTAGAGAGGTTCATTGAATTCTCGGGCAAAGAGGGCCTTTTTTTAGGAGTTGTAGTTGTGTAAAACCCTTAATCTACTTTAACACCCCCCTCTCCTCAGAGACTCCTTCCTTTGGGGCCCAACCCACCTAGATTAATTGCAGTATGTGAATCTTCACTTCTGAAAACTACAATCATTCTTTATTCTGTTAAACATTATTTTATGTTGCCTTAGGAGCAAAAAACCCCAGTAAACCTATTTTTCCCCATCCCTGTTTTTCCTTTAGGTCAATAGTGGGGCGCAGATTCTTTTTTATCATTGGAACTTTGTACCTATATCGCTGTATCACGATGTACGTTACTACTCTCCCTGTGCCTGGAATGCATTTCCAGTGTGCTCCAAAGGTAAGCCCCTCTGAATTACCATTTAGAGGACATTAAGCAAACAGTGATTGAACACCTGCTCTCTGTTATGCATTCTCCTAGACACGTTCATATATGTTAATTGAAATCTAGCATATTTTGTTTTGCTTTAGATTTTGGGGGGAAACATTAAAATGTGTTCATAAAACTTATATGTTTGTGCATAAAAAATTCATTTTCTGCTAACTGGAAGTTACTATTGGGTCTTTGACTCTGCATTTTTGCCTTCTCATTTACTCGTTCATGAATTCACTTTGAAAGTATTAAGTTCCTGTTATATACCAGGCACTGTGTAACAGCAATGACCAAAACAGAGTTCTCCTTCTCCGAGAACATATATTCTTTTTTTTTTTTTTTTTTTTTGTGGTACGCGGGCCTCTCACTGTTGTGGCCTCTCCCGTTGCGGAGCACAGGCTCCGGACACGCAGGCTCAGCGGCCATGGCTCACGGGCCCAGCCGCTCTGTGGCGTGTGGGATCTTCCCAGACTGGGGCATGAACCCGTGTCCCCTGCATCGGCAGGCAGACTCTCAACCACTGAGCCCCTAGAGAACGTATATTCTTATTGAAGGATGGCGACAGTTAAATGAAGTCATAACTTGTTACATGGTGGTAAGTCAGGTGGCTATCAGATGGAGAACAGTAAAGCTGAGTAAGGGTGAAAGGGTCTATGAGGGTAGGTACTAATATATAGAGTGGTCAGGAAAACTTCTTCAATAAGAAAGCTTTTGGGCAGCCAAGATGAGGGAGTGAGCCGTGTGAATGGGGTGAGAACTCCAGGACAAAGAAATAACTTAATCATAGTGCATTCAGGGAAGAGCAGGGAGACACGTGTGGCTGCATAGAGTTATGAAGAGTTGAGATGATGCAGCCACAGATCTCACAGGGCCTCTGTGCCCATTGCAGGAACTTGAACCTTGGTGGTGGCAGTGGAAATGAGGAGAAGCCGTTTGACTCAGGATACATTTTGAAGGTAGAGCCCACAGGATGTGCTAATAAGTTGGATATGGGTTTAAGAGAAAGAAGTCAAGGATGACCTCAAAGTTTTTAGCAACTGGAAAGATCGAGTGGCCTTTCACTGAGATAGAGTGTGAGAATGGATATTGAAACTGTTGTAAGCAGGATTTATAGGTTCTCCAGGTAGAGTCATTTCTCAAGAGAGCTGTTAATCATCTTAGACCCCAGTGTGCCCTGGTTTAAAAAGGAAACTTACAAATCATGTGCTTTCTGGGCAAGAGAATGAAGTCTATCATATTTAACTGAACACTAAGCAGATGTCCAAGGTGGAAGGAAAAATAGAGTTGTTCTGAAGAAGTCAGCAGTCTCCTTCACCAAATATAGGTGTGGTTTGGAGAAGCTATAATTTTCCAAAGCCATCAAAGCAGAAAGTGTCTGTAATTGAAAGTGTACATATTGAATTTAAACACTGACTGATTTTTAGTGAAACTAATTTAAGTCATGGGAGAAGTTCAGAAGCATAATAAACCCTTCTAAGGGGTTATTGCAATGGGTTAAATGAAGAAATGGCCACAGGAAAGAAGGCAAGCCCATCCTAGTAACGGGTGAGGTTTGCAGGGATAAATTGCTATGATTACAGAAAGCATGTAAAGATTATCTTCTGTGGAAAAGTTGCAATTTTCAGAAGCCACAAGAGCAAATGTACTGCTGGATAACCAAGCTACAAATGTTCACAGTGGAAGCTCTGGGAACAGCCCCTGTGTTCAGATGTCAAGACCTAAGACCTTTTCCTGAAGCAGCAGCAGGCTATTGGTGCCTGGATCGTGGTTCAGTAAAACAAACGCAGATCAATTTGTTTCAGTAGAGGTGATGTGGTCTTACAGAGCAAGAGGCAGAATTGCATTCTAAATGTGGTTCAGCCGCTGGCGTCGAGTGTTCCTTAGATTTTTGTGGTTACAAAACTGTTAGATAATCTACCTGTCTCCTTTGTTGCTGACTCTATAGAATGCCCTTAGTGACTGAGAGCAATGGCAGAACTGTGTATACCGAAGCCACTTGCTATGGAAGGTTATCTGACTAGTCACTGATGCCTCCCATCACTTGTTACTTAGTGGATGTGATCACAGAAGCCATCACAGTGATAGGCCCTTAGTGAAATCCTTGGCTCCCACAGTTTTCCAGTTGTCTTCCCCCTTCTCTATCCTATGGTTTACTTTAAGTCCTTGGCGTAACGATTTGCTTCATCCCACACACCCAAGTTTTAGTTTGCCGTTGCAAAATTTGAGTTCCGAAAATTGTGTTCAAATAGATATTGACCTAGTTATTAGAACTCACATGAAATGATTTAGCTTCTCGAACCCCTCTTGCCACAGGCATGTTGGGCTGGCACAGCTACATTCCTTTCCCTGAGAAAGCTTCCCTCTCATCCTGGCCACAGAGGTCCAAAGGACTTCTCTTCTAAATTGAAGGGATGGTGTGGATGGTAAGGTTTCTGGTTTGGCAGCAGCCAAGTTGGGCTCTCTTGTACCTAATTTATTTCTGTGGGAAATGTTGTGTGGCGGTCATAGTTTGAGGAACCCTTGAGAACACTGAGCTCTGTCTGTTTTGGTTATTATGGTCAATGCTTCTCTTCCTGGTTTTCTACATCTTCAGCTTCACAACCAGGAATGGCATAGAATGGGCCTGAAAAATGAGGAAATTAAGAGGAACTAGAGTCTTTAGTGGTGTGTGATAGAGGGCCTCAATGAAATACAACGGAACTAGAAAATAATCTGTTAATCCCAACTCTCACTATTACCCTCCCCATTCCAGTTTTCTTTCAGCCCTCTTTTAAAATTTCCTTTCTTGAAGTTCTGTTTAACATTTATGCTGAGCATGAGCTGACATCTTAAGATAGCAGTGACAGGACTGAGGAATTAAGAACTGAGAAAGTACAGAAAAAGCAAGAAGAGAGTCCTTCCTCTGTTCTGTGAAGGCATATGGAATCAAGGGGGGAGAAAACAAAGGGGGGAGAAGAGAATGTGTGGCAGTATTTTAGTTCCTGGTTTAATTATGCCTTTTGATCCATCTAAATTTCTTTCTAGTAAAGAAATTCAAGTGTTTCTGCCCTTAGAAAATTCGAGTATTGAGTTGGGGTGGGTCAGTGGATAAAAAAATATTATTATAGTTTTGAAATGAATAATGTGTTCTTTAAACTGGGAACACAATGGTCAGGCGGAGTGTATGTACCTTTCTGTTTGATCTCATTGTTGACAGTTGTTTGTACCAACCGCACAACCAGAAATTCCTGAAGGTCTGTGGCTGATCTGATAAGCGCATGCTAGATTCTATCCTCCACATCAAGGGCTTTCATGTCATTTTATGTGGTTTGCAGTACGCCTTTCCTGAGGGGCACCTGAAGTGAGTCCTGCGACTCTGTCAACAGTCCTTATCTTCTCCGGGTTTGGATCCCTTACTGCCTGCTAGACCCTGTCTTTTCAAGGCAGGGTCACCTGTTACTTGGCATGTTTGGTTTAAGGACTCAATTCTTGATAAAATGCACATGTTCTCTCGGTTTTGCTAGCTGGGCTCAGCCTAAGCAAACTCTTGAAGAAAGTTGAGTTTCTTTGAAACCTCCAGTTTCGCACGCTGCCCTCTAATCCTGTTTCATGTCATTTTCTGCTGCAGAGCCTTATTCTCAACTATCACCCGATCGTGTGTTTGCCTTTTTACAAGGGTCACCTGAATCCCAGAAAGCTTTCCAGATCCATAAGATATTTTTAATCAGGAAAGTTTTAGGCAAGGAATCCTGCCGTAATTCCCATTTTACCATATAGGATGGTTTCCCACCTGCTTTGGAGACTCAATTTCTCTACTCCTAGACCGTCTTCTCCTCCATCTGTACACATCTTACCCTCCTTCACCACTACATGTCTACTTAGACTAGACACTACCTGTCTACACCACCAAACAGTTTGCCACCATCATGACTGGCCTGGCCATGCTTCGGGGGCCAGTTGCCCAGAAGGATCATCGCTGAGTATGAAAAGCACTGTATCTTACAACTGTGCCCCCGGTCCCAAGTGAAAATAGTCATTAGTGGTCTTTCTATATTTCTCTTCTTGTGTATACTCTGACTCCATTTTATTTCTGAGTGTCATTCTTTGATTTTCTAAACCTATTCACTTGCTATTAGACTGATCGGAAACCCTCCATCCGGCCGTGCAGTGTTTCAAGGTTCCATTTTCCCATGTATTCTATCTCAGTCCACTACTCCTTCCTGTATGCTTAAGGTTTGGGTTTTGGGGGGCGGTTTTTGGGGGGGTTAATACAATTTTTAAAGGTTACACTCCATTTACAGTTATTGCCAAATTATTGGCTCTATTCCCCGTGTTGTACAATGCATCCTTGAGCCGATCTTATACCCAGTAGTTTGTATCTCCCACTCCCTCACCCCTATATTACCCCTCTCCCTTCCCTCCCCGCTGGTAACCACTAGTTTGTTCCCTATATCTGTGAGTCTGCTTCCTTGTTTGTTATTTTACTAGTTTGTTGTATTTTTCAGATTCCACATGTAAGTGATACCTGTATGCTTAAGTTTTAACGGGATATGAACTTTTGACTGTTGCCTCAAGCTCCCGCCCTCACCCATCATTGTTCCCCACGTCATCATGACAGCTTCTCGGGGCTTCTCCACCCTTGCCCAGGGAGCTCTCTCCTGACCTCCTGCCACAGCACACAGGGTATTGCTTCGGAGGATGTTTTTTCTGATCGAGCTACTCATTTCACAGCTGCCAGTACATCCCTAATCCGTCATTTTCAAGCCTGTTTAAATGAATGTATTGCAGCTGTTTTTAACTGTAAATGTTTTGATCAGATGTTAATACAGCTATATGCACACTTTAGGTTGCCCACCTAACACCAGGTATGAATACACTGTAGAATATTAGTGATGTGGAGTGCAGCCGAATCAGGTATTAGCCATCTGAAACCCCAGCCTCCCCCTGCAAAGTGGAAAGGAAGGAGCTTTGATCTTTGTAATCCATAACTGTGGTGAAGTCATTGGTTATTAGTATTTTTAAAAGCTTTGCCCAAGGACACACCACCACTAAAATGTATTATTAGTAACATATTGAATAATTGAAAGCGTATCACTAAAACTGGCCAATACGATGAATAAAATCCAGTTTGAGGAGCTTCCCCCTTGGATTCTTTTTGACTGAAGTTAAAAAGAAAAAAATCACCACCTGGTGGCCTTTCTAAATATCACATAAGTTAGGCTAAAACATGATTTTATCAGCTTATACATTTTTTTCCTGATCTTCTCGTGTCATTCAGCTCAACGGAGACTCTCAGGCAAAAGTACAGCGGATTCTACGGTTGATTTCTGGTGGCGGATTGTCCATAACTGGGTCGCATATCTTGTGTGGAGACTTCCTCTTCAGCGGTCACACAGTTGTGCTGACACTTACTTATCTGTTCATCAAAGAATGTAAGTAATAACTCATTCCTGCTTTATTGATTGTTGTAGTGGGCGGGATCCCTGAGCCCTGAAACCGATGAGTCCTTATTCTATTGGAATCGATACCTATGGAAAGAGGGGTGTGTGTGTGTGTATATGTGTGTGTGTGTGTGTGTGTGTGTGTGTGTGTGTTTAAATCATTTCAACCAGTCGTATGTGATTTGAACACTGAAGGAAGGCTTAAAGCTTGGCCCTGGCTTCTTGCTAACATTTAGCATGCCTCCAAAATGTCTCCCTCCTTGGTTAGTACTTCTTAAGGTATGAAAAGCTATTTTAAGGTTGAAACAAAGAAGAATCATTGTTAAGGTTACTGCAAAAAAGAACCAGTGTGCTCCAGAGCCAAATGGAAAGGACTTTTTTTTTTTTTGCGGTACGCGGGCCTCTCACCGCTGTGGCCTCCCCCGTTGCGGAGCACAGGCTCCGGACGCGCAGGCGCAGCGGCCACGGCTCACGGGCCCAGCCGCTCCGCGGCATGTGGGATCTTCCCGGACCGGGGCACGAACCCGCATCCCCTGCATCGGCAGGCGGACTCTCAACCACTGCGCCACCAGGGAAGTCCTGGAAAGGACTTTTGAATGAAATTTCCATTGTATGGAACATGCATTCCATCACCCCAAATACTTTGGTTAATATTTTCCCCCTTTTAAAGCTTTTGTAACGTTTCCTTATCCCACTTTATTCTAATTTCGTCCCTTCCAGTAGCTTTCTGTGCTTGAATATGCATCTTCATGAAACAGTTTGCCAATACTAACCGTTTTCTTCTTAGAAAGCGACATGGAGATGAGAAATATCTCCCCATATTTATATGCTTAATTCCCATTATACAAAATTCTTGTGTATTCCAGTGGCTTTTTTTTTTTTTTTTTTTTTGGGCTGGAATAACGTCTTGTTCATTGTGAAGGAGGTTTTACTTGGTTTTAGCTGCCTAGCAGATTTCTGAGGCTTTGTATATTTGGGCCCATTATCTCAAAATCCTTTTGAAGTAGTGATACTTCTCCCTCCATTTTTACCAAGCTGGTAAAAATTAACCTTCATCTTTAGTTCCAAGATACCCTATCCCCATGCCATTGTTCTTTTAGAGGCTTATCTCAGTTTTCTTCACTTGCAGAGCATATCACGGAGGTCTTTGGGCAGAGACCAGGGGAAGGAGGCCCTTCCCCGCTGTCCTCCTTGGTTAATCCCCTTCTCTCCCTTCTTCTCTTAGTCTGTCATTAATCCAAACAGGTTTAGACCCATCAAGGTTTATCTTCCAGTGGTGCAGAAGTGAATTCTTGCCCCATAGACTGCCCGGAGTTATAGGTTTTAATTCTGCTTTGAGGGCAATATGACAAAGAGAGGAGAGTCTCTGTAGTAGATGAAGTCTTTTTTTTTTTTTTTTTTGGTGACAATTGTATATCTTCTGAATTGTTTTCTTTCTAAATGCTACACACAAGCTTTGAGTTAGGAGAGCAGCGTGTTAAGTGTTTGGCCTTTGTCATACTGTCTGACTTGAAGGCAGAGGGCCTTTTGCACCTTGCCCCATAGTTCTGTTCTTACACGGTTGGAGAGGGGTGGTGGAGGGGAGGAACCTAGCTCTGTGCGCCAATAACTCCCCCTTAAATTTCAATCTTCTGAAATTTCTCATTTCTCATACCTAGTTACAGGTTCTGGGTGGTGGGCAGAGCGATTTATGTTGTTTATAGTGCTCACTCTTTTGCTGTGGAAAGTCCAGCAAAAACTGATCTGTGTAAGATCAGTCATTTTTCAGTTCAGAGGTTCATTTGGGTTGTAGGATCTTCTCTCTAATCTGCAGATCCTAAAAGCTTATAGAAGAAGAGGAGGAGGATGGGCTTCCCTGGTGGCGCAGTGGTTGAGAGTCCGCCTGCCGATGCAGGGGACACGGGTTCGTGTCCTGGTCCGGGAAGATTCCACATGCTGCGGAGCGGCTGGGCCCGTGAGCCATGGCCGCTGAGCCTGCTCATCCGGAGCCTGTGCTCCGCAACGGGAGAGGCCGCAACAGTGAGAGGCCCGCGTACCAAAAAAAAAAAAAGAGCAGGATGAGGGCCGGGAGGAATTACATGTTAGAGTGAAGCTACTGTGGGTGGAAAACATAAGGTAATGAAGAGAAAACATCCCAGGAAACCGAGAGTCAGTTTCATAAAATAATTGAAGACCAAGTGATATTACCAATAACAGCAAATAGACATAGTACTATTTTTTCTGTTCCAGGCACTATTCCAAGGCCTTGATGCAAATTAACTCGTTTAATCCTTGTAGCTACCTCATGAGGGAAACACTTTTTCCCCATTTTTCAGAGGAAACTTAAGCATTAAGAAAGTGAATGAATTAAGCCACAGTCCGCAGTTAGTAATTGGAGGATGGGGTATTCAAACACAAGCAGGCTGACTCCAGAGGGTACACTACCAATTTCTTGGCTCTGTTTAAAATTTTTGGAAACCCAAGCTGTCTGATCTTATAGAATTGCTAAGAAATAGCCTGGATGTATTGCTCATTGTTGTACTTTCACCTCAGAGCAATAGCAGGGCAACTTTGTGTTTATTTCTATGCTTTAATAAAGGCTGATGCAGTATGTAGAGACATTTTCTTCCCCACGTATGATTTGAGCTTGAGGTTGTTTAAATTGTATAAGTCTACGTACAGCAAGGAAAGAATTACATTCTGCTTTTTCCTTTCTATTTTTTTAAAATAGATCTTTAAAAATAAATAAATAAATAAATAAAATAGATCTTTATTGGAGTATAATTGCTTCACAATACTGTGTTAGTTTCTGTTGTACGACAAAGTGAATCAGCCATATGCATACATATATCCCCATATCCCGTCCCTCTTGCGTCTCCCTCCCACCCTCCCTATCCCACCCCTCTAGGTGGTCACAAAGCACGGAGCTGATCTCCCTGTGCTATGCAGCTGCTTCCCACTAGCTATCTATTTTACATTTGGTAGCGTATATTTGTCGATGCGACTCTCACTTTCTCCAAGTTTTGGTGAGAAACAAAAGGGCACATCTGTAATGCTTGATACAAACCCAACTTCAGAGTCAGTTCTGTACATAAACTGGGCATTCCATGTTTACGCCCATTTCCTATGCAATTAGGAAAAATAGTTACCTTCTAAATTATACCATGTGTCGTTGTTCCGAGTAAGCATTGGTTCCAGTGGTTTCTTTGAACATTCTGCTTCTAGAATTAGATACATCATTTGTATATTTTTTGCTTTCCTGCCTTTTGATCATTTTGGACTCTCTCTGTTTACTCCGTTGTTACAAGCAGATTTGAATTTAGTCATGAGAGGAGTTGAAAACGTGGGACCAGAATCATTTTGTGGATTAGCAAGAGAGGGTCTGACACAGGTGTGCAAATATTATCTTTGGGACTTAGGTTCCTTATAAAATTAGCCTGGAGAAATCAATGTAGTTCTTAGAACCAAATGTCTTGCTAGTCGAGGAAACTACTTTTTCTTTTATTTTTTTTTACCTTGCTACTACACAAAGTCTATTGTCTCTATTATTCATTGACAGCTAGGGCTAGGATCCCACACAGACAGTGGAGTTCATTAATAATTGTATCATCATCGCTCAGCTCAAGGTTATCCCTGTGGGTAGAATGAGAGAACAGAGAGGATTACCATTTTGCCATTTCTATTTCAAAATAGTTTATATTAAATCTTTTCTTTGGGCCAGCCAGTGTTCTCAATTAATGAGCAGTGATCCCAGTGTGGTAGCTCATAGAGAATACATTTTTATGTGCTAGGAGAGCAGTGCTAGAGCATCTAGCCACTCCTGAAACCTCATTTTCAATTCCACGAGTAGTAAAATGGGCCACCTCTTTACTCCCTACCTACTTCAGCTTTGCTTCCTGTGGATAAACAAATACAAAATAGTTCTGCTTTGCTCAGACATTTTGGACTTTTAAGGTAAATACCAGATGACCTGTTAGGAAGGGAAGCAGGGCTGATGTGAGGCTTCAGGGAGGGGTGAGGTCTGTGGTGCTGGAGAATGCATATTTAGTGAAATCTCCAGATTTCTGAATGTTAACTTCAATTTTTAACATTCAGATCCTAACAGAACAGTTATGGGGACTGGATCTGGCCCCCCAGGCTGCAGAAGTAAGGCCTCTCCTAGCTATAAAATTCTCGGATTTCCTGAGTTATCTGCTAGAACCTCGTGGCAGAATGAACCAAGCAGGAGTTGGAAATAACGAGCTGCACATCCAGAAGTAGGAAATCAGACTTTCAAACGCAAATACGGGTTTATCATCTTACTGTTCCACGTAGGACTCAAAGAGCAACAGCTATTTAATTTTTATTTGAACCGTGTTTGATTTGACGTGTCAGGTAAAGTTCTGGAAATGGATCTTTTTGCTATTCAACCATGCTTCCACACTTGAAAGTAAATATCACTATAAATATAAACACAGTTAAATATGAAGTAAATTTTAGTTTATTCGATTACTATCTTTGTGAGCTAATAAAGCTTTAAAATAGAAAAAGGAAACAGTTATTCAAAGAAAAGAAAAGTTATTAGAGATGAGCACTGGTTCCAGTTACACCTGTGTCATTACCACCTGTGTGGGAAGGCTGGGGGGCGTGCAATCATGTGTAGCCTGCCGAGCGCTTTAGTTCTCTCTTATAGCCGATCAGTGTCATGAACTTAGTGCCCTCTCTAGGTAAGGCTCAAACCCATGAGTGAATAGGCATGAATCCCATGCTTTACATAGGGAGTGTCTTATAGTTGCTATTGGCAATAACAGTATAAAATTGCTGAGAATCAAAATATTGCTAGCCACAAATACTATTTTTCTCCCCCTGCAGAAATCAAAGTAAGTTTATATATAAGACCTAAAATTACTCTTGCTTTCTCATTACCTCCTCCACCCCACTGCCCCTTTTTCATAGACAACGACCCTTTCTTTTTCTCTTTTTGGCCACACAGCACGGCTCATGGGATCTGAGATCCCTGACCAGGGGTTAAACCCAGCCACAGCAGTGCAAGTGCCGAGTCCCAACCCCTGGACCATCAGGGAGTTCCCTACAACTATCCTTTCTTTTCACTCTACTGTTTCTCTTTCCAGTGGGGTCCCTACAGGAGCCAGTGTGAGCCAGTTCCAACCTAATGTGAAATATTTCTGTTCTCTTCCTAATTATTAAACGCTGTGGGTAAGACCTAGAGTATCTAGTGTTACCCACCGCCCCAGGGAATTACTATTAGACCTGTTACCAACAGCACCTCATCTCCCCCGGGCAACCGGAGCAAATCCCGGCCAGTTCACAGGGACTCATTTTGGGTTATCCATTTTCTCCTTCAGTGACTTCCTGGCCTTAGACTTTTCTCCGGTCATTAGGATAGACTGTCATCATTCAGTCCACGTCTGGGAATCCTATTAACTGTTCCCTCTTCTGCTGTCCAGATTCGCCTCGTCACTTCTGGTGGTACCACCTAATCTGCTGGCTGCTGAGCGCTGCTGGGATCATCTGCATTCTTGTAGCGCACGAACACTATACTGTCGATGTGATCGTTGCTTATTATATCACAACACGGCTCTTCTGGTGGTACCATTCCATGGCCAATGAAAAGGTGAGAGCGGTGAAATTATCCTTGGAGGATTTCTTTTCTTTAAATGCAGCGGACCCCTTTTCACACAGCGGAGTTTCCAGTAGCTTAATGGGAATAACTGCTGTTGCCGCCTAAACGTGTGGTTTAGGTCAATTCACTTAAACTTATATGCTCAACCTTATGAGCTCTCCTTTCACTCTTCCATCTTCCTTGACCCACAGATCTGACCACTGACATATCCTGAAAATTTTTCCTCCCGGAGAGCTAGCTCTCCCACCCACTCTTGAGTCTCCAGTCTTACTGGAATTGCAGGCAGAAGATTTGCCTGAGAACTTCTCTGGTGGTCCAGTGGTTAAGACTCCGCGCTTCCAATGCAGGGGGCACAGGCTTGATCTCTGGTTGGGGAACTAAGGTCGCACATGCCACAGGCACGGCCAAAAAGTAAAAAAAAAAAAAAAAAAAAGATTCGCCTGAGCCACAGAGAGGGAAAGAGTAGAGGGGGTTGGAAGTGTGGCCAGAGTCCTGTCAGAGTTAGGGGAGTGTGGCCAGAGTTAGTAGTGTGGCCAGAGTCCTGTCAGAGTTAGGGGAAAGGAGCAAAGACAAGCATTGCCTTGCGATCCGGATTCTGCTGCTTTCCCTGTTCAGTTACAGCAAATGACAGTTTAATTAAGAAACAAATTAGGATGCAAATTGTGAAAAATATGTCTCATTTTACTTTTTCTCTACCTTTTACAGAACTTGAAGGTCTCTTCACAGACTAATTTCTTGTCTCGAGCATGGTGGTTCCCCATCTTTTATTTTTTTGAGAAAAACGTACAAGGCTCAATTCCTTGCTGCTTCTCCTGGCCACTGTCCTGGCCTCCTGGCTGCTTTAAGTCGTCTTGCAAGAAGTATTCACGGGTTCAGAAGATCGGTGAAGATAATGAAAAATCTACCTGAGGAGCAAAAACAAAGGCATCAGCTCTTAGACCAAAAGAGTTATCGCTGTAACCAAAGGTATAGTTTTGTTTTTGTTTTTATTTTAGGAGAACTGATTGCTAAATGAAGCAGACCAAATTTTGTGCAAATGATTAGAAAGATGAACGAAGTATTACCCTTTGACTGGTTTTTTATTCATCCTGAGAAAGTTATATTCTCCTGCAGCTCTTCATTCATTGGTCACAAGCCCTCAAACTGGGATTTTACTAATGAGCTTGTTAAGGAGATGCCAGAGAACATACTGCTCCTTCCCTCATTCTTTTTCTCCACTAAAGCTCTCTACTTCAGAATTTTTTCAGGAATCTTTTTCCCTCCAAGGTCAAAAGAATTTGTTAATGTTTTAAATAAAAATCTGATATATACGGCCACTGTGTAAATAGAATCACCTAATGTTGAGAGTGATTTTTAGCATTAGGCTTATCAGCGAAGGGGAGATCCATGGGTTGTGAGTGAACTTCAGGTGAACTTTGTTTCTACACTGTCAAAGGGAAGGTCAGGGTCAGGTCTGGGAATATGCGCTGCTGCTACCACCCAATGTACTATATCACTTTCACTTTATTTTTTTTTTTTAACTGATAATTTTATAACTTGAAAAAAAAAGATGAACTAAGTAAATATCCAAGTATTTGACACACCCCACAGATTTTACATGTGCGTAAATATTTCATTTTAAGATCTCTATGACAGATATACAGGAGACATGGGGCTGTTTATGCTAACGAGGAGTCCTGCTGTCCACCTGGTAACTTTGCACCTGTACCCCCAGAGCAGTCAACAGTGTAGCACAGGCTGAACACACATAGCTGTATGAACTGATGCTCATGTCCTTGTGGGGAACAAGCCTGTGTTTCTCTCCCAGGTCACGCCCTGTGTGAGATCTGTTTTAGAGCTGCAGATTGGAACTCAGAAATACAGTTGGTCACATTTCACTGAAATCCATTTCTTCCTAGTGACATTGTGCTTTATGGAAAAACCAAGATGGAATCCAAAAGTTTAATGCATCCTTGCCTTTTAGCAAGAGACTCCGTTTCTTATGTACTGGTCCTAAGGACACATACCACAATTGAGTAATTTTACTTTGACCCTAAAATTATACCACGGTGCTGCACTATCATCTACGGTTGGAATTGGTGTGTTAGTCGGTTACAGCTACTCAATAAAGGGGGATAATAGTTTCTAAAGTTCTTTCAGGTGATGCAAAAAAAAAGAAAAGATGGATTTTTAAAAATCTGACCAGATGTAGTGCATTATTTAATGCTGTTGAATCTTTTAGATAATTCTTGGCTTAATTTCTTTAGACTTCTAGTAACCGTAGGAAAAAATTTAAGGTCACAAAGTCATCAACACTAGTCAGAGAGTGGAGAGGCCAGGGGGGCTGGTAGGAGGCAGTTACATTTATACTGAAGGTGGAAATTTCTCCCCACTTAGAATGAAAAACATCCCTAAATTTGTCATTGTAAACAAGTCGGCCTTGATTCGGTACACAAAATTGACCTTTAAATTGTTGGAGAGAAGCACAATACAGATCTGTTCAGAAGGGTCATCATCCTTTGGTGCTAAAATTCTGTATATGTTTTCAGTATGGCTCCTTCTCTGTGTAAAAAAGAAACACTAAAAGTTGAATTCGAAGACAGAAAGACAGACTAATCTGGTTATTTACAACAAGAATTGAAACCCTAAATATCCTTGGCAGGCTTTGGAATGCAAGAAGTTTTTCTGGTATTTATTATTAAGTAAGTCAGTAAGAAACATATGTGTAGCTTACCTGCTGTGTTTAGCTATATTTCTACATAATTTTCACTTATTTTCATTTGTTAAATATTGACATCTGCGATAAGACAATGTGTTCTACTTGAAAACACTGATTTTAAATTTCTGCTGTCTAATTGTGACGAAAAGTATCTGATATGGAAGCCTGGGTTTTGCTCTCCTAACATTGGTATATTCCTTGAGCCTCGAATTCAAATAAAACAACCTGATATACCTTAGAGCCTTATTCAGCTGCATCTTAGATAACCCACTCTTCTTCAAATTAAGTAAGGAAAGGTGTTTAAGCTTTAAAAATCATGGAGATCCTTGAAAACAGTATAAACCTTGCATTTTAGTCAAATAATCCTGTTTTTTTTTTTTTCCACATAATACCATCACCTTTTAAAGAACTTTAAAAACATCTATGACCCCATTTGTGGACACTACTGCTCCCGTGTTCTTTACATGTATATGTCATAGCTCTCTAATAAATGCTGTGGAAGCATGTGCTATGAAAATAAGGGGGGTGGGGAATATCAAAGTTTCAAGATGGGAAAATAAGAGAAATAACAAAACCCATTTAGGAAAGCAAACTTCAGTTTCAACCCAACATGCCACTTTGGGATATAAAGCATAAACAATTACTAGACTTACTGTGGTGATCATTTCACAATATATACAAGTAAATCATTATGTTGTATACCTAAAATTAATATAATGTTATATGTCGATTATACCTTGATTAAAAAATCATAATTATGAGCTTGCCTTTTGAAACAATAAATTTTTGGAACTCCTTTTCCTTGCTAATCAATCTATAAGATCTTATCCGTTATCCTTGTTTGAAGCTTTTTCTGTGATTAAGTCCTCGGTGCAGTATTTCTATAATAGTTCCTGTAAATGATGCCACATTTTTTTCTAAATTCTTTCAAATGAAAATAAATTCCTTTCAGATTCTATTTTTTTGATCTCCTCCACTAGCTCTGAAAATAAGCCTTCTTACCTACTCGGTTCCACCCAAAGTAATTTAGAATTTGTTATTTAATTTACTGGCATCTTGGGAAACAAGTTTTGCTGTGGAAGGAAGGTGGTTGTGAGTGAGCCCGAGTTTCTAGTCTTGGTTGATGGATGACATTGCAAAGGTTCTTTGCTGTATAGCAGTGCCCCCTTGTGGAAATACCTTATATGACTTGGAACACAAATGCCACTTTTTTTTTTTTTTTTTTTTTTTTTTTGCGGTGCGCGGGCCTCTCACTGTTGTGGCCTCTCCCATTGCGGAGCACAGGCTCCCGACGCGCAGGCTCAGCGGCCGTGGCTCACAGGCCTAGCCGCTCCGCGGCATGTGGGATCTTCCCGGACCGGGGCACGAACACCTGCATCGGCAGGCGGACTCTCAACCACTGCGCCACCAGGGAAGCCCCAAATGCCACTTTTTAAAGTGTATTTTCGTGTTTTGAAAGGCATTTTAAAAATTATTTTTGTCAATAATCTGAAAGCATCATGCAAAAGGATAATTATTTTCAAGGCATTTTAAACCTTTCCCAAAGGGAAAATGTGCTTAGATCACAGGGGGTTGCAATTCTAATCTTTTGTAAGTTTGATCAAAGAAAACTTGCGGACTGTTTTTACCTTTCACCATCACAATCATTAATGTCTCCCTTTATAACTGCGTATTCTTTGTTTACTTTGAAACATCAGGTTGGCTGTCTTTCTTATGTGTTTTTTTTTTTTTTACATGCTAGAACTCATGCAGTTTCTTTTTCAGTCGAGAGTTCACATCTTGTTCCTTGAATATTTTGAACATTTCTTTTAAAATTCTTTTATAAAATTTTTTTGTTTTGCACTGTAAAACTGATTAAAAGTTTAAGCTGGTCTTAACACACTCACTTCTGTAGTGTAAGGAAGTATGAGAAGGAATTTCTTAATAACTGAGTTTACATGGTTAAATCAAGCATATTATAGTTAATATGCCCTGTGTTAAAGGCTTTTCTATTTGTATGTATAGAGTCCTTTTTTTAATGTCATTGTGTTGCAATAATTTAACTCCTTTGACTTACTTGCTAAAAATATTTCTTCTATTTAAGAAGTGCTCTTGACTTCAATACCTAAACACTGAAAATCATGTCAAAAGGTACCCAAAGATAAGTTTTTATACAGATACACACCTTATAAGTTGTGATTTATTTTATGATTCATTTATCTAAATATGTTGTGTTCTGAATGAATCATGAATGAGAATAGTTCTTTATTGTGGAATTATTTAAAACTGTCCTTTAAAAGAAAAAGAAGAAACTATAAACATAAGTTAATCTAGTTGCCAAGTTAGAATTCATTATTTAATTTACCTCCTATGCAATGATTAATGCTGCAAAATGTGTGGTTATGTTAGAGTATATTCACAAAAGAAATATTACAAGGTTTGAGAAGTAGCCAATTACATCTTTGGAAATTTACTGTACTGTTTCAATGTGTTAAGTGCCTTGTTGTAAAGTAAAATTTTAAGTCTAGAATTCATTATTTTCCTGACATATATTTTTCATTATCATATATACTGTATATTATTGTAATAGTTTTATTAAATGCTTAAGTTTTAATTAAATATGTAAATTTCAGAAGCTCTTTTCCCCTACCCACCAGTACCTTAATCATTGGTCTATCATATGGGATTTGAATTCAGGTTCTTTTTTTAAAAGGGGAAAATTATCTTAGTTTAGAAATATGTTTTCCATGCTTGTGCATTTGTGTTTATAAAAACATTTCAGGAGGAATTTAAGAGTGTAACTATAGTTTGTACTTCAAAAAGCCATTTTACATTTACATTTTAAGTGCCTAATTGTTAGTTAAAACTAATTTATGTTTCTATTCTAAAGAGAATATGTCTACTTGGTTTCTAATCTCTTTGGCTTTGCTTAAAAAAATAAAAGAGCAAGGGCCTATACTTTGTATTTACCCAATAAACCACCATGACATCGACAGTCTTTTCAAAATTAGTATTACTGTTTTTTTAATTAATAAAACTGTTTTCTTTAAAGATTTGTAAAAAAATTTAGTTTTAAGTAGTTATTAGAACCACAAGAGGGTTATTTTCTTCAAGCACTGTTTTTTTGTTTTGGTTTTTTTGCTGTATGCGGGCCTCTCACTGTTGTGGCCTCTCTCGTTGCGGAGCACAGGCTCCCAACACGCAGGCTCAGCGGCCATGGCTCACGGGCCCAGCCGCTTCGCGGCATGTGGGATCTTCCCGGACCTTCCCAGACCGGGGCACGAACCCGTGTCCCCTGCATCGGCAGGCGGACCCTCAAACACTGCGCTACCAGGGAAGCCCTAAGCACTGTTTTTTAAATAAGCTGATAACCTTCAAGTAATGGCACACTAAATAAACTGGAATGTGTTATTTTACCCGCCCTTGGATTTAAGGTGAGAAATAATTCACAACAATATAAGGTCACTCGTGGAGAAGGTTAAAGTCAGTAACGAGTTCCATGATTCTCATTCTCATTGTTCACAGAGGAGCAAATATCATTAATTCTTCAAGGAAAGCATTCTCTCTGTCACTCAGTTGTGAAAGATATGTCATCCTCTTCCTTCACAAAGGGGCACCAGGGTATGTCCTCAACCAGACTTTAGTAGTCATTGCAGCAGTAGATGGCTGTAAGTTGTTTTTGGACCCCCTGAGAAAAAATGAAAGCATGACCCTTAAAAGAAACTCAGTGGGATGAGGGGACAAGGATAAGATAATATGGTTCAAAGATCAAGTTGTTGGCTAATCCAAGTTTCTTTGGATTATCTGGAAATGATAGAGGATAAATCACAATAGTCTTTCTGCCACCTCCACCCAGGTCTTGGATGAAAAGCTTGTCCCATCCTCCTGTTTGAAACAATGGCTTGCTGATTTTTCTGGCCAGAGCCTCAAAGGCTGCCCTTATTATCTCCAATGCATTATACAAACCTTGACACATAACATTTCATTTCTTCTAATAAAATATGTAAGAATATCATAGGGACTTCCCTGGTGGCACAGAGGTTAAGAATCTGCCTGTCGTGGCGGGTGGGGGTGGGGGTGGGATGAATTGGGAGATTGGGATTGACATGTATACACTAATATAAAATAGGTAACTAATAAGAACCTGCTGTATAAAAAAATAAAAAATAAAAAAGAATATCAGAAGCATAATCTAGATTACTGACCGACATGTTAGAACAATAGTGGATACTGTGTGTCTATACAATGCGTATTCAGTACAATACGTGGCAGGTTGTAATGAGGCATCTCATTTTACTGTTTTTATGCTTGACATACATTCTTGAATCTTCACAAAACCCCACGAGGTAGGCAAGGAAAGAGTTGGTGACCCCATTTTGTGAGATGAAAGAACTCGGAAGTATTAGGGCTGGAACCTGAATTTTGTTTTCTCTGTTTTGCTACCTTCCTGTGATAATTACTGTGGTCACCATCACTGTTCAGAGGTTTTGCTGTTGTCACTGGTGTTGCTTGTTTTTTAGGGGAGTTTATTCCCTTATCAGCCAGTTAGTTTGTTGAGAGGGCAGCTGGTCGTTGGAACAGGTTCTTTGTCAAATGCTACCGATTTTTCCTGTAATTGGAATTTACTACATTTCAGAGGGGAGAAAAGTCAATTCTTCTAGTGCAAAATGGCCTTGAAAGCACAAGAATCCCCAAGTGTTTGAGCTTTCAACTTTGTTAGAATCAAGCTAACTCGTTGCAAGTATCACTTATAGGATAGTAGGTAATCATGTACCTAAGCCTTACACAAGTTGGCGGGGTGGGGGTGGGGGGACAGACCAAGGTGCATAAGGTTTTATCTCTAAATGTGACTCTCTCAGGGATTATTCCCAAGGGAATGTCAAAAGGCGGGAGAGATACAATGACCCGTTTTCAAAGGATAGCAAAGCTCTGAGGAAATGGAATGGAGTCTTGGGACACACTGTAGTCTGGATTGATTCTGGGCTCCCCAAGGGACCAAAGTGAAGCTATAGGATTCTTTGGTCCTGGTGTGAACTGGTGAGTTCTCTGTGCTAAAAATCTGTCCAACCTGTGCCCTTGCTTCTGATCAAGTTTCTGGGCACGCTTTACTTCAGTTCTTATATCCAAGAAGTTATCTCTTTTTCTTCCTAAGTTCCTTAAATCATGTGTTTATTTGGGTAAAGAAAAAAGAAGCCACTACTCTTGAGAAGCTACCATGGATCAGGCACTGCTCCTTGGTTTCCTCTTGTTTAAAGGCAGGTGAATCTCATTATGCTCTTTTTTACACTTGAGGGAACTCCAGACTCAGATAGCTAAATATAGTACAGGGAGCCCCGCTGGCTGATTGGCACACAATTGCCCAAAGCCCATAGTTTTCCCACCGTATTAATGGGATGGAAGAATCACCTGCCGTGGGAGGAATGCAGGAGAGGAAGAATTGCCTCTTCCAGAAATCTTTGGACAACCAAGTTTTGTGCTGTTGAGAGCAAAGTTATGGAGGGCTTGAGCTTGAGCCTGTAAGATTCTTTGACCCACATTCAGCAGATTTCCTGTCTCCACCTTAACTCTAGTCCTCTCATCTATAAATATGCTCTTTCCTCTTTATATCCTCATGCCCTATTACTGACGTGTGATGAAGGGTGCCCGTCATTCCTCTCCTGTCATCACACACCTGCCCCTGGCAGATGGCAGGGGCTCTGCGTCTGCGAGGAGACTGAGCCCCCAGAGCACACACCCCAGGTCCCCAAGCACACAGGATTTTGCAGGGAGGAAGTGATACTTTTGAACATATTTTGTATTACATCTGGTCAGTTTCCCAGTCCATGGGTTGAAGGGAATGTTTACATTTGACACCAGGGGAAAGACATTTCCCTGATGTCTGCGTGGGTTTAAGCCGTTTTAACAAAATACCATAAACTGGGTGGCTTAAACGAAAACGTTTAATTTCTCACAGTTCTGGAGGTCGGGAAGTCCGAGGCCAGGGTGCCAGCATGGTCGGGTTCTGGTGAGGGCCCTCTTCCTGGTTTCCTCCCCTGTGGGACCGGTGGAGGAGTGAGAGCTCTAGTGTCTTTCTCTTCTTCTAAGGACACTAATCTCATCACCCTCCTGACCTCCTCTAAACCCAATTACCTCCCAAAGACAACCTCCCGTACAATCCCCTGGGGGTTAGGGTTTCAACTAATGGATTTTCACCGGTACACAAACATCATGTAGTCCGCAACACCTGGGTTTTTTTATTTTATACAAATACATCTTTTAAAAGCAAAGTGCACTTTTTTGTGCAAGATCTTAAGCTCTTTGGGTCCCGTGGCTTTTGGTAATCTGTGAGCCTGTCTCTGCAAGGCACTTTCCCACTGCTTCGGTAAATGGTGCCCTCTGTCCCAGTCAGGCTGCTCTCATCCCGGTCCTCTGTGTTGCAGCACCCAGTCCAACCACGTGAGGTGCTTCCCCCAACCAGACTGTCACCTGTGTACCCAGGAAGGCAGTGTGACATGGTGGCCCTGTGCTCTCTGGGTCTGAATCTCGGTTCTTCCAGTGCTGGCTGGATGTGGAAGACGTCAAACAAGTTGCCTAACCTCTGTGCCTCGGTTTCTTTGTCAGTGGGATGGAAATAATCATAGTTCATGTCTCACAGAATTGTTGGGAAGACTAAAGATGTTGTTATAAGATACACATTCGGTTAAGTGTTAGCCAAATTCAGTTAAATATTTTAGGTACCATAGTTCTAGCTCTGAGATTATTTACATATCAATATATCCAGATCTTGCTTGTCCTGATAGTTCAGCTGAAGTCTCATCTCCTGAAAACTTTACCTCACTTCGCTGAATCTGAGATCCTCCCTAAAAGATACATACAAACTAATTGTCAAAATGTGAGATACACTCACTGATGTAAGATTTTAAAAAATATGTCCTGTTAACATACCAAATTTCCTTAAGAGAAGGAATTGTCTTAGTATTCATTCCAGTGTCTAATAAAGTTCTTATCACATATAGCAAATATTTGTTGAATGAGTTTTTTTAAATATCATCTTTTGTGTTTGGAATATTAACAGAATTTATGAGGCTTCGATGAAAAGGAAATTGCCCGTCATGCCTCTAAATAATTTGCTTTAAAATAATTGAAGCACTTATCAAATCATCAGATGTTTATAATTTAAATGTTTCATTAGCCATCATATTATATGTATTTTATGGGATTTTAGCCAAAAATATGGATAGGAAAATAAAGGCTGAAGTGGAAAATCCAAAGACTTTGGACTCAGCCCCTAGGTTTAATTCCTAAGCAAGTTACTTTACCTTTCTGAATCATCATGTCCGTCCCTTCTGTAAAATGAGAGTGAAGAAACCTACCTCCCAATATCATGGTGAGGATTGGAGATAATGTTTAGTAAAGCACTTGATACTACCTGACTCATTAATATATATTCAATCTAATCAGAAAATAAATTCATGGGATTTTAAAACTTTTAAATTTTATTGGAAGGAATTTTAGAATTTTTAAATTGCAAGGATTTAGAATTTTCTACTTAATACAAGATACATATGTTTGTCACACTGTACAAGCTTTTGGATTTCAGTTGAGAACAATGTTGGGTGTTTAAGCTTATGTTTCCAAAGCCTCCACTCTGCCTCTTCCCCACATTTTGTACACTAATCAGATGCATGAATTGTTTTGCTGTATCTCTCCAGAAACATCCAGAAAAATGAGTGATGAATTGCTAGTGTGGAAACAGTTTTTTCTAATGCAGAAGGACAATTCATTCAAAGAGGTAAACTGCGGCTTGCCCTTGACCATTGAGTTAAGGGTGATTATCCCGGTCATAAATAGCTACAGCTGGTCCATCACAGTGGGGTTATCTGTTTGGTGCAATGTTGAACTACCAACAAAGTTACTAGATTTCACCAGAAACTAATCTAGCGAGCTGACTTTTGAATGACCTGCCTATATATTGGGGGAACACCAGAGTTTGGGCAAGTGCCAAAAGGTCTTAAGATTAAAGAGAGTTAAGCTCAAAAGCAGAAAAAGTTGTTAAAGACTGTTTTGGTATACGACAGCCTTTCCAAGAGAAGTGTTGAGAAATCTGCTTCTGGAGCTATTTAAAATGAATTGTCCAAACAGAAAAATTCACAAAAATATGAGAATTAGCCAATATACTCTTTTTTAAAAATTTTATTTAATTTATTTTTGGCTGCATTGGGTCTTTGTTGCTGCGCGCAGGCTTTCTCTAGTTGTGGCGAACGGGGGCTACTCTTTGTTGCGGTACGTGGGCTTCTCATCACGGTGGCTTCTCTTGTTGTGGAGCATGGCCTCTAGTCGCTTGGGCTTCAGTAGCTGTGGCATGCAGGCTCTAGAGCGGAGGCTCAGTAGTTGTGGTTCACGGGCTCCAGAGGGCAGGCTCAGTAGTTGTGGTGCACAGGCTTAGTTGCTCCGCGGCAAGTGGGATCTTCCCAGACCAGGGCTCAAACCCGTGTCCCCTGCATTGGCAGGCGGATTCTTAACCACTGCACCCCCAGGGAAGCCCAACCAATACACTCTTAACTAACGGGTCAAGGAAGAAGTCACAAGGGAGATTTGAAAATACTTTGAGACAAATGACAATGAAAAAAAAAAACACCAAAATGTATGGAATACAGTGGTGCTGAGAGGGAAATTTATAATTATAAATACATACATTACAAAGAAAGATTTCAAATCAATAACCTATCTGTAGTTCTTAAGGAACTGGAGAAAGAGAAGCAAACTACACCCAAAGTTAGCAGATGGAAAAAAATAAAAGTTAAAGTAGATATAGAGAATAGAAAAACAACAGAGAAATCAATGAAGCCAAAAGTTGCTTCTTTGAAAAGACCAACAGAATTGACAAACATTTAGCTAGATTGACTAAGGAAGAAGAGAAAGAAGGCTCAAATTACTAAAGTCAGAATGGAAGTGGGGACATTACTACTTGATTTTATAGAAATAAAGCATTTATAAAAGACTATGAATAATTGTAAGCAGACAGATTGGATAACTTAGATGAAATGGACAAATTTCTAGAAGCACAAAGCCAGCCAGTACTGAATCTTGAAGAAACAGAAAATCTAAATAAACCTTTAATAATGAGAATTGAATTAGCAATCAAAAATCTCCCAACAAAGAATAACCCTGGACCAGATGGCTACACTGGTGAATTCTACCAAATATTTAAAGAATCAACACCAGTCTTTCTCAGTCTCTTCCAGAAAATTGAAGAGAATACTTCCTAACTCATTCTGTGAGGCCAGAATTACCCTGACACCAAAGCCAAACAAAGGCACTATGAGAAAAGAAAACTTCACACCAATATCCGTTATGAATATTGACACAAAAAGAAACAAAATATTAGCAAAACCAAATTCAGCAGCATATTAGAAGGATTATACACCATGACCAAGTGGGATTAATTCCTAGAATGCAAGGATGATTCAATACACGAAAATCAATCAATATAATACACTACTTTAACAGAATGAAGGGGAAAAATAACATGATCATTTCAGTTGATACAGAAAAAGCATTTGACAAAATTTAACACACTTTCATGATAAAAAAAAGAGAAAACCTCAATAAACTAGGAATAAAAGGAAACTACTTCAACATAATAAATGGTATATATGAAAAACCCACTGCTAACATCACACAATGCTTTTCCTCTAAGACCAGGTAAAAGACAAGGATGCCTGCTTTCATCACTTGAGCATAGTATTGGAAGTTCTAGCCAGCATAATAAGACAAGAAAAAGAAAGAGCATCCAAATTGAAAAGGAAGAAGTAAAATTAACTCTGTTCAAAGATGATACGATCTTATATGTAGAAAACCCCAAAGATTCCACACACAAACTATATTTAGCTCAAACAAATGACTTCAGCAAAGTTGCAGGATATAAAGTCAAAAGACAAAAATCAGTCACACTTCTATATACTAACAATGAACAATCTAAAAAGGAAATTTAGAAAACAATTTGATTTACAATAGCATCAAAAAGAAAAAATAGGAATAAATTTATCCAAGGAGGTGAAAGATTTGTATACTAAAAAGTATACAACATTACTGAAAGAAATTAAGGAAGACCTAAATAAATGGGAAGACATTCCATGCTCATGGATCGGAAGACTTAATATTAAGATGATAATACTACACAGAGCAGTCTACAGATTCAATGCAATCTATATTAAAATTTCAATGGTGTTTTTTGCAGAAAAAGAAGAGCCCATCCATAGGTTCATATGAAGTCCCGAGGGACCAAAACAATAGCAAAACTGTAGCCAAATTGTTTGTCCATATAGCCAAATTTGCCAGAATAGCCAAAACAATCTTGAAAGGAGAAATAGTTGGAAACCTCAAACTTTCTGATTTTAAAACTTACTATAAAGTACAATAGTCAAAACACTGGTACTGGCAAAAGGATGAACATACAGACCAATGGAACAGAATGGAGAGCCCAACAATAAACCCTTGCATTTCTGGTCACTTTTTGGCAGAGGTTCCAAGAGCATTCAGCGGGGGAAAAGACAAGTGTTAATAGTCCTAGAAAAACTGGATATCCACATGCAGAAGAATGGAGCTGGACCTTTAGCATATAGCACACACAAAAATTAACTTGAAAAGTGAATCAAGACCTAAATTTAAGAGCTAAAATTATAAAACTCTTAGAACAAAACAGTTCTAAGTGAAAATCTTCAGGACCTTGGATTAGACTGTGTTTTCTTAAGCATGACACCAAAAGCACAGGCAATAAAGGAAAAAAAATTACATAAATTGGACTTAATCAAAATTAAAATCCTTTGTGCATCGAAGAACAATGTCAAGAGAGTGAAAAGACAATCAGAAAATGGGAGAAAGTATTTGCAAATCATAATATATCTGATAAGGGATAAGCATTCAGAATGTATAAAGAACTCCTACAACTCAAAAACAACAAAACACCCCAATTCAAAAATAGGCAAAGGACTTGAATAGACATTTCTTTAAAGAATATATACAAACGGCACATAAATATATACAATGAAAGCACATGAAAGGAATCTCAGCATCATTAGTCATTAGAAAAATGTAAATCAAAGCCACAATGGGATACCACTTCATACTCATTAGGATGGCTACTATGAAAAAATAAAAAGAACAACAAAATAACAAGTGTTGGTAAGGATATAGAGAAATTGGAGCCCTCATCATTGCTGGTAGGAAAGTTAAAACTGGTACAGCTACTGTAGAAAAAGTTTGGTGATTCCTCAAATAGTTGAACATGGGGTTACTATATGATTCAGCATTCCATCCCTAGATAGATACCTGAAAGAACTGAAAGCAGGGGCTCAATCAGATATTCATATACCAATGTTCATCACAGCATTATTCACAAGAGCCAAACGTGGAAACAACCCAAATGTCCATCGACGGATGAATGGATAAACAAAAGGTAGTAGGTGCATACAGATGGCCCCTAACTTACGATGGTTCAATTAAGATTTTTTGACTTTACAATGGTGCGAAAGTGATACGCCTTCAGCAGAAACCATACACTGAATTTTGAATTTTGATCTTTTCCTGGGCTAGCGACATGTTACAGTACTCTCTGGAGACACTGGGCAGCAGGAAGCAGCTGCAGCTCTCAGGCAGCCACGCAATCGCAGGGGTAAGCAACCGATACGTGTACAACCATTCAGTATCAGACAACCTTTCTGCTTTTCACTTTCAGTACAGTAGTCAAAAAATTACATGATTTTGCCCAACTGTAGGCTAATGTAAGTGTTCTGAGCATGTTCAATGTAGGTTAGGCTGAGCTATGATGTTTGGTAGGTTAAGTATATTAAATGCACTTTCGACTTAACAGTGTTTTCAACTTAGGATGGGTTTATGGTTTATCAAGATGTAACCCCATCATAAGGAGAGGAAGATCTATACAATGGAATATTATTCAGCCATAAAAAGGAATGTAATTCTGAGATGTGCTACAACCTGGATGAATCTTTAAAACATTATGCTAAGCAAAATAAGCCAGAACAAATATTGTATGAATCCACTTATATGAGGTATCTAGAATAGGCACTTCAGAGAGACAGAAAGTAGAATAGAAGTTACCAGGGGTTGGGGGAGATAGGGAGTTATTGTTTAATGGGTACAGAGTTTCTGTTTGGGATTGAAAAAGCTCTGGAAATAGATAGTGATGGTAGTTATACATCATTGTGAATGTCCTTAGTGCCACCGAATTGTAAACTAAAAATGGTTAAAATGGTAAATTTTATGTTATGTAAATTTTACCACAATAAATAAAAACAAGCCCCTCCATATTTATTCCAGCATAATTTTAATAGAAATTGGAAATAACCTAGATATTTGTTAACAGAGGATTGGGCTAACATTGTGACATGCCTGCATGGATTTCTTAATAGTCTTGCTTTCACCTCTGCCCCTTTACAGAGCAGCCAAAATGATTCTATTAAAACATCAGCGTTAAATGAGAAGAGTAGGTTAGTGAACTAAATGCATAGTATGATGCCATTTATGGGGCGGCGGGGGAAATCTATATAAGCATAAAAGAAATCTGAGAGGAGATATATCGTACTTTTAACAGAGGTTATCTCCAGGTGGTAGAAAGACAAAGTGCATGCATGCGAGTGTGTGTGTGTGTGTGTGTGTGTGTGTGTGTGTGTGTTGTGTGTACTTTGTTCTATGTAGCAACAGCCTTAGTACCAGTTCTGTTTCTTGGTATTTATCTTACTGAAATAATCCAAAATGTATATATCACATTATTGTTCATAATAGCAAAAAAATTGAAAATAGCCTGTGTTGACAATAGGATATCTGTCAGATAAATTTTGAAATATTCCTAAACAATGAACTAGACTTTTAAAAGTCCAGAAGTCAACAAATAATGGCCTGCAGAATAAGTCCAGCTGTTGTCTTTTTTTTTTTTATAAATAAAGTTTTACTGAAATATGGCCATGACCATTTATTTACATATTGTCTATGGCTACTTTCCTGCTCCCATGGCTCAACTGTACTGTTGTGACAGAGACCAAATTGCTGGCAAACCTAAAATATTTACTATTTGGCCCTTTTTGGAAAAAGTTGCTGAATCCTTGGGCTAGAATATAGTAATTAAAAATGATTTGTGGGAGAAAAACATGGAAAATGTTAATGATACATATATATAATATACATATCCATGGTTATAAATTAAACTATTTATAAAGATTAAAGATACCATAGATATATGTGTAAAACGGCTGGAAGGATACGTACAGAAATGTTATAAATTACTTCTGGGTGGAAAAAAATAAAAAGGTGATTATTATTTCCTCTTTTACAGTTTCTTGCATTTTCAAATTTTCTACAAAAACTATGTATTGCTATTTTTTGAATCAGAATAAAAAATCAACTTTCAAATATCTGATTTGCTTTCCTAAAGGAAAGAGTAGGTCATCTTTCAAAGGTCCAAGCATGCTTACCGCCACCAGGAAGTAAAAACCCTATGCTTTGCTGAGGCAAACAGGTTATACTTTACCTTGTAAATGCACTTTATTTTTTCAGATTGTATTGACTTAAGTATGTTATTAATCAGGGTCCAAGTTCAAGGTCCTGATAATCTACTTAAGAAGGTGAATCTTAGGGACTGGAGGTATTTTAGAATCCTTGTGTTAAGCTCCCTCATTTTACTATGAAGAAAAAGTCGGAAAGGTTAACAACTTGTCCCTGTTAGATCTGGGCAGACTCCCATTTCGTTTCCATGCTGAGTTCTGCAAAATAAATGGAAGTAAATGAGGGAGAAGAAAGGAACATGGATTCCACCAATGCTTCGGCTTACATAAAAATCAAAGTCAGGAGTCTGTAACCATTATGGCCAGGCTAATTAAAGTAAGTGTATGTTTATTTTTTTAGAGGAATGTTACTCTAACCATTTTCCCTTCTATCCCTCTTTATTTACATACTAAACTACTAGTCACTGTTGTTACAATAACAATATATCACATAACTGTTACTGTGGGCATACATTTCACAATAGGTAGCTAAGTCTTCTTACTTCACCATGTCTTTTCCTTCTAAGATATTGGATTTTATTCTATTTTATTTATTTATTTATTATTTTATTTTTATGTATTTATTTTTTTGCGGTACGCAGGCCTCTCACTGCTGTGGCCTCTCCCATTGCGGAGCACAGGCTCCGGACGCGCAGGCTCAGCGGCCATGCGTCACGGGCCTAGCCGCTCCGTGGCATGTGGGATCTTCCCAGACCGGGACACGAACTCGTGTCCCCTGCATCGGCAGGCGGACTCTCAACCACTGCACCACCAGGGAAGTCCTTGGATTTTATTTTTTTAATTTGTTCTACTGAGATAAAATTTACCTTGAGTGAAATGCACAGTTCAGTTTTGACAAATGCGTATGCTCAAGTAACTAACACCCCAATCAAGACATAAAACATTCCCACCACCTGGGAAAAATGTCTCATGTCCCTTCCCAGTCAATCTTGCCCTCTGTCCTGATTTATATCACCATGAGTTAGTTGTGCCTTTCTAGAACTTCTTATAAATGCAGTTCTTCAGTATGTAGCCTTTTGGGTCTCGCTTCTTTACTCAGCATAATGTTTTTTTTGAGAATCATCATGCTGTGGGGTGTATGATAACTTATTCCTTTTCATTGCTGACCAGTCGTCTATTTTACAAATATATCACAGTTTCCTTCCTCCTCCTCTTTTGTTGAAGGACACCTGGATAGTTTCCAGTTTGGGCATTAAACAAAAATTTTCTTCTGATCCTGGAACCTCTTTGTCCAAATAAAAAGTTTTGAGAATTGGATTTTGTTACTTTGGAGATTCTGCCTTCCACCGATATGTTTCAGGGTCCTTCCTCCCTTCATCTCCTCTCCAGGAAAATCATAATACATTCAACTGGAGAAGAATGATATGGGTAATATTGAAGATGGGCAAGTTTATTTGTTCATCACACAAGTCCTAAAGGCTGAATAGAGAAAACAAGTTAATATCCTGGCCAGTCTCACAATCTAATTTTGGAAAGGGCAGGTAAAGCTGCAAGGGGTGAAAAAGTGAGACAATACGGCCAACCCATAGAGTTAAAAGCATTGTCAGGGCCCAAAGGTAATTATTACAATTGCAGCTTGCACTTATCGAGCCTGAGCTAAATGCCAGACATTGCGCTAATTACTCCATCCAGTCTTTACGCTTGATGTAGGCACATTTGTTATCCCAATTTCATGTAGGGTACGTGGACGCTCAGAGAGTACATAAGGAAGTACCTAACACTATATGTAGAAGACACTCAAAGGAGTATATATGAAGCAAATCATAGGAATTTAAAGGAAATGAAGGGATTAATTTTTAAATGGCTAGTGGAGTTGTGCCACTAAATAAATAATTAGCATTTCAACTTTCTCTTCTCATTAGCATTTTGCAAACTCTTCTTAAGCCATAAGCCCTCTCTGTTCATGCTCACTGACTCTGGATGGATATACTGTGTAGCATTCACCTCCCAGGGAATTACCAGCCAGCTGGACAATTGTAGTTTTACAAACAGAGTAATTTAACACCTCTCTCTTTTAACACCACTCTTTTTTTTTTTTAATTTTTTATATATATATATTTTTGGCTGCGTTGGGTCTTCGTTGCTGCGTGTGGGCTTTCTCTAGTTGCGGCAAGCGGGGGCTACTCTTTGTTGCGGTGAGCGGGCTTATTGTGGTGGCTTCTCTTGTTGCGGAGCACGGGCTCTAGACCTGCGGGCTTCTGTAGTTGTGGCATGCGGGTTCAGTAGTTATGGCTCACAGGCTTAGTTGCTCTGCGGCATGTGGGATCTTCCTGCACCAGAGCTGGAACCCGCGTTCCCTGTATTGGCAGGTGGATTCTTAACCTCTGCGCCACCAGGGAAGCCCAACACCACTCTTGATAACAAAATAATAGTACAGATATTTTGGATATCTGTACTATTTGTACTGTTACCAACAATTCTGTTATCTGTACTGTTACCAACAATTCTGGCTGAAATCCATGTACAGCAAGAAGGATTCCAGTGAGAAAGCAAGTGGTTTAAAATTATCTTTGGGGATTCAATTTTAAAATGTTTTCCTTAATGCCCTTCTTGTCCTCCTTTCCCTCTCTCCCCAGCCCAAAGATCTTTAGTATTCTCTTCCTTTACTGCTACTGATTATTATATTATTCATCTATTTAAAATAGGAAGGATGGAGCAGAAAGTATTCCTTTTTCTGGCAAGAAAGCCCTGAATATCATTTGGGGAAATTCATCCCTAAGAAGCACTGAATGAGCGATGTGGTGTCATGTTTAAAATAGTTTATCCATAGTATGTATTATGAACAATGTAGCTTCCTCTATTAGTTTGCAAGGGCTGCCATAACAGAGCACTACAGACTTATTTCCTCACAGTTCTGGAGGCTAGAACTCTTAAGATCAAGGTGTTGGTAGGGCTGATCTCTTCTGAGGACTTTCTCCCTGTCTTGTAGATGGCCATCTTCTCCCTGTGTTTTCATGTTGGCTTCCCTCTCTGTCTGTCCATGTCCTAATCTCTTCTTCTTAAAAAGACACCAGTGATATTGGATTACAGTCCACTTATATGACCTCATTTTACTTTACCTCTTTAAAGACCCTATCTCCAAACAGTTTCATTCTGAGGTACTGGGGGTTAGGACTTCAACATATGAATTTTGGGGGAACACAACTCAGCCTATAATACTTCCTATCTGCATCACAGAGCTGTTAGCCTAAATAAGAGAATTACTTAGGAAAACAATGTGAGTGTAATTATATCCTGTATAAGAGGGTGTCTGTTAAGGTCGTTAAATTAGTCACATGGTCAACTATTTTAAAATCATTTGTGAATTTAAGTTGCTTGTAAGGAAAGATGTTAGTGGCTACTATTTTGGAGAACAGGCTATGAAGAGAATCAGGTGACATATTGAAGATCATCTGTGCAAACAAGTGGTAAAATTTTTTAAATTCTCTAAATTGAAAAAAAATGAGAAAAGTAATCTAACAATGGTTACTTATAGAAGATAAGAGGTGTGTTTTTTGGGGAAGCTTAAAATAATTTATGAAGAGCATGGCAAAAATAGTATTAGAACAGAGTAGATGTGAAATAAAGAATAAAAAGGATCAGAAAATGGGAAACATTTGTTCATTATCATCAGTTACGTTGATTTATACGAGACTGGCCTTTTAGCAGACAGAAAATGGTCTAGTATCGACAATTCTGTGTCAACCTAACATAAAAGAAACCAGAGGATTTAGCCTGTAGAAGACAGAAAAGGGAAGTGCCTACGAGCCATAATTACGGAAAATTAAAGGACTTTGTATTGAAAGCATTACACAATTCTCACTTAAAATCTCAGCCTCAGCATAGTTATAATGATATTGTGACCCACTCCTCACCCGATTGATTTTCTTTTTATATTATTAGCTACTTAAATCCTCCAAGCAAATTTCTGGATTAGGTCTTCGGCTTTACCCAGGCCACACGCTGAAACGGACGCTGAACTTCCACTCTCCACATAAAAGGGATATTCCCGTGTATGGCAAGTTATAAGAGCTTTATTCCATCACCCCACCCACCCCACTATTCCCCACCCATCCTTTCTCCGGAGCGTTGGCCACCTACATCTACAAATTCTACACATTGCATTTCCATCATCCTGCTGTCAGTGGGTGAGGAAAGGGTCATTTCTTCCTCCGAATCCCGATTTGGATAAAGCAGTACCCCTGTCTTTTTGCTACCAGGAGATAGGGCAGGGACCCCCCTCGCCCAGCTCAGGGTAGAAGCGCTGGTGTTGAGGCTGAGTCGTACGAGGGGCCTGTTGACCTGGCACGGTTTAAGCACTTAACTGACAAATAACACAAGAAATCCGGTAACCAATCAGAGCGTAAGGGTGCGGTGCGAGCATCTTTTTTTTCAGGGTCGGTCACAGCCAAGTCTGACCCAGCGGAGGGGCGCGACCCGGATTGGGTGGCCAACTTCCAGACAGCTTGCCCAGCCTGGTCCGCGGACCGCCACAGCCTGGTTGCGAGCGCGTCCCCGTTTCTTCTCGCGCATCGCTGATTGGAGGGGCTGGAGAGGAAGCGGTGGGCGCAGCCAATCCGGAGCGGCCTCCGCCGCTCTCCTCCCCGCCCCCGGGCTTCCAGGGGAGTTGGCCTTGGGGCCGAGCACCGGTGTCTGCGTGTGCTCTCTCTTGAGGATAGCGGCAGGAGGCCGCGGCTGAGGACTCCGGCGCACAGGCCATGGCTTCCGCCGGGCTGCCCCAGGCTCCCGCCGAGGACTCCCCCTGGCCTCTGCGCCTTCTGCACGCGCCCCCGGGGCTGCTGCGGCTGGACCCCACGGGCGGCGCGCTGCTGCTTCTCGTTCTCGCCGCGCTGCTGGGCTGGAGCTGGCTGTGGCGGCGCCCGAAGCGGGGCATACCCCCCGGGCCCACGCCTTGGCCCGTGGTGGGCAACTTCGGCTTCGTGCTGCTGCCGCCTTTCCTCCGACGGAAGAGCTGGCCGTACCGGCGGGCAAGGACCGGAGAATTGAATACCTCGGGCCTGGGCGTGCAGTTGCTCCTGGCAGACCTGGCCCGTGTGTACGGCAATATCTACAGCTTCTTCATCGGCCACTACCTGGTGGTGGTCCTCAACGACTTCCACAGCGTGCGCGAGGCGCTGGTGCAGCAGGCCGAGGTCTTCAGCGACCGCCCGCGGATGCCGCTCAACTACATCCTGACCAAGGGGAAGGGTGAGCTGGGCCGCGGCCGTGGGAGCCTTGGGGGTCACGGGCCGTGTGAGCGCGCGGATGAGGCTGCAGGTGCGTCGGAGCTGGGGGTTCTGTGCCCCCTGCGGCCGCGCGCACCCAATCTGCCTCACACCTGCACCCAGCGCGGGAGGGGGAGGGCGGTGCTGCCTCCCACTCCTGGTGCCTTTGAGATCCCCTGCAGCTGTGATAGGTTCCATCTTTCCAGGAGTATTCGCTCCTTCCCAGAATAAGGCCTCATTCTTCAGACTGTGTTCCCGACGAGAAACTTTGGCCGTGTTAGAAAGAGAGAGGGATATTTACACCTTTTGCATTTTGGGTGCAAGAGTTTAAGATTATTTCCCCATAAGATAGGAAGTCCAGAAAACACGATAGAAACTAATTGGCAAACCTAATGTACAATAGGTTTATAGTTTCTGTGATTCCTGCTTATGGAAGGCTAAGTTGGGCAGTTTTGAGCGTTGGTAAACATGTTATCCGCTGCAATAGAATATCACATTTGCCCTTTTTGTTTATCAGTGTTCCCCTTTGTCTTATTGGCCGGCACGGGTCCCAGACTGTGTTTCCGTCTGTGTCAATCCTACTCTTCGGTCAGGTGTTAATTTTTTTTTTTTTTTTTACATCTTTATTGGAGTATAATTGCTTTACAATGGTGTGTTAGTTTCTGCTTTGTAGCAAAGTGAATCAGTTATACATATACACATGTTGCCATATCTCTTCCCTCTTGCGTCTCCCTCCCTCCCACCCTCCCTATCCCACCCCTCTAGGTGGTCACAAAGCACTGAGCTGATCTCCCTGTGCTATGCGGCTGCTTCCCACTAGCTATCTGTTTTACGCTTGGTAGCGTATATATGTCTATGCCACTCTCTCACTTTGTCACAGCTTACCCTTCCCCCTCCCCATATCCTCAAGTCCATTCTCTAGTAGGTCTGTGTCTTTATTCCCGTCTTACCCCTAGGTTCTTCATGACATTTTTTTTTTCTTAAATTGCATATATATGTGTTAGCATACGGTATTTGTCTTTCTCTTTCTGACTGACTTCACTCTGTATGACAGACTCTAAATGTCTTTCCCTCAGGGAGTTTTTTTCCTCACTTCCGTTCCAGGTAAGTTAGTCTCCCTTGTTAGAACGAGTTTCATTGCACAAGTACTTTTCCTTCACTGCACTTATCAATATTGAGGCTTCATAATTCTGTAACCTTGGCCTGAATGTGAGTCTTCACCACTAGACTGACATCTAGGAAGACAGAGTTATTCCTTGTCCTGCCTGGCACATATAGGAGTCAATAACTATTTATTAAGTAAATGAACTACTACTTCCTCTTCCTGGCATGTGGTATAAAGAGATCCAGGCTTTTCAGAATCTGATGAAGCCAGAATTTTGCATCAGGATTTTAAATGAATAGTAATGATGATCTTAATATTCTAAATGTCCCACTGAAAAATAAATCATACATGTCACAGTTCATACCTTACTCTCTCCGTGTCTTTACACATGCTGCTTCTTCTACCTGGAATTCTCTTCCGTTCTCATGGCTGCCTGGAGAACTCCCACCTCTGCTTTTCTTTTCCTCTCTCTTTTTAAAAAAATTGTGGTGAAATACAAATAACATAAAATTTACCATCTTAGTCATTTTTAAGTGTACAATTTAGTGGCATTAAGTCATTCACATTGTTGTGAAACCATCACCACTATCTCCAGAACTCTTTTCATCTCGCAGAACTGAAAGTTTATACCCATTAAACAAACACTAAAAACCCATTAAACATTTAAAAACTCTCTAACCCCTGGCAACCACCATTCTGTTTTCCGTCTCTGTGAATTTGACTATCCTAGGTACTTTATACAAGTGGAATCATACAACATTTATCCTTTTGTGACTGACGTATTTCACTTAGTATAATGTTTTAAGGTTCATCCATATTGTAGCATGTGTGAGAATTGCTTTCCTTTTTAAGACTGAATACTATTCCGTTGAATGTATGTACCACATTTTGTTTATCCATTCGTCCCCTGATGGATACTTGCATGCTTCCATCTTCAGACTATTGTGAAAAATGCTGCTGTGAACATGGTATGTCTACAAATATCTGTTGAAGTCCTTGCTTTCAGTTCTTATGGGTGTAAATCCAGAAGTGGAATTGCTTGATCATATTATATGTTTAATATTTTTGAGTTACTGCCATACCATTTTCCATAGCAGCTGCACCATTTTACATTCCTGCCAGCCTCAGCCAATGTTTCAGTTTCTCCACATCCTCACCAACACTTGTGTTGTATTTTTTCATACCTGCTTAAATGTCACCTCTCTGAGAATGTGTTCTGTGACCTATTTCTCTATCCTCCCAGGTACAGGTGAGCTACTCTTTTCTCTGTGATACCACTGTTTTCGTTTAAACCCTCATCGCATTCCCTACCAGTCAGTAAGTCTTGTCAGCCTGCTGCAGATATATCCATGTTCTGTATCCATTCACTTCTCTCCATCTCCATCTCATCCAAGCTACCATCGTTTTTCATTTCTTACTCCAGGAGCCTCTTAACTAGCCTGCTTGCTTCTGCTCTGATGTTTTATCCATACAGCAGCCAAAGGGATTGCTTTTTAAAAAAAGTGAATCAGAACAAATCATGTCGCTTCCCCCACTGAAACCAGTTGTTTCCGACTCCATACTAGACCTACTGTGCCCCAAAGGATCTGGCCTCTGCCAGCCTTTCTCACTTTATCTCTTTCCACTCTCGCTTTATTGTACATTTCAAGTACAGTGTCTGCTCTGGACACACTAAGCTGATTCCTGGAAGGTTGGTGACTGCCTCAGGCTACTGGCTTTTGTTGTCCTTAGGTCTGGGATAACTTAAAAAAAATTTTTTTTAATATTTATTTATTTGGTTGCACTGGGTCTTAGTTGCGGCAGGCGGGCTCCTTAGTTGTGGCACACATGTGGGATCTAGTTCCCTGACCAGGGATCGAACCCGGGCCCCCTGCATTGGGAGCTCGGAGTGCTATCCACTGCGCCACCGGGGAAGTCCCCTGGGATAACTTTTTACTTGGTTTATTCCTTATCATCTCTCAGGCCAATTGTCACCTTTCACTACTATTTTAGACACTGCCCAATATCACAACTTATTTTATCTCATTTATATTTCACTAACCTCATTCATTAAAAACTTTGAAAGCATTTAGCCTATTACCAACCCCACTTACCATTGGAATGTGAACTCTGTGAGGGCAAGGATCTGGCTCATCTTGTTAACCACTGTATGCCTTCTAATCGGCACAGAGCAGGTAATCAAGAAATGAACGAATGCATGCATACATCTATTGATACATACATACATCTAACATCTGTTAATGCACTTACCACATTATATTGTCACTTTTGTTGCTCATCTGTCTTTTCCTCCTGATTTTTAAAGGTGGGAATTAGATTTTCTTCTTCGAGGTCCTTCTTGGTGGGTGTATAGTTTGGTTAAGAATCTATAAGGCAGTTTCTAAGTATTAATTGGATCACAGTTTATTATTGGATCCCTCCTTATTTTGTAAAGTCCTGGGAGCCTGGGGTAATTTGGTGCTTCAGCATCTCAACTAAAGCATTAATTCCTCCAAGAGACAGTTAGGACTTTTTAGGTGATGCTGCTCTTGTATTCTGGTGGATATGTGTTGGGCGAATGTGCTGTAAGAAATTTATGTTGCTGGTGAAAGTGATTGACAGGAGAAGGTAAAGCAAGAACCATATGTCACAAGGAAAATGCTTGTCGATTTAACTTGGAATAAAGAACAGGCCATCTGAATAGGAAAATGTAGATAGTCAAGGAATCGTTTCAAGGGTGAAAAATAAAAGGGGAGAATGTGAGTTTATTTCAAGATGCCCATCGAAGGATGAAGAAGCAGATGAGTTCTGGGTGGCCATCATAGATCAAGAATTGGATGGCATAGTCATCCTGAAGAAGATAGGCCACAGGAGTGAAAGGCTGAGCGGCTCAGCTCAGCAAGATTTGAGGAGTGCCCGAGCCACCTTCAGTGCTGTTTCCAGTGGCAAGATTGTAAAATGCGGAAGTTGTCCAGAAGCAGGATGCATAGACTCTAAGAGAAAGAAAAGTGATATTAAGAATTAGAGGCTAATAACGTTATTAAACGTTTATATTTATTTTTATAAGATATTTGTAAAAGAGTTTTGCTGCTAAAGTTGATGAGACTCGAAGAGAAGGAATATTTCGTGACCAGTGATGTGCTGGAAATAGTTCACTTAACACATTGCCATCAAGTTCTAGAATGTAGGGAGGTTATTTATTATATTTGAGTTTTTCAAATTATCATGCTTATACAAGTTGATATTCTTTTTAAGCATGAAAATTATAGTAAGGTAGATAGGCCAGAAAGATGTTCTACATTAGGTATGCCCATCATACTTATGCGTCCATCTGATTCTGTTTCTGAGCAGGAATAGTTAATAAAGTTACAAAGTCAGATTAAGAGGTACAAACTACTATGTATAAAATAAATAAGCTACAGGGGTATGTTGTACATCACAAGGAATATAGCCAATGTTTTATAATAACTTTAAATGGAGTATAATCTAAAAATTTTGAAACACTGTCTTATATGCCTGAAACTAATATAATATTGTAAATTAACTATACTTCAATAAAAAAAAAACTTACAAAGTCAGAGCCAAGGCTACCAAAAGAGTACTTTAAGTGTGGTCTGTTTCTTCTCAAAGGTTTATGCACATCACATTTTTATTATTAAATATTTCAAATATAAAGTGCAGAGAGTAATGTAAACTCATTCATCACTGTTCACATTTGCTTCAGATTCATAAACAGTGCATAACTTTATTTGGTATGTTTTTTAAAACCTTACATATGTCATATATTTATAAAGTATCTTTCTACCTCTAGCTTTTGTAATTTATCTATTTCCCTGTTGATAGAAATTAGATTACTTCTAATTTTGAGAGATTTCTAGAAACTTGGAGCAAGAGTCAGAGGAAATTGCGAAGACATGAAAATGGGAGGCAAAAGGAAATTTTGAAGAACTTTAGAAGTACAGGATAGACCAGTCAGGATTGACTACCTCGAAGGGGTACAAGATACAAAATGAAATTAGGAAATAAACGAGATAACTGAATCTTGTAGTAAATGGAGTAAAGTACATATTTTAAATAGTTACATGCTCATTTCAAGAAGGCCTGAATTCCCACTAAGAGGGACACTTATATGACCCTATGGAAGGGAAGGGCAAATATAATCAGTGGATAACACTTTCTCTGCTTCAAGAGAAAGAAAACGTATGTGTGATTAATGTAGAATTGCATCAAATTTAATGTATTTTAACTATTTTTATTTTAGTAATATATGTTGCTTATTGTAAAACATGGAACAGGAGTAAAAGAATTCCTTTTAATTCTTTTAAAAAATAATTGAAAATCATCTGTGATCAGTGTTATTTTGAGATCGCCACTATTAACATTTTTATGTATCACCTTTGTTTTAGTCTGTTTGAGCTGCTGTAACAGAGTTCCATGGTCTAGGTGGCTTATAAACAGAATTTATTTCTGGAGTCTGAGAGTTCAAGATCAAGGTGCCAGCTGATTGGGGTCTGTTGAGGGCCAGCTTCCTGACTCACAGACAACTGTCTGTAACCTCACATGGTGAAGGGAGCAAGGGAGATCCCTGGGGCCTCTTTTATAAAGGCACTAATCCCATTCATGAGGGCTCCATCCTCATGACCTAACCACATCCTAAAGATTACTTTCAAATACCATCACACTGGGCATTAGGATTTAACATGAATTCTGAAGGGACACATTCAATCTGTGGCAGCCTTCTAGTATTTTTTTTTCTATATGTACAGGTAATTTAAAAAATATATTTGCTTCCTTGAAATGGAAACATATTCTTCACACTCTTTAAAATTATTTTTATCACTTAAAGTATTATGAATATTTTTCCATATTATTGAATTTTCTACAAAGTTCTTAAAAACTGTACAATATTCCTTTGTGAGAATGTATCATAGTCAATTTAGCCTATCCTTTGTTTGGTTTGAGGTAGATTTTTGTTTCAGCCGTCTAGCACCTAGTCCTCTGACAAGAGCACCCTCTTCTTCTGAGTAACTCTGGCTCCACCACCCTTTTGTATCCATTAACTGTGGTTGGAACGGGAGATGCCATATCTTTACATGAATTCCCATCTCTGACCACAGTGATTAGTCAGGGGATAGACCCCTGATCAAAGGTGATTTGATCAGAATATCTCACCTCTTTGTGATGGTAATGAGTCTGTGGGCTGGACACAACTCAAAAGTTCATAGCTACAGATCGATCCACACATAGTTTTGGGGTAAGAATTGATACTTGTGGCATAGTTTGGAAACCTCAAGCCAAATAATAAATGTAAAGTATTCCAAATTGGTATCAACATGGAATACCTGACTGAAACATCTGAGTCCTTCCCCAGCGTTTTTCAGGTTAGAGCTAGAGAATAGAGGGCTTTAGAGGGCTTTTATCTCCCGTGGTGAAAATGGGAGAATGGGCATCTCAAGATAGTTCCCAGTTCTTGGAAAAGCTGGTTCACAGTAGGAAAGAATGAAGTCAGTCAGGAAGAAAGAAGTGAAAAATAGGTGCAGAGAGGAGTTCAGTGGCATTTAGTCTTCTCCAAGGTGGTAACACCCAGCTCTTCCTGCTTTTTGGTTCCATCCACAGCCTAACTGGCCTTTTTGCCAGACTCACTTGAGGGTATGTTTTTGTCATTCCCAAACAATAGTCCTGGTTTTTGCTTTGGAGCCATGTTTATTTTTCAGTGTTATTATCCTCCTTGAGATGAAGTCTTTGTATACATCCATTGTATACATTCAGGGCTAAGAACGGAGATGTCAGCAACTACAGGGTATGCCTGAACCTCTTCCAAACACTCTAAGACTCTAAGCCAGCGGTCCTCAGCCTTTTTGGCACCAGGGACCAGTTTCGTGGAAGACAGTTTTTCCACAGATGGGGGGGGGGGTTGGTATGGTTTCAGGATGATTCAAGCACATTACATTTATTATGCATTTTATTTCTATTATTATTACATTCTAATATATAATGAAATAATTATACAACTCACCAGGAGACAGAGCTCAGGCAGTAATGCAAGCGATGGGGAGCAGCTGTAAATACAGGTGAAGCTTTGCTCACTCACCCACCACTCACCTCCTGCTGTGCGGCCCGCTTCCTAACAGGCCACGGACCGATATCGGTCCGTGGCCTGGGGGTTGTGGACCCCTGCTTTAAGCCATTCTGGCTTCATGACATGGATATTTTGTAACGTTTGAAACCCTGAGGCCATTAATTCTGTCCCTGCCTCTCATCCCTGGCATTCTCAGGCACTGTCTCCTTGGTCAAGTCTTATCTTGCACTTCATACCTGTCAGATTGTTGTCAAATACGTAATGCCCAGATATTAGTCTCTTTTGAGAAGCCTCCCTCCATTTCCTTGCCTTATCTAAACCTGAATTTTTCCCTGAAGATAATTCAGTCCTCTTGAAATACTGTACCCTCTTTAACTTCCCCCAAGTTCTTTATTTTTCTAAAATGTGCCTTCATACACATCCTTATTTACAAATGAAGTATCGCTCAGATGTCCTCTCTGAGAAGTACTGCTTTCCCTCAGCTGACATGGTGCTTTTTCCTTTGTCTACATTGCAACTTCAATACACCTCCAACATACAACATTTAATACAATGCATTCCAACAATGCAACATTCAATATAGTCCAACATAACAACATTCGATACTGTACATCCCAACAGTGCAACTTCAGTACAATCCAACATATAACATTCAATACCGTACAGTCCAACAATGCAGCATTCAATACCATGCATTCCAACTGTGCAACTTTAGTGCAATCCACCATACAACATTCAATACAATATGCAACTTCAATACAGTCTAACATACAACAGTGTATTAGAGTTGTTGGTTTATCCAGCTCCTCACAAAACTGGAAGCATCTTGAGAACAAAGACTGTGTCTTTTAAATCTGTATGCCCTTAGTATCTGGCATGTAGGGGACTGTAAGTAAATATTGAAAAAACTAATAGAAAGAAGACATTTATTTCTAAATTTGAGTGTACCTAACAATGTTGTCTAGCATACATATGTACCTAACAAGGTAGATATATACACTTTTTAATACATTTTAATTTTATGTATTTATATATCTTAATTTTAAAATATTTTATATATTATGTATAAATATCTATATAGCCATGATATATATCTACAAGTAACAAAAACTTACAGAACTGAAAAAAGGAATTGACAAATGCACCATTAGTGCAAATTATTTTAACGTAAGTATTTGAATAGTTGATAGATCAGGCAGATAAAACTTTGGCAGGGATAAAGAAGATTTGATTCTGACAGTTCTGTAGCTTTCTCTGTTGGAAAGAGGGCCCTATACCCAACAATTGCTTATATAAAAATTCTTCTCAATTTTATTTGGAAATTTTATTAAAATTGATCACATACTAGACTAAAAAGCTAGCCTCATCAATGTCAAAAATCATCATACTTCCCTGGTGGCGCAGTGGTTGAGAGTCCGCCTGCCGTTGCAGGGGACATGGGTTCGTGCCCCGGTCTGGGAAGATCCCACATGCTGTGGAGCGGCTGGGCCTGTGAGCCATGGCGGCTGAGCCTGCGCGTCCGGAGCCTGTGCTCTGCAATGGGAGAGGCCACAACAGTGAGAGGCCCGCGTACCGCAAAAAAACAAAAACAAAAAAACAAAAATCATCATAAGTCAAATTAATCTAGGTGGCAAAAGAGAATCATAATAGAAAAAAATGTTTATACTTTTTTTAAAAAGATTTATTTTATTATTTACTTATTTATTTTTGGCCGTGTCGGTTCTTAGTTGCAGCATGAGGGCTCTTCGTTGCGGCGTGTGGGCTTCCCTCTAGTCCTGGCGTTCAGGTTTTCTCTCTCTAGTTGTGGTGCACAGGCTCCAGGGCACATGGGCTCTGTAGTTGTGGAGCGAGGGTTCCAGAGCGCGTGGGCTCTGTAGTTTGCAGCACGCAGGCTCTCTGAGGCGCGCGAGCTCAGTAGTCGTGGCGCGCATGCTGCGTGCTTAGTTGCCCCGTGGCATGTGGGATCTTAGTTCCCTAACCAGGAATCAAACCAGCATCCCCTGCATTGTAAGGCGGATTCTTTACCACTGGACCACCAGGGAAGTCCCCAAATTTTTATACTTAAAATGCATTGAAAAGACATGCACACAATACTGGTGGACTGCAACTAAAGTGGTACCCAAAGGCAATTGTACAGCCTTAACTATCCTTTATTAGGATAAAGGTCTGAAAATTAGTTAGATAGCTAATTTTATATATCTGAAAAAGAACAAAAGAATAAAGGTAAGGAAAAAAGAAGAATATGCCATTATAATTATAGACAAATTCTTCCAGAGAGAAGGAATACACCATGGCTCATTTTAGGAGGTGAGTATATCCAGACAAATACATTATGAGAAAGGAAATTTATAGTCCATTTTCATGTATGAATATGAATTTTTAAAAACTTAACATATTAGGAAACCAAATCCAACAATGTCTTTAAAAAAGCATAAAAATATCATAACCAAAGTTGGATTTATTCTTGGATTGCAGGTAAGTCCAATTATAAAGAAGACAATTTTCAAATTAATCTGTAAGTTAAATGCAATTCCCATCAAAATCTCAAAGGTGCTTTTTTAAAAATAGAACTTGACAAGCTGATTAAAGTTTGATAAATATGAGTAAAGAGCCAAGAGTAATCAAAAAACAATTTTGAAAAAGAACAAGGTGGTGGCGGTGGGGACTTCCCTAGTAAATATTAAGACTTACTATAAAGTCTATTTAGATCTTATTATAGAGTAACAATAGTTAAGACAGTGTGCTTTAAGCACAGTCATAAATAAATACACCAGTATACAATATAGCAGACTAGAAAACCAATAACCTGAGCTGCCTGTGTACAGCAAATGTTGTAGATCAGTAGAGAAAAGGAGAGGCTGTTTCATAAATGGTGCTTGAACAATAGGTTATCAAAATAGGGAGAAAAGTGGATTCCTTCTTCACAATAAGTAGGAATACCTAACATAAATATAAATTCCAGGTAGGTTATAGAGACTTAAATGTGAAAAAGCAAAATTTTAAAATTTTACAAGGAAGTAGAGAATGTATTTATAAACCTGTGGAAGGAAAAGATTTCTAAAGTAAGACATGCAGCACAAATCACTAAGAAAAAGATTGAGAAATGGAACTACCTTTAAAGCATGTTTATCAAGTAATAGCATTAAAACATGAAAAAGCAATTCACATGATGGGAGACAATGTCTGCTATGCATGTAGAATATATAAGAAGAAGAAAATTGCACAGTTAATAAGTACAAATCACAGAATAGGAAACCTGGCCAGTAACCATATGAGAAGCTGCTCCAACCCACTGTAACAATCAGGGAAATGCACATAAAAATCAGATGAGATGCATTTCAGCCCTCTGATTGGCAGAAATAAAACGTTGATGACTACAAAGTGATGGTAACTATTTGACAAGAGATCATTCATGTACTTCTGGTGTACTCTCCACTTTGGAGAAGAATTTGATAATGTCTAGTCCCATTGAAGGTGTACATATTTTATGACGCATCAATGCACTCTTAGCAATGTCTTCAAAATTCTGATGGAGGGGGAAAGGTACGATAAATACATTTTCGAAAAATGTTTAGAAATTTGCCTCTGATGCGTCCTTTCCCAGGAACCTATTAGAGGATGGCCTTCAGCAAAATGCAGGAGTGAAATAAGGTAAAGACATAGAATTCAGGAAATGAATTCAATACAGGAGGGTCAAAAAAATTTTCTAAATGATGTCAAATGGAAGTCACAAAACACCTGAACAAAAGGCCTAGAAAGCAACATCAGATTTGAGTAGATGTGTGGAATATTCGAGGCAGGAAAATGGATGTGACAGGTCATCCAGTACATTTGACCATGTGAATATTTCTATTGAGAGTCATTTTATATAGGTATCAAAGATTGTGAGAAGACATAACCACTGAGAGAGGTCTTTATTTCATTCTCAGCTGTATTCACAGCATCCCAGTGTCTAGCACATAGTAGGCATTCAGAAATATTTGTTAAATGAATGAAGCATGTCCTTGAAGGTAGCAGGAATGAAGTGGATGAAAAATGGAAGGAGGAGAGCTGGCTGAAACAATAAAGCACACCATGGACAAGAGAATGAAGTAAGTGACAGGAAACAAGGAAAATTTGAGAACAATCTGATACAACATCTGGGAGCAATTCTTTTGGGTTTGATGGTGGAAGATGTATAACATAAGTGAGAATCCAATAAGATGTAGTTGTGAATGCCCTTGAGTTCAGATGTTTTTAAATTAGGGCTGTTTGCAACTACAGACATTTTAGATTACCTGCCAGTTATTTGATCCAAACTTTGATGGCCAATGGGCTGTTGATTTATTCATTTCATATTTAACAATCTCCTCCTTTGTACACAGCACTATGCCAGAAGTTTGGATTTTAATGATGAGCAAACTCAGATATTGTCCCTGCCCTCATGTGCAATCTGTTAACCATGCTTATCCTTCTGTTCACATTTATCTAGCCTGAAATATTTTCTTAGTCTGTATTCACTCTTATGAAAATAAGGTTTTGAAATGTACACTAACTCGAGAAATGGCAACTCGTTTCATTTCACCAGGAGTCAGTATATATAATAATAAGCTTTATAGAAAATTTTCCTAATCAAATTGGATATGACTTTTGTTATTATAAACATACACTATCTTGGTAACTAAATTTTGCTAGTCATTCTTGGCTGGTGATCTTTATCTGTTTGTATATGAACTTTACACAAAAATACAAATACCCTTCATGGTTGGTCCTGTTGAGTATTAATTATCAAGCATTGCTCTTTCTTACCTTCTTTCCTTGGTGTCCTTTTGCAGGGATTGTATTCGCACATTATGGTCCAGTCTGGAGACAACAGAGGAAGTTCTCTCATTCAACTCTTCGTCATTTTGGCCTGGGAAAGCTTAGCTTGGAGCCCAAGATTATTGAGGAGTTCAAATATGTGAAAGAGGAAATGCAAAAGAATGGAGAAGTCCTCTTCAATCCTTTCCCCATTGTCAACAACGCTGTCTCTAACATAATTTGCTCTTTGTGCTTTGGCCAGCGGTTTGATTACACCAATAGTGAGTTTAAGAAAATGCTTAATTTTATGTCACGAGCGTTAGAAATCTGTCTGAACACCCAGCTCCTCTTGGTCAACATATGCTCGTGGCTTTATTACCTTCCCTTTGGACCATTTAAGGAATTAAGACAGATTGAAAAGGATTTAACTATTTTCCTTAAAAAAATCATCGAAGACCATCGAGAGTCTCTGGATGTAGAGAACCCTCAGGACTTCATAGACATGTATCTTCTCCATGTGGAGGAGGAGAGGAAAAATAATAGCAATAGTAGTTTTGATGAAGATTACTTATTTTATATCATTGGCGATCTCTTCATTGCTGGCACTGATACCACAACTAACTCTTTGCTTTGGTGCCTCCTGTATATGTCACTGAACCCCGACATACAAGGTAATAAACAGATGTTTCCTTTATTCATGGCAAAACCAGGATATATTTTTTTTCATTTCCATTTAAATCAGCAACCTTTGTGATCCTGTGGCTCCTGTCAGTAAGCAATGTCTTCAGGCTGGAAAACAAAATGGAAATACTTGCATCTCATAGGGAATGGGTAAGGTGTTAACAACGAAACTCCAAGTTTCTAGACAGTGGCACTAAGATCGCAGCTTGCTTGAATCTGCTTTAAATCTCTACAGGTCTGATTCTGTGTGAAATCTATGATGAAGAAAGAACTTTAGAGAAGACTATTTTAGAGTTGAAGAGAGTCATAGTGATCACCTGAACCCATTCATCTTTTTTGAAGATGAGACCAGAGGCCCAGAGAAGTTCTGTGATTTTCACAAGGTCACGGAGCTAGTTCCGCCCCATCAATACCAATAGGTAGTGAATTTCACTGGAAGTTCATAGTGGAAGGATACAGGAGAGAATAGTGTATTCATTTTCCGTTGCTCCTACAACAAATAACCACACAGTTAGTGACAACACACATTTGTTATGTTACAGTTCTATACATTAGAAGTCTGACACATGTGTCAGTGAACCAAAATCAAGATGTTGGCAGGGCTGCGTTCTTTTCTGGAGGCTCTGGAGGAGAATCCATCTCCTTGCCGTTTGCGGCTTCCTTGGCTCGTGGCCCCCTTGCTCTATCTTTGAAGCCAGCAATGTTGCATCTCTCTGAACATTCTTTCATAGTCATATCTCCCTCTGACTCTAAACTGGGAAAAGTTTCCAATTTTTTTTTTTTTTTTTTTTTTTTTGGCTGCATCGGGTCTTCATTGCTGTGCGCGGGCTTTCTCTAGGTGTGGTGAGCTGGGGCTACTCTTCGTTGCGGTGCGCGGGCTTCTCATTACGGTGGCTTCTCTTCTTGCGGAGCACGGGCTTTAGGCGCGCGGGCTCGGCAGTCGCTGTGCACAGGCTCTAAGGCGCACGGGCTTCAGTAGTTGTGGCTCGCGGGCTCTAGAGCGCAGGCTCAGTAGTTGCGGTGCACAGGCTTAGTTGCTCTGCAGCATATGGAGTCTTCCCGGACCAGGGCTCGAACCCGTGTCCCCCGCATTGGCAGGCAGATTCTTAACCACTGTGCCACCAGGGAGGTCCCAGTTCTCCAATTTTAAAACCCATGTAATTAGGCTGGACACACCCAGAAAATCCAGCATAATCTCCCCATCACAAAGTCCTTAATTTAATCACATCTGCAAAGTCCCTTTTTACCAAATAAGGTAGCATATTCACAGGTTCCAGGGGATTATGGCATGGACATCTTTGAGGGACCATTTCCTGCCTACTATAGATGGGATTGTGCCTACCTATATTCATTAACTATTGATGAGTAACAAATTATCCCAAAATTTAGCATCTTAAAACAACAACCATTTATAATCTCACATAGTTTCTGAGAATCAGGTATCCAGGAGCAGCTTAGCCTGGATGGTCTGGCTTAGGATTTCTCAGGCAGTTGTAATCAAGGTGTTGGCCTGGGGCTACAAACATCTATAGACTTGACTGGGACTGAAGGATCCCCTTGCAAGATGACTCATCCACGTGGCGGCTGGCTGCAGGTCTTGCCACTTGGAACTTTCCGTAGGGCTGCTTTACTGGCAGCTGTCTTCCCCCAGAATGAATGACCCTAGAGAGTAAGTGGCCAAGACAAAAGCCATAGTGTCTTTTATAACCTAAGCTCAGAACCGTCATGCCATTGCTTCTCCTTTATTCTGTCGGTCACATAGACCAATTTGGAACAGAGTGGGAGGGGATGGCACGAAGTTGGGAACACCAAGAAGTGGGGGTCACTGGGGGTCATGTTGGGCTACCACACGTTGTCACAGGTAAAAGCTTAGAGTCAATCAGATGTTGATACGAGAGAAACTCCGAGTGCTCCTGAATCCAGAGTGCTTTCCCCTTTGCCACTCTGTCCTGCCATCGTCCTTCAGAATCCCAGGCTGGTACAGGGTCCCTGGGACCAGCTGCCTCCACTGGAATATCTGATCGGTGTTTCACTTCACTGAGGCCAAGTCAGGCCTGTGCTGCCGACTTATCAGCTGTGTGGATATGGTGATGGGAAGAGTGTATGGGAGGGCAGTCTCTCCTGGCTTATCTTTTGGATTATGCTTTCCTTTTTTTTTTTCTGTATAGAAAAGGTTCATGAAGAAATTGAAAGGGTCATTGGTGGTGACCGTGCCCCCTCCCTCACTGACAAGGCCCGGATGCCCTACACAGAAGCCACCATCATGGAAGTGCAGAGGCTGAGTGTGGTGGTGCCACTGTCCATCCCTCACATGACCTCAGAGAAAACAGGCAAGTCCAGGGCCTTCCTCCTTGGAACGCCCTCGAGGGAAGCCCGTCCCCTTCATCCAGAGGACTTGAGGTGAGGTTGTGGCAAGCGTTTGTTGTCATGGATAATCAAATGACCAGAGGATGCTTCAGCCTCAGCTGTCCCTTATTTGGTGTACCGGCTGGCGTTCCAGCCCTGCCTGTTTGGTAAATAGCTCTCTAGCCTTCAGAGCGTGCACACTTACACTGGTCAAATTATGCTGCCGTTTAAGGTGGCTGTACTGGCAGAAAAAAACTCCAGAATTAACAAAGGCCCCTCTCTGTCCTCCTGTTCTTGGAGGCCCGAAGAGCTAGCCTAATTATGAAATTAAGGAGTTTAACTGGGAATTATTCTACTTCATTTTTTGTGGTTCTGCAACTGAAGCACAAGTGTTAAAGAATTAGAAGAGCCCATCTGATTCTGAAGGCACATGTTTCAGCCTTTCACCTACAGTGACCTTGACATTTAGGCACTCAGACTCACTGTAAGCATCCCTCATAACAAGGAGTTTCCGTCCTCCGGAGATAGCCCATGATGAAATGGGCTTAAATCTAGTTATAAGACAGATGTAGGAGGCAGTCACTTATAAATGACATTGGATCACTTAACAGTTTCTTTGGTGTAAATTAAATATAAGGTGTGTGCAGTATCCTTGGGGCATTGTTTAAAGTGCATATGAACTTGTCAGCTGGTATGAACCAGCATTGACTTCCCTGTACATCCCTTTACCTTAGTTTACCTTCTTCATTGTATTGTGTCACATAAAAGACTGGGAACTGTAAAATTGTATACAAGTATTAGGAATTTGTAATTCTTTGGGAAAGTTCACCTGAAATGCCTTATGATTCCCGTTTTAATGTTTTCTCTTAATTGTAATGTTTTTATCATTTGATTTAATTGATTAACTCAACATCCATCAGAGCAACTCCTGTGCCGTGTCAGGCTGGGTCCTGGGAGGGTATGGAGAGGATGCCAGTTGATAAGGTTTTGCCTGTGCCCTCAAGTACCTCAAAGTGTACTCTCAGCAAATTAAGAAGCTAGATATGTAACTAGTTTTTGTTTGTTTGTTTGTTTTTTTAGAGAGTGATGTTTACCCAGAGTTATTAGTAAAAGCATGTTGAATGATACTGTGGTTTCGTTTTGTTTTGTTCTAGTGCTCCAAGGGTATACCATTCCTAAAGGCACGATAATATTACCCAACTTGTGGTCAATACACAGAGACCCAGCCATTTGGGAGAAGCCAAATGATTTCTACCCTAATCGATTTCTGGATGATCAAGGACAACTTATTAAAAAGGAAACATTTATTCCTTTTGGGATAGGTCAGTTAAACTTTTATTTTCTTAATGGCATAATTTTAAAAAGAAATAGAACCAAAAGAATCTTTTATTATTTCATGATACTCTTTTAAAAATGTTTCTTTCTTGGCAAGCTAATATAAGAGAGAAATAACTTAGATAATGCATCTCCACTATGTTTATTTCAGATTTTAAAAACAAAGTGAAAGCAATTGGTTTTAAATCTTTAAATATGACTAGAAATCTTCCTTTTTGAGTTGTCCAGGTGATTGTTTGAGTCCCAGGGAACTGTTGGAGTTAAGAGCAGCTTTTGACCTGCCTGAATGGTGGGTGAGAGGGTGAGCTCTCTAATCTCACCAGTCCCTCTTTTAGGTTCCTAGATTAGGGCATGTAGGCTTCTTTCTGTAGAAAAGGAATGCTCCAGAGATTCTTATTTGATATCTTTTCTCCTTAATCTTCCAGGTAAGAGCAAGGAAAGAGATAAGTAAGTATGGAGGAGACAAGGTAGCCCACCTCATTGGCTCCGTCTCTAGTTCCTATCTAGAATGTGGATAGATTTTTATGAGTAGGAGTTAAAATGTGAACTTGGTATGCAAAAATTCTGATCAGCATAGACTGTGGGAAGCCACGGGGTGTATGTGGCAATTTTATTTCAAAACTCTCTATGTCTGCCTTTAAAACACTCAATTTAGAAATTTCATAAATTTATCCCTTTTGAGGTAGGAAAAGGGCTGGTATTATAATCCTTACCTTTTTTCCTGGTCTCATTTTTAGGGAAGCGGGTATGTATGGGAGAGCAGCTGGCAAAGATGGAATTATTCCTGATGTTCGTGAGCCTCATGCAGAGTTTCACATTTGCTTTGCCTAAGGACTCGAAGCCGATCCTGACTGGGAAATATGGTCTAACTTTAGCCCCACATCCGTTTAATATAATCATTTCAAAGAGGTAAAGAACATCTCCAGGAAGAGATGGTGCAGAGAATGTAAATACATGTCCTTCTAAACAGATTCTTCCTTCTGTAATTGACAGCGGATCCAGCAATTCTGCAAGTCTAGGTTAGGCTTGGATTAGAGAGAGATTGGAAAGAGGGTAGAGCACGTGGGACCTTTCGTCTCGGAGGGTTCCTCAGAAGGAAACTTCAGCCATTTTAGTAATGCACGTGACTTGGGGGATGGTGACGAAAGTACTGGATTCGGAAGCAGGGGATCCGGATTTTATTCCCAGCAGCCTCCACCAATGAGCATTTCTTCTCATCCCTCAGTGCCTCAGTCATTCCACGTGGAAAATGACGGTAACAAAATTTGACTTCTCTCTCTGTCTTGGCATGAATGATGGTCAAACGCTCCATCTTTTCTGACATCACCAAAGCACTGTTAAGCTCTGGAGAACAAATTCAGGAGAAGGAGGAAGACCTACCTGTTTAAGACCCATGACAACATGAAAGTGGTGTTCAGACTTGAATACTTCATCAGAGAAGGACGTGGGTTTAGGGGACAATGAATTAGAGCTTTTCTTATTTATTTATTTTTTTACTTAATTTCTTTTTGGCTGTGTTGTGTCTTCGTCACTGCGTGGGCTTTCTCTAGTTGCGGTGAGCAGGGGCTACTCTTCATTGCCGTGCGTGGGCTCTCATTGCAGTGACTTCTCTTGTTGCGGGGCACAGGCTCTAGGGCACACGCGGGCTCAGTAGTTGTGGCGCACGGGCTTAGTTGCTCCACGACATGTGAGATCTTCCTGGACCAGGGCTCAAACCCGTGTCCCCTGCATTGGCAGGCAGATTCTTTTTTTTTTTTCTAATTTTTTTTAAAATTTATTCATTTATTTTTGGCTGTGTTGGGTACTCATTGCTGCACGTGGGCTTTCTCTAGTTGCGGCGACCGGGGGCTACTCTTTGTTGAGGTGCACAGGCTTCTCGCTGCAGTGGCTTCTCTTGTTGCGGAGCATGAGCTTTAGGTGCACAGGCTTCAGTAGTTGTGGCACGTGGGCTCAGTAGTTGTGGCTCATGGGCTCTAGAGTTCAGGCTCAGTAGTTGTGGCACACGGGTTTAGTTGCTCCGCGGCACGTGGGATCTTCCCAGACCAGGGCTCGAACCCATGTCCCCTGCATTGGCAGGTGGATTCTTAACCACTGTGCCGCCACCAGGGAAGCCCTAGAGCTTTTCTTGACACAGATCTTATGTCGGTTTTGGAGGACTTGTTTTGTTATTATCTTTTCGTTTATGATTTTAGTTTTTACTTTTTGTAGACATGCGATGAAGTGGACCCTTGTTTAGTATGTTGAGGAAAGGTTATTGTCTGAATGTATACATCTGCCTTCTATTTCAGCTACATGAACAGTGAGCCTAGCTGAAGAAGTGGCTTCATGGCAGAATTCCTTTCTGCTGTGTTTACTCACAAGGATGTAGCTCTGGCTTCTGACTTGAGCCCTGAATAGTGAGCTGTGGAATTTTAATACTGGGATTTATGAGAAAAGGATTCAAACTGTACTGAACATTCCTTAACTGTTCTTCCTGCCACCAGGCCTAATGTATCTCATCCTTGAAGACTTGCAAAGACAGGAAGGCATTCTTAATTTTTTTAAGATAACTAAATTGTTTCTTAATAAATAAACTGCCTCTAAAAGAACAGTTCTCAAAAAAGGTATCAGGGGATATTTGGAAATATGTGGGTGTGTTTTCAGTTATCACAGTGATGGGGGTGCTAATGGCTTTTTTGTTGCCATGAGGCCAGGATGCTAAATGTCTGAGCAGTCCTAGACAATGAAGAACTGACCTGCCCAAAGAGAACATGCTCCAAAAGTGGCTAGCCCTTTTCTTTATTCTCCCATTATACTCCTTATATAGAAAGAATTGTGATAATAATATAAGCAACTGTATTTTTGAGCCTTTCCTCATGCTGGCACCATACTTTATGCTTTACTTGTGTGCTTACATAATTCTTAAAGAATGTTTAGTAAGACGATGCCATTCTGTAGCTGATGGAGCTCAGGCTTAGAGAAGTTACGGCCTACATGTAGTTAAAAAATACCGCTGTGCATTTCAAACCTACCAGTCTTTGTAACTGGAGAGTTCTTCCTGTACCACGTCTCTATACTGCCTTCTGCATTTTCAATATGGATAAATGAAATACAGGCCAATCTTTAGGTGCCTTGAGGATTTTTGTTAATTAAAAAAGAAAAACTAAGAATGAAATGCATAGGCACTGTGAGTGAATGGAGAGGTTGTTATAGAGACTTTATTTATTGTTTATTAATTAATTTTTATTTTTGGCTGCATTGGGTCTTCTTTGGTGTGTGCAGGCTTACTCTAGCTGCGGTGAGCGGGGGCTACTTCTCATTGCGGTGGCTTCTCTTGTTGCGGAGCGTGGGCTTCAGTAGTTGTGGCACTTGGGCTCAGTAGTTGTGGCTCACGGGCTGTAGAGCGCAGGCTCAGTAGTTGTGGCACACAGGCTTAGTTGCTCCATGGCATGTAGGATCTTCCTGGACCAGGGCTTGAACCCGCATCCCCTGCATTGGCAGGCGGATTCTTAACCACTGTGCCACCAGGGAAGCCCCTGGAGACTTTAGATGGATGATGCATGTGTGGATTACCGTGTACCATGTGCAGGGTAGTTTGTTCTGATCTGGAATTTCATATGCTGCGGAATTGCACTAATAACTTTGCATTAGCAAGTTTATTACTCTTCGATTTATACATGCATTTTCAGTACCCCCTAACCAAACAGTTTGTAGCTAACTTGAGAAAAAAACTCTTCTGTGAGATTATGTTGAAATCAGATGTTTATTAAACTTTAAAATGTAATGCCTTAAACTGTAGCACTTTTAAAACATCTGTTTATGGCAAATCACTGAAAGGACTGTTAATGCTTCCCTTGCACATGTTGATATTTTACGATTTTTTACTTTATGATGTATTTGAAGTGTAAAAATAATAGTACTTTGTTTTATAAGTTTGCCTAATACCTACTTTTTAGTCCTCATCATTAGCATGATTTTTGATGCTTACATTAAACTTTTAATTTTAACTGAGATAGTGTCATGTGTGGTTTGGGGGGTTTTGTTTTCTTTAAATTGCTAAACAAAATTCTCTTTTACCAGATGTCAAGTTAAGAAAAGGAAAAGGGAATAGACTTCCAAAAAGAGGGAGATGGCCACATATAATATAAGCATGATCTCTAGACAGGAGGATAATTCTTTTAAAATATCCTCTCAGAGCACAGTTACTCTCAGGACTGTAGCACAGCCCAAGCTTCTTATTTCCCACGTCAAAGTCCAGCATTATTTGAGAGAGGGATGAATCTACATAAGCCCATTGTGGCAAAATATCGAGTGCTTGTCTCTATTACACTCCTTAGCTCAGGTAGAAGAGTTTTCTAAAATACCCGAACCTATGGATTTTTCCTATAGATGAGCCCACTGCCGGCTTTTTCCACGGCCCAGTCTTCCTCCTGAGGTCACAGTGCAGAGGTCACCTCCTGAGGGACGGCTTCTGCTAAGGCTCTATCTAAAGTGGCCTTTCCTGAGAACACCCTGCTATAGACTGAAAGTTTGTGTGCCCCAAGAATTCATTAATTGAAACCTGATCCCGATGTGATAGTATTTGGAGGTGGGACCTTTGGGAAGTGATTGTGTCATGAGAGTGGAGCCCTCATGTATGGGATTAGGATCCTTATAAGAGCCCAGAGAGCTCCCTGCCCCCTTCTGCCATATGAGACTGCAGTGCAAAGACAGCCATCCATGAACCAGGAAGCAGGCTCTCACCAGACACTGAATCTGCAGATGCCTTGATTTTGGACTTCTAGTCTCCAGACCTGTGAGAAGTAAACTTCTGTTATCTGTAAGATAGTCTATGGTATTTTGTTATAACAGCCTAAATGGACTAAAATATGCCCTGATTCATCACCCAGCTTACTTCCTTCAGAGCCTTCCTCACTATCTACAGTTACCCTGTTTATTTAAATTCTCAGTTTCCACCATTTCTTCCACCTCTGTCCAGAGGTGCCCTTTGTTGCACAAGTTTTCAGTTTTGATGAAGTCCAATTTGTTAATTTTTTCTTTTGTTGCCCGTGTCTTTGGTGTCATATCCAAGAAATCATTGCCAAATCCAATGTCATGAAGCTTTTTGCCTGTTTTCTTCTTAGAGTTTTATAGTCTTAGCTTTTATGTGTAGGTCTCTGATCCATTTTGAATTAATTTTTGTATATGGTGTAAGGTAAGGGTCTAACTTTACTTCTGTGCATATGGATAACAGTTTTCCCAACACTATTTGTTGAAAAGACTGTCTTTTCCCCATTGAATGGTCTAGGTACTCTTGTCGAAAATTGTTTGACCATATATATGAGGATTTATTTCTGGGTGGATACTATCTTTCCTTTTTTTTCTTTTTTCTTTTTTTTTTTTTGCGGTACGCGGGCCTCTCACTGTTGTGGCCTCTCCCGCCACGGAGCACAGGCTCGGGACGCGCAGGCCCAGCGGCCATGGCTCACAGGCCCAGCCGCTCCGCAGCATGTGGGATCCTCCCGGACCGGGGCACGAACCCATGTCCCCTGCATCGGCAGGCGGACTCCCAACCACCGCGCCACCAGGGAAGCCCTGGATACTATCTTTTAAAGTAATGTATCACTAAACAGTTATTGTAGTAACACTGGGATATTCAGATGAATCAATGAAACAAAATAGAGAGTATATCCTCTAGTGTATAAAAGTGGCATCACGTTATGAAAGAACAGGAATAATATATTCTAAAAAGTGCTAGGACAGTTGGTTAATTACTTAGAAAACTAAAGTAACATCTTTTCTCCAATTAACTTCTTTTTCCAAGTTAATCCCAAAAGGATGAATTTCCCAAATTAATCCAAGTTAATCCCAAAAGGTCTAAAAAGTAAAAATAATACATCTGTATGTGTCTCTGAAACGTTTGATATTTTCTAAGCATAAAAAAGTTATGGACATTTTGAAACACATACAGAAGTTATGGGCAAATCTTGTTTCATCTACATTATCCCACTTCCCACTAGCCCCATTCTGCACTGATTTATTGTGAAGCAAATATTAGACATATCACATGAACGTATTCATAACGTAGAATATGACTTGCAAGGATGGCTAATCTCTAGTCGTAGTTACATTTCAAAGAAATATTGACAAGGAGTACAAATACATTGACAAAATAGCCTAAGAAAATATTTCAGAATGTCAAGTCAAACAGACCAGAAGAACATGGTTAAGCTATTTTTCTCAAACATGTTTACAATTAAATTACTAATGGAACAACTGATAAGAATGCTACTAAATGACCTATATCTTATAGTTCCTTCTTAGTCAGGTTTACGACTCAGAGTTTTCTTTCTTTAGGTTGTGCCTCATTTAAAAGAAAATTTTCCACAAGGAATCTACCAATTTGGCATTTCTGATTCTGAAACATGACACTAAAGAGGGAAATTCCACCAGTGAAAACTCTTTTCTCCCATCATACTCTGCTCGGCAGCATTTGTCCTCATTGTATTACTTTTTGTCAATCTGAGCTTGTTTAGCAACCCTCTTCCCACCTGGTATGCAAAGGCATGTAGTGAATTGTCAATTATTGTAGTTTTGAAAGATATCTTCCAAGGATATTTAAGTCCTTTCTATGGTTTCCTTGTACACAAACTAATGTTCATGAAAAAGCTGGTGCCTAAAGACAAAAATAAAAACAAATTAACTAAAACCTCAGTAAAGCTATTGTTTTAAAAAAGGGAGAGAGAGAGATGGCAACCAAATGCCATACCTGACTCTAGACTGGATTTGGTACTAGAAGGAAAAAAAAAACTATAAAGGACATTATTAGGTCAGTTAACTAAATTGGAATACAGGCGATCAGTTGGTTAGAAATGTATCAATGTTAAATTTACTAAAGTTGATTACTATCGTTATGTCAGGATCACCCTATTCCTAGGAAATATGCATAGAAATATTATAAAGGACCATGATTTGTGTAACTTACTCTCAGATGGTTCAGATTATTCATAATGTATATAATATCTGTCTTATCTATTATAGATAAATAGATCTAGACAATTGATAAGATAAAGCAAACGTGATAAAATGTTAGCAATAGGTAAATATGGGTAAGAGATATATGGGTTCTTTTGTACTATTTTTACAATTTTTCTATGTGCAATTCTAAATAAATTGAAAAAAATTAAATATGATTGAGATCATGTTTCTCATAAAAAGGTCCACCCTCATTTGGCCCCTGCCTACCTTTGCAGTCTCATCTTCATTCACCCAAAAGTACCCTGTGCTTTTGTTATCCTATGTTAATGTATTTCCAGACCACTCTCTAATCTCGGTTCCTTCACAGACTACATATACATTTTTCTCTCTGTCTGGAATGTCCTCAAAATATTTTCTCTGCCCGAAAAGCTTCTAATCATCCTCACTACTCTGCTGTGATATATCCATCATGATGAAGTAGGTTAGGACACTGGTTTTGAGCAACAACTTTGCACTCAGGTAGACTGGGGCTCAAGACCTGCCTCTATTCCTCCCGCCTATCACACCTCAGGCAAGTTATTTTCCTCTCTAAGCTTCCAGTTTTCCCATATGCAAAAAGAGAATAAAAATAGTGACATCAGACTGATGGGAATGGTTGAGAAGTTACGTATTACATGCTTAGCACAGAGCCTGGCAAATTAAGCATTCACTAAATGCTAGTCTTCCCGTTGCTTCCCCCACCCCCCTCACTACCCACCTCCCACAGCCCCTTGCATTCCCTTCTGGAAAGCACAACATTTTGTTCCATGTTTATTTCTCCTACTAGTTTATGAGCCCTTGAACGGCAAAGACTACATTCTAGTCACCCCTGATTTTTCCAGCATCTAGAGTGATGTTTCTTGCTCACATAGAGCAATGAAGAACTTGCTATTTCCAAAATCAATGATTTTACTTTGAAAACTAAAACAAGGAATCACTATCAGCTTTCTTTAAATACCTGGCTCTGTAAGACATGGAGACAACCTAAATGTCCATCGACAGATGAATGGATAAAGAAGATGTGGTACATATATACAGTGGAATACTACTCAGCCATAAAAAGAACGAAATAATTCATTTGCAGCAACATGGATGCAACTAGAGATTATCATACTAAATGAAGTAAGTCAGAAAGAGAAAGACAAATACCATATGATATCACTTATATGTGGAATCTAAAATATGGCACAAATGAACCTATCTATGAAACAGAAAAAGAATCATGGACATAGACAACAGACTGGTGGTTGTCAAGGGGGAGGGGGTTGGGGGAGGGATGGAGTGGGAGGTTGGGGTTAGCAGATGTCAGCTATTATATATGGAATGCATAAACAAGGTCCTACTGTATAGCCCAGAGAACTATATTTAATATTCTATGATAAACCATCATGGAAAAGAATATTTAAAAAAAGAATGTGTGTGTGTGTGTGTGTGTGTGTGTGTGTGTGTGTGTATATATATATATATATGTATAACTGAATCACTTCACTGTATAGCAGTAATTAACACTGTAAATCAGCTATACTTCAATAAAAAAATAATAAATAGATAAATACCTGGCTCTGAAAATGTCTGAGAATTAGTCAAAATATATTTTAGCCTTCAACTAATTTATAGATACTAGGATCTTTATAAAAGATGATTTCTAATTTATAAGTTAGGAAATCAACTTGGTTCTTTGTGGCTAGGATTTAAGGTACTTGAGAAGGAGTAGAAGGAAATAGGTGAGTTTAAAGTGTTGGCACCAGGACTTAGAAGTTTGGTCTTTATCCTGTGAATAAAATTTTTAAAAGGAGAGTGCAGTGACCCAGTTTATAACTTGAGAAATCAGTCTGAGAAGAATGTGAAGTATGAACTGGGTCAAAGAGACATTAGTTACAGTAAGGCACTTCAGGAATGGGCTCAGTCTCTACAAAGGAGACAAGGGCTTGGATAAAATGCTGATAAATAGGGATAGAGATAAGAGGGGGAAATGAGGGAGGAAGCCTGTATGCTCCTAAGGTGGCATCAATCACATCTGATCGAGTGAATGGGGATATGGTGGTGAGGGGGAAGGAAAATGCCCTTGGTTGTGTGTCATTGTGAACTGACAATGAATGCAAGAGGAGGTGAAAGGTATTGTGGGAAGTGAGAAATAATAGGTTCAAATTTTGATAAGTTACATTTGAAGTAGCTGAGGGATTTCCAAATAGAGGTGATCAGTAGACGATTATAAATGGATGTTTGTGTTTGAGAAGCATGAGTCCACATGCTAGAAATCAGGAAGGAATAAAACACATGGTTCTATAAAGTCTTCAGGTGTAAATATTGGGACTCACTGTGTGAAACTTAACAGTTCTGGGGCTTATTGGTAGGAATGTCTAAATACATTAATCTGCTTAACCTTAATGATAACCTTAGTAGGACAGTTAAAGCTCCAAATCTAGACATGTATGTTTACTGGAGACCACTCCCCAATTTTTTTTCCCCTCTAGCAACAGCAGCACTTTCTAAAGAGTATGAAATTATGAAAGGAATGGGAGCCTTGAGGTCAGAATGGATTCAAATCTGAGCTTGGTCAGTTATTGGGTGAGTTACATTTAATAAATGACTTAATCGCTCAGAGCCTCAGTTTCTTCACCTTTAGAAGAAGATAGCAGTGGTAACCTTAGGGTTGCTATAAAGAGAGGCAAAACAGCATAGTGGCCAAGAACATGAGCCCTGAAAACAGACTGTCCTGAGTTTGAATTCTGCCTGTGCTATTCATTAGCTGTGTGACCTTGGCTAAGTTTCTGGACTTCTCTGGGCCTGTTTCCTTACCTGTAAAAAAGGGGTACCCTTTGCTGTTTTTGAGTTGGTCAGTGACCAGTGTCACGCTTCCCAGTGCACCACTCCTGCAGAGAGAAACGAAGCACCTCCTCAAGAACAGGGTGAAGGTGCAAGTCGGGGACCACAGAAATTATTATTGGGTGCCTGAAAGTTCAAGGCCACACTTGGGAAAAGACTTGCAGTTCTGGCAAAAGAAGAATGATTCTATTGTAACTGTCATCTGATCAGAACTGGGCAGGAATGGAGGCCGGGGTGGCCTTCCTGGTTCAGAAGAGTGTAAATGAGGGTTAGACTCTCAGTATGAAACAGCTGGAAAGATACCTGTCCAGCCCTTTTCTTTTTTTTTTTTTAACATCTTTATTGGAGTATAATTGCTTTACAATGGTGTGTTAGTTTCTGCTGTATAACAAAGTGAATCAGCTATGCATGTACATGTATCCCCACATCTCCTCCCTCTTGGCGTCTCCCTCCCTCCCATCCTCCCTATCCCACCCCTCTAGGTGGACACAAAGCACCAAGGTGATCTCCCTGTGCTATGCGGCTGCTTGCCACTAGCTATCTATTTTACATTTGGTAATGTATATATGTCCATGCCACTCTATCACTTCGTCCCAGCTTACCCTTCCCAGCCCTTTCTTTTGAAAGACAAGGACCCTGGAGCCCAGGGAGGTTGTCTGCAGACCATTATACTGCAAACCAGTGACAGACAGGACTCCTGACTCTCACTTCATTGCTCCTTTCTTCACATCACACCTTTACATAATACAGATGGCCTCAGATCTGAGAACTGCTAAAAAATACTGCAGTGGTTATTCTTTCTGTTCTGAGGAAAACAAATCAGAGATCTGAAAACATACCAAATACTCAGGCATTATGTTTTACATTATACACATTAAAAAGATACATATTGTGACGACACTATAATCAGAATGTTTGGCCTTGCATTAAACACAACTTTTAAATGAGAATGAAAAGTTAAAATCCACCGAAAGAATCATCTGTGCATCTTCCTAATCTACTGTCCTAGCTTCACCTCTAACAATACCTAATTCCTCACCCTTTTCCTGTGGCGATATTTTTTTACGTTTCTACCTTTGCATGTGCTGCTTCCTGTGCCTAGAAGCCTCTTTTCTTCATAAATTGACTCATTTGTTCAAGTTACTAGGTTCTCCGTGTAATCTTCCTATTCCAATTCTAGTCCTATTGGTTTTTGCATTTGGTACATTCTAGCACTTAATGGACTTCAATTATTTGGATGTGACAGTGTCTTCAGCCAGTAACGATCTCCTTAGAAAGTCCCAAGCCTTAAGGAGTGCTCAACACCAGCACTTCTCCCACACTTTTACAGAATTAGAAATAAAAATGAGATGGAAGCAAAGCAACGGTGAACACAGGATTCACTATGTAAGTTACCTGCAACAGGAGGAGGCAGACTTTGGATGGTGAGTCTGTGGGTCCTTATTACATATTTAAAAATAAATAAATAAATAAAAATTCTATATTACTAAGGTACAGTAACTAGAAATTATTTACACGAGGGAGAAGAGTGGCCTTTCTATTATTACCGGTTACTCCACAAAGGTTCCTCTTTGACTTTAAACTGTCCACATGTTCCCTGCATTAATAAACATGTAGAGTCGAAATGGGCAATTAAAGGTTAAATTTCTCTTTCCCTTAGTGGGCCTGATTTTTGCATTAGAACTCACGGGTCACTAGACATTTGCTTTGGGTGTGAGCAGTTTGTTTCCTTCCGTTTTTAGCAGGAACAATATGCACCGGGTTAAAATAATCCCTAGACTTGGTTTATGGTGACACGTACGGAAGGTGCTCATTTTGGGCTTCCTCATCACCACAGCCAAATAACACGTATTTATACGGCGCCGAGTTATGCACAAGGATCAAAAGGGAGAAGTTAACAAGGCAACACCACGGACTTCCCCTTACAAGGGGCCCGTGGCTTTTGCGAGGAAAGGCTTGCACTGGGTCCGGTACCAGAACGCTAACCAGTCAACGGCACACGACCAGCGGCGTCGACAGCCCGGGTAGACCTGCTCTGCAGAGGAGGGCGGCGGCCCGCCCCAGTCCACGTGAGCTTGGACGCCGCGCTCGGACGTTCGAACGCCGTCCCTGCGGCCTCCGCCAATGGGGAAAGCGGGCCTCGAGGCTCCGCCCCCTCCGTCGAATACGTCACGGCGTCGCCCAGGGCGCGCGGGCCGCGGGGCTCTTGGGCTTCCGCCTCCAGAGGTCTGCTCGCTCTTAGGTGTTGCGTGAGGGAGTATTCTCCGCCAGGTCTTGTCGCTGTCGCCGCTTTCGCCGTCTGCACCATGGCTTTCGTAACCAGGCAGTTCGTGCGTTCCATGTCCTCCTCGTCCACCGCCGCGGCCTCAGCGAAGAAAATCCTCGTCAAGCATGTGACGGTCATCGGCGGCGGGCTGATGGGCGCCGGCATCGCCCAGGTGGGCAGTCCTCGGGCAGCGCTCCCTACTCGCTTTGCTGCCCCACCCTGACAGGAAAGCGCTGGCGGGCCGCGACCCGGCGGGGGTTGTCAGGCCCGGAGGCCAGCGTTCACGCGAGCCCCGCGGAATTCCCACCCCGACCCTCCCCCGTGTAGTTGAAATGTCTGGGCCTGTTAGTTTGCAGTCCCCCAAAGATCTAGTGTTCTTGGGCCGAGCCTCAGTTTACGGCGGTTGGCTTCCAGAGACCCGCACTGCAATCAGTTTTAATTTTATTAGTTTTTTATAATTCTGCAGCCGGTGTCAGAGCAGTTTTCTGCTCTCTAAATGGTCTTTTCTCCTCTCCCAGTGTGTGCTTGCTGAGTTACAAAGAAGAAGAGTAGTCAGCACTTTTGCAGCATTTGGTAACGTTACCTAATCGGCGCTTCTGAGGCGCTGGGACTCCACCAAGTGCTGCGCAAGAAGTCTTTGACCTAGTGCCCTCTGGCGCTGGGTAGAGTGGGAGGGGGAGGCAGAGCGGTTGAGGGCTCTGAAGGAGTCGCTAATCTCAGTGTGCATCTTCAGGACTGCGCGCGGTTCCAACTAAGCTGTCATTCAGGGTCAGTTGTGCAGCTGTTACCTAGGTACTGTGATCCTTGTGTTTTTACTGATTGGGTTTTAGCGTTTATATTCCAACTCGTATTGGGGAACCGTGATTTTCATAGCCTAGCTGATTATATGCTTAGCATGTCGGCCCTTTGTTACTTGTACTGTTGGACGGGAGAGGCATTTATCTAATTTTTCTTAGGGGAGAACTCAAGTTCAGTGGCTATCATGAAGGAGTTTAATTTTTGTAGTGTCTGTTTCCAGCCAAGTCTATGCTTCTATGCTTGCTTTGTAGAAAAATCTTTTCTTATTATTATATATCTTAAAACTTCCCAGACTGCAGGTTTTATGCAACATATTAATTTGATTGTGTTTTCTTCTAAAATCTGTATTTCATTAATGTTTTATCCTTCTGACTCCCGTTTCTTCTCAGATCATGTTTTTGGACATATATTGCCCTTTTTATTGTGTACATGCCCTGGCTGCTGGGTTATGGTGTCCCATTAATCTTTATTATACGTGAGATGGGAGGAGTAGGTCCTTTTAACATGAAAGTTTATTATACTACGTGATACTTAAAAGAAAGTTTAGGTTGAGTGCATTTGTATCTCCCTGCTCCACCCAAATCTCCCTATGCTGTGAGAGTGAGATTTGTTGTGGGCAGGTATAAAATAATGTATTTGTTTAAAATCATATAAACAACATCTTAGTGACAAGATATTAGGGCCTTAAGCCCCCAATAACAATATAGGAAATGGGTCCAGAAACTATTGTTGATGGTCCCTTGAAGACATCAGTGGAAGAGGATTAGAGACTAAGTAGAAAGCATCACTTCAACTTTTGTACAAATTCAGGTTGCTCAGTTCTTGGAGTACTGTATCCACTACTGGCCCAAAAAGTGTTATGTTGCACAAAAAGGCACACACGTAACACCAAAAATTATGGGTATGGTGTTGGAGCTTTCATCTGAGGAAGGAGGGAGGAGATTGACAATGATGGGCATTCAGACTTGTGGATCAAATCCTTGAGTAGTTGGACCAGGGTGGCGTGCCTTTTGAAACCTAAGGGGTAAAAAAGAAAGCTGTTTACCCCACACATTGGAAATATAATGGAATTGTCATTCAAGAAGTTGATAAGGACCAAAGATTTAAATAGTGGACAATCCTAGGGAACGGTAGTTATGTCCTTACATAACAAGGTTTAAAAGAGCCTCAGCCGCTGTAGGTGACAGCTTTAATCCTGTGGAGGGGAACCGCACTTTCCTGCATTATATCTCTGTGTGCCACTTTCAGCCAGTTGGTTGGTTTCGGCTGTTTAGCTGATCCATTTTTGCACTCTATCCTGCAGCATGCTGTTCGAGGCAGTACTGCCTCATTCATGCTCCTTGACCTACAGCTTTTGTCACAGGGTAAATCTGTTTTGCTTATTTAGTGCCACAGCTATTAGTTGGTGTGGTTTGACTGTAGATTGGATCCAGTTCACTGTGGGGAATTGGGATGGTCTATGCTGGCTCTGTGCTAACATGGAAAAGTTACTTCTGTGCCTTATTTTACTAATCTCTGAGGTAGGACTAGCCTCCTGGGAGTATGGAGAGGATTGAATGAAGTAGCACACGTCAAGCACTTAGCACAGTGGCATCTAGTAAGGGCTCACAGAATGTTAGCTGCCTTCAGGGTTATTACCACCATGGTGTTATCCTTGTCCTTTTGTCATTGTCCCCTCATGCCACGCCCATCTCTGATCCTTGCTGCTATGGTAGGCCTGTGATGTTAAGATGGAGAGCACTGGTTTTGATTCTGTTCCATCTTGCTTAATCTTGAAGGCAAATGCCAGTTGTTGACTGCAGTTTGTTCAGGGACCTCTGAAAAGAGGGAAGGCACTTTTTATGCTCCTCAGTAAAGCCTTAAAAACACAAGCACAAAGTAACATCTAAGTTTATGCTACTAATTCACACTTAGCTTCACTCTCCAGAACTCTTTCTGAAGTAGGGTTTTTTTAAATTAAAAAAAAAAAATTTGGGGTGGCACCAGGTCTTAGTTGCAGCAGGCTGACTCCTTAGTTGTGGCTCACGGGCTCCTTAGTTGTGGTACATGTGCTCCTTAGTTGCAGCCAGCAGGTTCCTTAGTTGCAGCTCACGGGCTTCTTAGTTGTGGCATGCATGTGGGATCTGGTTCCCTGACCAGGGATCAAACCCGCGTCCCCTGCATTGGAAGGCGGATTCGTAACCACTGCACCACCAGGGAAGTCCCATGAAGTAGTTTTAATTTTAATCAAGGTGTAGTTCTGTTTACATTTTTAATATTTTAAAAAAATTTATCATTTTTGCCATATGTTCCAGTTCATGCTGAGTAGGATAAAAAAAAAAAATGAGTAGATTTTGTGGGAGCCTGACACATTTCTCAAGCAATTAAGCAATTTAAGACGAGTGAGGTTTGTGTTTAATTATACGTAGTTGATCAGAGCACAGGCCATTTGTATATTTGTATTCTCTAAGAGTATCTACTTTGCCTGTCATTACTTTTGCTTGTTTTAAATTAAAAAAACAAAAAACAAAAACTGTGGGTTAATATTTAAGTAAGGTTAACTTGTTGTGTGTGTTTGCCCATTATTCTGACTTGGGTCTGATTGCCAGTTTATCTTCAGCTGGATACTTAGGCCAGCAAAGAAGCTTCCAGCAGTAATTGACCCTTGAGTGGGGGACAGGTTGGTTTTTGCTTTGTAAAGAAGGGAAAAAAGGAAGAAGTTATTAGCTGTGCATCTCTTCAATTTATAGAATGAGTCAGAGCTTTGCTTCTTGCATTGCCTTTTTTTCATATGAGGAGCCCAGAGAGCTTATAGCTTTTGTTAATTTACTAGTGAGAAGCCAGTGGGCTTTCTGGGAATGGCATTTTAGGGGCTGGATTTCTTGGCTCTCTGGTAACAACCTTACTTTTAGTGCACTATACTTCTTTGAGGAAGTGAGAGTTTGCATCTAGAAGGAGATTGGAGCTGAGTTCACACCGAAAGCTTTTTTATTTGTTCTTCTTAAAGAGCAAAAAGTGCACATTTTTTCTGGGGAGAGCTCCTTAGGCTATTAAAACAAGGGGAGGGGTGTTCTAAACTACAAGTACACGTTTCCCTGACATTTGTAGTACTCTGCGATGCTTGATGAGGACTCAAGTGGATAGGAAGTCTTCTCCCCAGCCTCTGCATTTGTTTGCCCATCTCCTTTTTCCTGCCCCCAACTCTGAACTTTCTGATGCTGAGTAGAAGAATGATCAGAGTTGCTTTGTGTTGTTTAGCTTTATTCTTTTCTGTCGCTACAGTGAGTATGCCTCTGTTGAAGTTTGTTTGAAAACAGTGCAGTGGCCTAGGAGAAGTTTTAGGAGCACAGGAGGTTGGCACAGTCACGTGGCTGTAAGCTCTCATTTTGACTCAGAGTTCTTTATGGAGGGAATAGTTGTGTTTTGTTTTGTTTCTTTTATTTTTGGCTGTGTTGGGTCTTCATTGCTATGCGCAGGCTTTCTCTAGTTGCAGGAAGCAGGGGCTTCTCTTGTTGACGAGCACAGGCTCTAGGCATGTGGGCTTCAGTAGTGTGGCACGCGGGCTCTAGAGCACAGGCTCAGTAGTTATGGTGCACGGGCTTAGCTGCTCCACGGCATGTGGGACCTTCACGGACCAGGGCTTGAACCCGTGTCCCCTGCATTGGCAGGTGGATTCTTAACCACTGCGCCACCAGGGAAGTCCCATGGAGGGAATAGTTTTATTCCCAGGTGTTAACTTTGTCCTCAAGGGTACGGGGGTGTGTGTTTGTTGTGAAGTTCTTCCCTCATTTACTGTGTTGTTGCTCATTTCTTTATTGGGCCGTTCTCTGATATCCATGATGTACTAGGACAGTAAAATCAGCTTCTGTCAGCATGTTAGTCTTTGGACTTGGGGTGTGGCTGTAGATGCTGTAGAAGAGGTAGGGCTGACAGGCAGAAAAATGAATGCCGTAGAATATGTTTGGATATTGTAGAGCAGAAACGGTACCTCAGTCAGGTTTTGGGTTTTCTCTGCCGTTTCCTAGATCCGCCTCACTGTTATCTGCCCCTTTCTTGAGTTTCTCATTTCCTTTCCTCCTCCTTCTCTCTTCTCCCCATATCTGCCTTAGGCACATACCTCACTGCCTAGCTCTCCTGGGACCACAGGAAGATAATGCTGCTGCTTTCTGTTCTCTATCTCCCTCTAGGTTATGCTGACTATGTGATAGTTTCCGGTCAGTGGTGGTCTAATGCCTGAAAGTGAGCAGGCTGTAAGGTGCCTGCTGGAGTTTGGATCCCAGCCCTTCCTCTCCTGGCTGTGGAATCTTGGGCGAGTCTCTTAACCCCTCTCTGCTTCTTCCCTTATCTACGAATAATACTTAGTGTTCTGAGAGTTCTATGAGCTAAGTGCTTAGACTGTACTAGTGTTTTCAATGGTAACTGTTCAGTAAATGTTAGCTGCCTTTATGTAGCTCCATCAGCTGTAATCTGGTGATGACTTCTCTTATTTTAGATTCTCTTAACTGTCTTTGAAGATATGATAGGGAGCTATGGAGAGTTCAAACAGTTCTAAAGATTTTAAGACTAATTGTGTGGGCTGTTGAGAGAGATAATCTTAGTGCTTTGTTCACTTGTATTTGGGTATTACAGTAAGTTCATAGTCATAAAGCATTTGCAACAGAGCCTGACACTTAAAAAACACTCTACAGATGTGACATTTTTTTTCTGTTCCAAGCACTTTAATGTCTCTGTCATTTCATGTGACCATTATGATATTCATCCCTGCAGAGATGGCACTTGGGGTCAAGGGTCAGAGGCAGAGCAGGGCCTGGAACTCGGGTCTCTCAACTACTCTTCTGCTTGCTGGAGATCCCTGTGGCTGCAGTGACCACAGTTCTACCTGCACCTTTAGCCTCTGCTGTCTTGTGGGGAGAAGTATGGCTTCCATGGGCAAGGGGATTTTTTGTGGGTATCTGGAATCAGCAGTTATCAGCTTGACCTCTCTTCAGCTCTAGATTCAAAGTTAGAGTCACCTGCTAGTCATCTCCATGCTCTGGTACTATCTTTCTGCCCATAATAGACTCAAATTCACCTGGCAAGACTTCTTTGTTCTCTCCAGCTTTCCCAAAGAGTTTCCTCCCTCTGTGATTGCCATTGTTGATCTTCTAGCCACTTCATGCACTCCAAAGACAGGGTTTCTGTCAGAGTGTCCACCATACAGCAGAAGGCTCTGAGGCTTTCCTCCGAGGAGAACTGTTTCCCCTGTTCTTTACTTTGTAATTCCTAGACCAGGCGTTGATACCTGAATTGTTGAGGAAACATCTTAATTGGTTCATTTCAGCAGAATCTAATAGGAAAGAAACACTCATCCTAATAACCATTGCCATATTAATCTTCCGAGAGAGCAGTTTGGAATTGCAGCTCTCTCCTCTACTCAGAAAGTGTGCATCCTGGCAACATCTTTCAGAGATTCTTAAGTATAACTAAGAGTTGGTTGATGCCACTGACGTGTCCAGTTATCCCATCTCCTTTCCAGAATTTGTGGGAGATGGGAGTGGAGGGTCCAGGGAGAGAATTTATTTTCTCTACATTACCAAACCCAGATGCTTACTGAATTTAAAAAAAAATTGTGTATTTAACAGGCTCACTTAAAAATTGAGGCACATTTCCTTGGCTTTTTAGAAATGCTATTTAAAATATAAAAATCTCAGTTAAAAAAAGAGGCCAGCCAATGAACTTAACTGTTTTAAGTACAAACCACCTATCTGTGGTGGTGGTCGAAAGCCTCAATGGAATGCCTTTTTCCGATTGTTGAAGTTTGTGAAGATAGCTTGTGTTGATGGCAGAGTTCACGGCATTGCACAGAGACAGTCATAAACCCCGACTTGCCAGCTCTGAGAGATGCAACTGATTTATGACCTTTTTCCTCCCTGGATCAAATCATGAGAACCAAGGGCAGGCCTAGATGCAAAGGCACAGCAGCCTCCGGGGCGCAGCAGCCTCATGGGGAGCAGCGACTCCGTGTACTTATTCTGGGCCAAACACTTACTCTGAGGATCGAGAAGTCAGAATTTGCGTTTGGCAGATGGTATGTACAACTTTGCCGTTTTTCAGAGAGAATGTAATGTTGATGAGATGCAGCCCTCCTGTAGTGTAGGGGCACATGGAACATCTCACTGGACGAGTTGATGTAATTCTCACAAATTCTCCACTCAAATTACACTTCAGAGAAGGGGCTTCAAATCTGGTGGTATGTTTGCAAAAATAGAAAAATCCAGCAAGCTTCTGCTTGGCATGCTTCCTTGGCCCTGTGGCTGGAGTACTCAGGGGCTTTGACAAGTGTGCTGTTCACTGGACCTATTTTTACAGCTCTGAGCACCCTTGTCCAAAAATATTTCTCTCTGGCTAAGCCTGCTTTCCACCAAGGCTAGAGAAGTCAGAGCTGAGGACATAGCCTTCAAATAAAATTTTTTCCATTGCAGACTGCTTGTCCTCAAGGTCTTACAGTGTAGGTCACTATCACATAAAACAGGAGTTCTCAGTGGGTTGATTCAGATTATTGGCACTCAGATTAAAGTGCCAGGGAGAGTCCTCCTTATTTATTGAAAAAATAACATGTCTATGGGAGGAGGGAAAAAGACCTCTTTATTTTTGTGATCCACTCTTCCACTACCATCTCCTCAGAAAGCTAGGGATAATTTATCACTGAATAATTTGAGAAGAATGAGTGTGATTGATTTCCTTGCAAACAAGACACATGAAATTCTTTTCTAAGTAAGAGAAAATTCAATAATTAATTAAAATCAAATCAGGTGTGAATCATCAATATCACTCTTATCAACAAACAATGCTGATAAGCTGGTACAAACCACCCCAAAACTTTAGACTTCAGTTTACAAAGCAACACTATAAATCAGTAGGTTTCATGCCTTGACCAGGGGTCATTGTGGTGCAGGAACTTCAGCAAAACAACTCAGGCTAATTCTAGACCTGCTGGAATTAACCGGCACAGCACTGTTGCTGTGAAGAGTCATGGTCCTGTCTTTTGACATACATGTGTGGACATATCTCTTGGGTGAAATCACAATTTCAGTTTCAATTACAGTCTTGCTGGATTACAAGATATGAATATATTTGACTTCAGTAGATAATGCCACACATTTTTCCAAAGTGGTTATACCAGTTTACAGTTTTGCCTTCACGGTATAAAGATTCTCTTTGCTCTATAGGATTATATTGTTCCTTTCAAGTTTAGTCATTCTGGTGGGTGTAGTGACATTTCATTGTATTTTTATTAGAATTCCCTGCTTACGATACTAGTGAGGTGAACCTCTTTTCACATGTTTATTGGCCATATAGATATATTCTTGTGTAATATGCTATTAAATTTCATTCCTGTTTAGCTCTCATGTTGTCCTTTTTTTTCCTAATGGATTTTTAGGAAATGTTTATAGATTCTGATTATGAATTCTTATATTCATATTTCAGATATCTTCAGTTCCCTGCATTGACTTTTAATTTTCTTTGTGGTTACCATGAGGCTTACATTCAGCAACTTGTACAGTCTATTTTAATTTAATAACGACTTAAATTTGATCCCATTCTAAAGCTCAACATTAATACCCTCCCGCCATTTAATGTTTTTGATGTCACATTTTACACCTTTTTATCTTGTATATCCCTTAACTAATTATTATAATCATAGTTACTTTTATGACTTTTGTCTTTTAATATTCATGCTAGCTTTATAAATGATTAATCTACCTTTACTATATATTTACCTTTCCAGTGAGATTTATTCTTTCATATGTGTTCTTGTTACTAATTAGTGCCCTTTCTTTTCAGCTTAAAGTCCCTTTAACATTTCTTGTAAGGCTGGTTTAGTAGTGATGAACTCTTTCACTCCGAGCAATAACTTTGCCAGGTAGAGTATTCTTGGTTGGAAGTTTTTTTCTTTCAGCACTCTGAATGTATTGTGCCACTCCCTTCTAACATACAGAGATTCTGCTGTTGGTCTTACTGGGGGTTCCCTTGTGTGTAGCAAGTTGTTTTTCTCTTGATGCTTTTAATATTTTCTCCTTGTCTTTTTTTTTTTTTAATTCAACACCCATTTATTCTCTAGTTCTGCCCACATGGAGACACCCTCCTTGAAAAGGTGTTAAATCCTTCGTTCACTTTAGCACCTTGTGCTGAAAACACGTGTTCCAAGGTTTTAACTATGAGATCCACATTCTTAAAGCATTAATTCTTAAACCTCATCTAGATTTCTCCCCCTTGGTTGTGGGGAGATGACCCAAACACAGCGAAGAACAGCTCAGGACTGTGGGCTCTGCTCGCCCAGAAGACCTTGCAGTTCCCCTGACCACCCGGCTGGAGCCAGGATTAGGGCCCTGAGACAAGGGGTGCCTGCTGGGCTGCCACCACCACCACTGGCCCCAACTCCTGTCCTCTTCACTGGCTTGCTGTCACCTTTAGTCTCCCTGGAGTTTGGGGATTCCAGACCGTCTCTGCTCACACTTCTGTATCACGCCTGCTGCCTCAGCACTGCTGATCCACACCAAGGGGGAAAGCACACAGAACTGCTTTTCAACACACCAACGTTCCACACAAAAGTTATTTGATAAGCCTGCAGGTTCTTTTTCATCAGAAGACATTCCCAAGGCCATGACTTCCCTGGCTCTCCACTGCCCTTGCCGGCAGACTGGGTGTGCGTGGACGCCGTGCTGTGAGTCAGGCACACACCCCCCGGCTCCACTCCGGTGCACTGTCCTGCAGAACTGAGGATGGTGCCCTGGCCTCATCAGCAGGATCTGTCCTGAAGCCAGTCCTAGAGTGACAAGAGCCACACCTGCAGATCTATTCCACTGACCAGCTGCACAGGACCGAGCTGGGCCCACGGACCTGAGAAATGGAATCCAATCCGTGAATCACCCCCAAACCATATTTTCTATAGCAGGTTTTGTCAGCCTTGGCCCTATCAGCATTTGGGACCCTGTAGCTTTACTATGGAGCTGTCCTGGGCACCACAGGACATGTAGTTACAGCCCTGGCCTCCACCAACTAGATGCCAGCAGCACCGCTACCCCTTTCCTGCCCTGCACATTGCCATGTGCCCTGGGAGGGGGACAAACTGCCCCTAGTCGAGAGCCACTGACCTACAGCTTTTGTTCAGCCCTCCAACTTAAACATTTCGGGAAATAGCAAAATGCACTCTCCACCCGCAAGGAGACCAGGACGCCCCTGGTTTGGATGATCATTTTATAGGGTTACATTTGGCCCATCGAGGGGCTCCACACAGGGGCCCCACTTCTGCCTCATCAACAGGACAAATGCCAGGAGCGAACCTCTGGCCTTCCTTCCAGAGTGACACGTCTCAGGGTCCTCAGAGCACGAGTGCTTGTGGACCAGGTGGCTCTGGGCCCCCCTCGCCCCCACCTAGGACCCTGCTCTGAACAGGGCCTGGAGGCCCTACAGGGCCTTGATACCAGCTCAGCGGCCCTCAGCCAGGGATGCATGTCACACTTGCCCAAGGATTCCTAAAAAGTCCTCGCCAGACAGACCAACAGAACAATCATTTCCAATAAGGAGACCCTCTCCTGGTCAATCCCATTGTGCCCAAAGCTTGCCATGTGGTTGTACACATATCTCATTTAATTCTCGCGACGAGCCTTATTTTATATAGAAAAAGAATATCAAAGTGTTCAAGGGCCTGCGCACAGCTCCCACTGCAAGTGCACGTGGAAACAAGGTGCTTTCTCACGCAGCTTTTGGTGGTGTCTGGCTACAAAGCATCCTAAGCGCCCACTCTTCTGAGCACTGAGCGTAGAAGTAGCCGCTTCCTCTCTGCCCCAGCGTCACAGGTGCAGCAGGGCAGCCGCACCCGTGGTGCCGGCAAGTCCGGCATCTGCAGGACAGCTCTCCTTGTCTTTCACTTTTGACATTTTAATTATAATGTGTCTTGGTGTGGGTCTCTTGGGTTCTTCTTATTTGAAACTCTTTGGCCTTACTGGATCTGGATGTCTGTTTCTTTTCCCTAGGTTAGGGAATTTTTCTGCCATTATTTCTTGGAATAAGTTTTCTCCTTTCTCCCTCTCTTCTCCTTCTAGGACACAGTAACGTGAATGTTAGTATACTTGATGTTGTACAATAAGTCTCTTAAGCTATCTTCACTTTTTTTCATTCTCTTTGTGCTGCTCTGATTGGTTGAGTTTTATGCTTTGTCTCTAGTTGACTCATTCTTCTGCTTTATCTATTCTGCTGTTTAACCTCTATAGCTTGCTTTTTCAGTTCAGTTATTGTATTCTTTAGCTCTGTGACTTCTGTTTGGTACTTTCTTTATTTTCCATGTCTTTGTTGAAGTTCTCCCTGTGTTCATCTATTCTCCTGCTCAATTTGGTGAACATCTTTATGACCACTACTTTGCACTCTTTATCAGGTACATTACTTGTCTCTGCTTTGTTATGGTTTTTTCCTGAGGTTTTATCTTGTTCTTTTATTTGGAACATAATCCTCTGTTTCTTCAGTTGCTTGACTCTAAACGGTAGATGGAACAATCACGTCTCCCAGCCCTGAAGGAGTGACCTCATGTAGAAGGTGAACCCTGTTGTTCATCCCTGCCTCAGCTCCTGGTTGTCTCCAACCTCTGTGCTTATCCAAGTACCCTGTTATGTTTTTAACAGCTCTTAGTAGTTGAGGATGTGCCAAGTCCTGTTAATGTCCCAAAGGGAAGAATCTCAGCATCTAGATTCAGGCCACCTGGAAGCCAGGCCCTCAGGCATCAGCTTTTAAAAGTAGTTAGATACATACAGTCCTTAGAACCTTAGGCATTAAGCCCCTCTGGCCACCAGAGCCAGGTGATCTGGAAGTGTTCCCTGAGTGGCAGCCACAGAAATTAGGGCACCGGATGAGTATATAAGCTTTTTTCTGGTAGCCCTTTAAGAACTTTCTCTGTTGCTTACAGTCCTGTGGGAACCACGAACATAAACCCCACTGACCACCAGAGCCAGGCGATGTAGAGGTGTCCCCTGGCAGCAGTAGCAAAAAGTGGGGTGCCAGATGGGTATGAGCTCCTTTCTGGGTGACACCAATTATTACAGTCCTACGGGGCCAGGAATGCAAACTCACCTAGCCTCCAGAGGCAGGCAATCAAGAGGCACTGCTTAGCAGCGGCCGCAAAAATTGGGGCACCAGACACGTGCAGAAGTTTCCCACCAGGAGACACTGGTGCTCTGGAGAATGGCACAGGGAGAGCGCAGAGGTGGTGCCTACCGGTCTCCATACCTGGAGAGTGTTACAGCCAGCTTCTAGATGTGTGTGTGAAATTAGATGCCTGCCCTTCAGGCTGACGCTTTAATATAAGCAGGTCAGCTCAGCTTCCTTTATTTTAAGTCTGGTGTGATCAGCTGCCTCTGAGCTGGGCCCTGGGGTGTGTGAACCTGAGCACGTGAGCCTTTTAAGAGTGGCTTCTCAGATTGCTAGAGTCTTGTGGGTCTTGGGACATGAACCTTGTTGGTTTTCAAAGCCAGAAGTTTTGGAGGGTCCTCTCAAGTGTATGACCCAAAAGTTGGGATGCCTGATGTGGGTGCAAGCCCCTTGCTCTTCAGGGAGAAGCTCCAGGTTCCAAGGTCCCTCCCTGCATGGGGTTTATGATGAGATTGTATCCCAGCTTCTCCTACCTACCTTGTGGTTTTCTTCTCTTTTGCCTGACGTGTAGTCATCACTCAGCCCCTCTTTAGGTTTTTTTAAAGAGGAAATTGTTCCATATGTAGCTGTAGACTCAGCGTGTCTATGGGAGGACGTGAGTTCAGGATCTTCCTACTGTACTGTCTTGAACTGGAACTCCAGTATAGTTATTTTCACATTATGAGGGGAGGCCCTAAGCAACCCTATGAAGAGAGCCTTGGACCTTCAGGAGACCTAATCTCATCTTGGCTTTTCCCAGCAGATGTATTTATTCAGTCAACATTTCCTGAGGGCCCACCCCAGCCATGCAGGGTCTATTCAGCCGACAAAGATAGAATGATGTTTAGTCAGAATCCAGGAGTCGGGGAGACAGCACTTAAACGGGTGATCATCACACACCGTGGTGGGTGGATGGTAAGGGTATGCAGGGGTATTACTGGAACACAGATGCTGTGCCTGGGACGAAGAGGATCTTGGGGTGGGGATGCTTAGTATCTGGAAGTGATACTCAGGCTTACTTAATGAGGGGAAGTTGGGGAGGAGGCATGGGCAGTACGAAGTCCTGGAGGTGAGAGGCAGTAGTAGCAGGTGTGGGCAACTACGAGCCTTGTGGTGGTCTTAGAGTCTCAGGCGATGGTGAACACCATGTCTGGAGAGGAGGTGGGTCCCTTTCCTGGAGGACCTTGCATGCCATGTGTAAGAACTTTTATTCTGTGGTCATGGGAGCCACTGAAAAGTTTAATGGAGTTAGTAATGTAGACAGAAGTGCCTTTTACAGAATTATGTTTTGGATAGAACACTTCAGTGCCTGTATGTGATCTTAGGTGAATAATTTTTTTGCTTTAGTTAATGTTTCTTTCTCAGTAAAATGAAGGTGTTGTGTTGGATTAAAGGTTTTGTGTGTGTGTGGTAAAAAATACATAAAGACATCATTTTGACCATTTAAAAATGTACAGTTCAGTGGCATTTAAGTGCATGCCTGTTAAGTAATAACTCCCCATCTCCCCTTCCCCCAGCCCCCGGCAGCCATTGCTTTACTTTTCGGTCTCTGAATTTGACTGTGTTCTAGATACTACCTATAGGAGGAATCCTACAGTATTTGTCCTTTTGTGACTGCCTTATTTCACCTAAAAATCTTAAAGGTTCATTTGTGTTGTAGCATGTGTCAGAATTTCTTTCCTTTTTAGGGAATAATATTGCATTGGAATATTTTTAATGGCATCATATTCCATTGCATGTCCACACTACCTTTTGTTTTTCCATTCATCCATTGATGGACACTTGGGCTGCTTCCACCTTTTGGTTATTGTGAATAATGCTTCTATGAACATTCTACAACTGTGTTACAGTTGTAACTGTGTTACAGTCTTGCTTCAGTTCTTTTGGGTATATACCCAGAAGTGGAATTGCTGGATAATATGGTAATTATTTTTAATTTTTTGAGGAACTGCCATACCATATTCTACAGTGGCTGTACTGTTTTACCCGTCAGCAGTGTGCAAGGGTTCCAATTTCTCCATATCCTTGCTAACACTTATTTTATGGTTTTGTTTTTGTTTTTGTTTTTTTAATAATAGCCATCCTAACAGATGTGAATAGATCAGAGGTTTTTACACTATGCTCTGACAGACTTTAGGGTTAGGAGTTCAGTGAATCTCCTTGGTGGTTCCCAAACCCCTCTTCCCTGACCCATGCTTTATGTATTGTTCTTCTGTATACATTCTTAGGAGGAAGGATTTCATGGCTAAAAAGTGTGAAAGCCACCACACTGGTCTTCCTGCTCTAAAAATAGAGGATCTTGATCATCTGTAGCTAATAAAGCTGAACAGTAAATACTTTTGCCAATCTCTGACCTTGCAGTAGTTGAGAAATTAAGGTGCCTCACTTTCTCCCTTCTATGATAGAGAAGAAACATACGTTGAAGAGAAACCTGAAGAGGAACCTATGTCACATGTCTGTGGTCATCCTTGACCTGGCTCATGCACGTGTCCCTCACAGGATGGACGGACACATCCTGTCCGTCAAAGGGGCTGTGTGTGCCCACAGCCCCTTTGATAAATGGTACAGGACACATTGACATGCTGGAGGAAATTAAGCATAAATCCAGTTTTGAAATTACAGAGGTGGTCATATTACACGGCGGTTGCCCTCCAGTTCCCCTTTTGCCTGGCATCTCCACCAGTGCCAGAAAATGGTTGGACTGCTCACAAAATACCAGGCATTTTTGTGGCATTTTTTTCACTTGGTAATTGACTAAAGGCTCCAGTTATTAACTCTTTTTTTCTTCCTATCCTTTTCAAACTAAGAGTGTGATTTTTCATAATTCTAAAATAACTTGGTTTGTAAAATTTGTTATAAAGAGTTTCTAGTAGCAAAACCAGTCATGATTTCTTGAGAACTTATTCCTAAGATAATTTACAAATCGACGCTTTTAAAAAATACAGCTGTTATTCATGCCTTCTTTTCATGAATATTGTGTCCCTTTGTGCCAGGCACTGGGGCAGTTGAAGGTAACATGTGGCTGCTGCTCTTGAATTGCTCACTGTCCAGAGGAAGGAGCACAAGTATGAACAGTTAATTGTCATAAAGGCACAGATCGCCTGCTTATCATATCTGGGATGTCACCTGATACAGATGAAAGTTTTAGTGGTTTAAATACCTTAAGATATGGCTTTTAGACACTTAAGATATAACATTACATATAAGATATATCTTCTTAGGGTGAGGGAAAAGGAACATTAAAAAAGTACATGTTATAAAAAGGCATATGTATACATTACACCACATATATGTATATGAAATTTATATTTACTGGAAATTTTGGTTGGATTGCAGTTAGGAGTGTGCCAGAACCACCCTATGTTGGGATTTGTGGTAACAGCTACTTCAGACTCTGAAGAAGTGGATGATACAGCAGCTCTTTTGAAAAGGTCTCTAGGTATTATTTTGAGTCATCATCAGAAGTTGGTGTTGGTCAGCTTTTTCATGTCTAATTTATCTTTCACATCTGGAATTTCTCCTACATACTCATTGGTTTATGACCTTCATTCTGAAATTTGTGAGATTTTTACAACATGAAATTGTTTATGACCATTTGTTTTATGACCATTTGTTTTTGATTCCTCTGTTGTATTCACATCCTGGGGTTCTGGCTACCGTTACATAACTGAGTGGCCATTGGTAGCTGGTGGCTCTCACCAGCTCCGCACTCTATTTTCTTTCTGTATTTGGAGTCCTGCAGGAAAGACCTGCTGTATCTGTAAATCAGTAGAGGCACAAAGGAGTGACCACCTCTGCTAGAGGTTGGGAGAGCTTTCATTAAAGGAGAGAGGGCCTCTCTTGGATCATGAAGGACGAGTTGGAGTCCCCCAGGCAACAGTGAGGCAGAGGTGCTTTCTGGTGGAGGGAACCTAAGGGCAGGGTCGTGGAGCCATGAAGCAGCGTAAGGGAGAAGTGTGTGGCCGGAGGAGAGCACGGGCTCAGGTCACTGTGCTCTAGGCACCTGGTATTGAGCAGTTATTTATTGGACAACCACCGTGTGCAAGTGATGAGTGCTAGGGGACACAGGGACCAGATCAGTGTCTGCTATCAAGGGATTTAGATCCAAGAGCAGAGATCATTAGACAAAGATCCACGTGACACAGCTGACTTTGGTGTGAAGCAGCATAATAACAGCAGTAAAAGTCTAGGTCTAAGGTTTCAAAACAGAGGAAAGAAGACATTCATTTGGAAAAAGGCTTCATGGAGAGGGTAGCTTTTGAAATGGGCCTTGAATAGTGGATATAATTTCTTTGGACGTAATTAAGGATTGAGTTTAAGAAAAAAGTGTTGTCCAGCAAATTGTGACCCTCAGGATAGTGGTAGTATTAATGAAGGTCAAGGAGAATTGGTTTTTAGGGTCAAGGTGTTGACTGTAGCTTAGGACAGAATATGCTGGTTTCATACATAGCTGGAATTATGCGAATGATTAAGATTCCAGAAAGAAAGGCTATAAAGACAGAGAAAAAGAATACTGACAGCAGAACCTTGAAGGATACCTTTGTTCAAAAGCTGAGAAGATGGAGAGAATTAATATGGCTAAAAGGAACAGATAAAAAATAGAGGTAAGAAATTGGAGAGTTTCAAAAAGGATGGTTTAGCTGGCAGTGTGTAGGGCTGTGGAAAAGTAGAATATGGAGCTAAAGAACAGGCATTGGCTTTAGCACTTAGAAGACCATTGATAAGTTATCTGTACATTCATACCACAGTACTGGTGGAGGAAGCCTCATCGCTAGGGTTTAGGAATTGCATGGCTCAGGGGGAAAGTGAGAGTGCAAAGTGTAGTGACGAGAGTGACATCTAACAAGCATTGTGCACCTTCTTTGTGCTTGGCGTTGGTCTATACACTTTAAACGCTTTAACTTCTTTAATTTTCACAACAATCTTATGAAATGGGCACTGTTGTTTTCCTTATCACAGATCAGGAAATCATAGATAAAGAGGCTGTATAACTTGTCCAAAGTTATGCAGTAAGTGGCTAAGCCAGGGTTTCAATCTAGGAAGTCCAGTTCTAGAACTCGCGCTCCACATACCACTGTGCCTCCCCAGTAATTGAAAGACTTCTGTGGTGAAGCAAAGGCCAGCTTCAGGTGGCTAAGGAAGCTTGTGGGTGTCCCCCCCTGCTTTTTAAACATTCTTATTTTTTTAATTAATTAATTTGGTTGTGTTGAGTCTTCATTGCTGCACACGGGCTTTCTCTAGTTGTATTGAGCGGGGGCTGCTCTTCGTTGTGGTGCTCAGGTTTCTCATTGCAGTGGTTTCTCTTGTGGAGCTCGGGCTTTAGGCACGCGGGCTTCAGTAGTTGTGGCTCGCGGGCTCTAGAGCGCAGGCTCAGTAGTTGTGGTACATGGGCTTAGTTGCTCTGCGGCATGTGGGATCTTCCCGGACCAGGGATCGAACCCGTGTCCCCTGCATTGGGCAGGCGGATTCCTAACCACTGTGCCACCAGGGAAGTCCCTAAACATTCTTTTTAAATGAAGAGAGATCCTAGCCTGTTTGTAAAAATGGAAGGACACAGAAGAGGAAACCTGAAAATGAAAACCAAAAAGGGAACAAGTCGTGAGATCAGAAGATGTAATTGTAAAAGCAAAATAAAGTAATTTACCTTTGGAGTCTGTACCTGGATCCAGCATTAGGCCTTGGACCCTTGCAGAAGGAGGAAGGGGCCTGCCTAGAGTAAAATCGTTAAGCTGTTGTGATATGCTAGGCACAGTCCCTAGTGTATATTAACTCTTTTAATCCTCTCAGCAGCTCTGCTGCCCATTTTTATGGGTGAGGAGACAGCCTCTGGGAGTTAAGGAATTTTTCTGTCTCACAGTTGGCAGACGGGCTCCAGAGTCTGGCCCTTGCCCAGCTCAGAGCTGTCTCAGACTGTTCCCCTCAGACCCAGCCATGCCTTTCGGGGTCAGGAACAGCCAGCACGTGAGCTTGGATACAGGCGGCCCTAGCGTCAAAGCCCCATCACATCCAGACTTTGTTTACTGTTACAGTGCCTCCCCCAAAGGCTGTTGTGCAGACCAAACGGGGTAATTTATGAGCAGTGAAAGCTCTCTGAGAGCAGGGGATTTGTTTTGTTCCTCACCTTGTCCCAGGGCCTGGAGCAGCCGCGACACGGGGTTGAGCCACGAGGAGGCAGTAGTAGTAAAGGGAACGCACGTAGAGCCGTGCTCAGCACGGGACTCTAAATGGTGCTTGCCCTCCACCCCAGGGGAGTGCGGGTGTTGGCGCGGGGGAGCAAAAGTGCTCACCTCTGAGAGGCCAAAGTTCTCGTCTGTGACCCCTGGTCATTGGGTGGAAAGCGTTTCCTAATAATCTGCATTTTTTTCATCCAAACTATTTGACAGCTTCCCGGCTGTCCAGATTGTTTGTATACCCCAGTACAGTTACTTGGCTTCCAAGAAAAACACAGCACTTCCTGTTCTGTTTTTTCTGGTTTTTGCCTTCAAACCCGCGTGTAGCTGAAGCCATGAATGAAGATCTGACTGCTGGCCACGCTTAAGGTTGCATCAGCTTACTGAGCCAGTCTGGGATGAGAGTCATGCAGCTTCCAGGTTGGACATGGATTGCAGGGGGGCAAGGGACAGGCTGCCTGCATCCTGACTCTATCCCAGTGGTAGCCCGTTTAGACACACAGAGTAGGAGAGGAATATCAGCCCCACTTGGAGTAGATGAATAGAATCAAAGAACATTAGACTCATCCTGTGGAAATGTTATCAGGCATCTAATACATACCAGGCAGTGGGCTAGATGTAGTTTGATCATTTACTTATTCAACAAATATACATTGAGTGCCCACCACAGACCAGGCACTGGGGTTTGCAAAGATGAATAGGACAGGAAGTTGCTCTCAAGATACTGCCAACGTTGTGTCTCTTGGGTATGTCTGCAAGAAATGATTGCAAGGAACTTTAGCATTAGGTTGGGTTACTCTCTACAAGTGGGTAGGATGAAAATAACTGCTTTCTTTGAAATCATTTGAAGCTGTGCTGTAACGGCAGTTTACTGCTATGCAACCAAGAGCTTCACCATGAGATGGAAAATATTTCAAGAATGTAAATTTCTCTTTTTCACTCGTATTTTCTCTACTCAGTCCAAACCAAATCCACTTTGGGTTTTTTGTTTGTTTGTTTGGCTGTGCCGCACAGCTTGCCGGATCTTAGTTTCCTGACCAGGGATTGAACCCAGGCTACGGCAGTGAAAGTGTCAAGTCCTAACCACTGGACAACCAGGGAACTCCCCACTAACCATATCCACTTTGTGTTTAAACCAGAATGTCTTTCTCTAACTATATTTGTGGAATGACTCTACCATAAGATTTCCTTCGTATTTTCTTGAAGCTTTATGAGTTAGCCAAGGTAAGAAAAGCTGAAGTAGAAATTGTTAAAGGGATAACCATTTAGATTATACAATTGTTGCTTTCTTACTACACCAGAAATACCAGTTTAGGCATTTTGGAGAGCCCAAAATTGTAGAAAATTCTGCAGTCAGTTGAGGTAGAGAAAAAAATTGAACAAAGTTTCTACAAGAGCAGCCTCTTTTAGACCATTGAGGCACGGTGGGGCTGAGGGAAGTTTTGCAGAGGAGGATGTGATCAGTGACACTGGGAAGATCTGTCTGTCTTCTTTCTCTCTGAGGTTCGGCCCCTCCTTGCACATCCTGTATCTTCTGGTTGAGATGAGAAAGTAAACAAAAATTTTACACCCTCAGTAACTTTGACATGGGTCATTTGACACATGCACTTTGCTCTTCTGGAACATCGCCTAGAGAGCCTTGATTTAATAGCTGGTTTTGGCTGCTGTCTACATACTGTATCATCTCTAGTGTGCTCATTTAGACGCCAGGATGAGCAAGGCAGTGACTGAATTGCCCAGTGTCTCCTTATGGCCGGGGTGGGGGACTGGGGCGGGGGGAGGGAGTGTGGGTGGGCAGCTGGCGGTGTTTATCAGAGGACTTTGGATAGGAGTGGAAAGTCAGCATTTAGGCTGAAAATGCTTTTTGGCCAGGGTTTTTCCCAGTTGAATTTTAGTGTTTTTGTAAGTCTCTCTTGGTTCACTTGAATTTTTGAGGGTTGCTTCCTCTCTAGGTTTGGTTCTGCTTGCAACTTAAAAAAAGTAATCATAAGGATAGCGTTATGGCTTATCTGCCACATAACCAAAAATGCCCTGTGACTGTCACAAACACGATTATAATAACTCTGAAAGAGGCTTTCTAGAGAGATGGCATGATACCACCTCCTTCACTTATTCTGCTCCACCTCTTTAAGGTTAATACCTTGTTCCTTGGGAAGATGGCGCATTCCAGGTGTACTCTTCTTACCCGGCTTTCTGAGATCTGTTGCCTGACAGAATTCTTCACCATGTGGTTTTTATTTTCTTTGACATCCCACATATGGAGCTTTGTATTGTTGAGTGGTTTTTTTTCCTTCATGTTTTCTCAGTGGGATTATAAAGTTTTAAAGCAGAAAGACACTGCCTTTGCTGTCTTTTTTTTTTTTTGGTCGCCAGTTGCAGCTTCCGGGATGTTAGTTCCCCGACCAGGGATCAAACCAGTGTCCCCTGCAGTGGAAGCACGGAGTCCTAACCACTGAACCACTAGCAAAGTCCCTTGCTGTCTTTCTTTGTCTCTATTCCCTTCAGCTTTGGCACTGTCTTGTTCCAAATGTACTTGAATTTTCCTCCGCAACCCCTTGAGGAGCAAAAAAGCCCGAGTGATGCTGGAGGTGAAGTGCGGGAGAGTGGATTGGGACCTGGGCAAAAGGCGGAACCTGAGGAATCCTGTCTGGCCTATTGAAAGGATGACCTAGGTCAGAGGTTAAGAGGAGCAAGGTGAAAACCACTTGTGTTATTCCAGACGGACTGTCAGAGGAACCAAGACAAAAAGGGAAGGTCCCCAAGCCAGCACCTCTGCTTGCCCCACCTTGCAGATGAGGTGCCCGACCAGTGGTCATCACGCCTCCCTTCAGCTGTTGCCCCCCAGTGCTGCCTGCCTCAAAGCAGTTCAGTTTCATCACCAGCTGCATCTGGAATTTGAGATTTATTTTCTTAGTTTTCTGTGTCAGGGTTCCTCACCAAATTCCCCCCGCTTCTCCAGGTTTGGTGATTTACTTACAGGACCAACATAGAGTCATCACCATGGTGGCTATAACTTATTACAGGAAAAGGATATAGAACAGAACCAGCAAAGGGAAAAGGCGTGTGGGACAAAGTCTAGAGGAAATCAGGTGCCAGCTTCTCAAGTCGTCTCCCAGTGAACTCAAACAGGACACACTTAATTCCTCTAGCAGCACGTTGTGACAGCACATGTGAAATGTTGTCTACTAGGGATGCTCACTAGAGACCCGGAGCCCAGGATTTTTATTGGGGCTGGTCACATAGACACCCTCTTCCTGGCAAGCACCAGAATTTCAGACTCTCAGAAGGAAAGCAGTTGTGAGTGTAAACCATATTGCACAGTTTAGATACCGCGAGCAGGAACCCTCTCCAAATGTATGTTTCCAGACACCAGCCAAGAGCCTTTCTAAAGAAAACAGTCTCACAGTGTGGTCTTTCCTGCACAGTTTCTAAACTTGCTCTTGCTTTTTTAGTTTGAATTTACTGAATTGGAGGTTCAGATTTGTGTCCAGTGATTTGAGGTGTTGGCAAGATGGGCCTTGGTCTGTTGTTACTTAGGGAGAAACCTGGTATGGACTGATGTGTGTTTAGCTTTCGGGGTGTTATTTTACTTTGACCTGCTGCTGCCTGCAGCCTGTGTTTGTGCCGACAGGGCAAGTTTGCTTCTTTCCTCTGTTTTTTTATCAAGATAACTCATTCCGTTACCCCCATTGCCCTGCTGTGGTAGTCAGGCCTTCCGGTCCTGGCAGTGTTGCCTTTTCTCGGTTCCAGTCTCTGGGTCGCTGGCGGTGCTTATGCGGCCTACAGGCCCCGCAGGCTCAGACTCGCAGCCCTAAGTGCAGCGTTCTCAGGGAGACGCTGTTGTTAATTAACTTCCATCTAAAACCTGTCTTATCGTTTTTAGAAGTGTTCCTTGGAAATCTTTCTTTGGGATATGAACCTTTTTTCCTTTGCATTTTTCTCTTCTGTTTCTTTCTTTTCCTCTTTGGTTTTCAACTTTGAGTTTTTAGTTGCCTGGTTTCCAGAATCACATCATGATGGTGGTTTAGTACTACTCTTTACTGTCATCTCTGGGCAGGTTTGTTTCTGCTAACCTGTCCCTCTTTTACGTACCACTAGTCCACAGACGTTCCAAAGCCAGTGGTTCTGTGGGGTGTCTCCAGACCCTGAGAGGCATCTCAGTTGTGCTGTTATCTTGCATCACTGATGTTTGTTTTAGGCCATATGTGTCCTATTACTTATGGCTTGAACTGAGTATAACACCTACCTGTAATATGAAATAAAAAAATGTATCTACCTTTTCCACAGTTTTTGTCAAAGCTGTTGGCAAACTGTGATGAAGTAGGTAGGGCTTGACTTGTCATTGATTGTGGCTAAACTAGGCTGGCTCCATGTGAACTTGGGGCAGCTTCACTAAACGTATCCTCAGGATTTAACCAAGATGGGCAAGGGGACGGGAGGGGAATTTTCCTTTTAAATTGGTTGATGACAAGACCTAGTTTCCTGGGAGTCTTGTCACTAATTAGCCCTTGAGGACATGAGTCTTTTTGCCACCATTGTTAAAGTCTTACCCATTGCTGACTTAAGGACTGCAGCGGAGGTGAGCCACGGGTCAATCTGCACGAGCTGGGCCAGCTCTAAGGAAGCAAGGTGGTTGGGGAGGGAGTAGGTGCTCTGGGAATGGGCTGTTGAACACTTGGGATAGGACTGGTGCAACTGAGGAGCTGAGTTTTTAATTTTACTTAATTTCAGTTAATTTAAATAGTCCTGTGTGGCTAGTGGCTTCTGTGTTGGACAGCGCAGCCCGGGGTAGTGGTTACAGTGTGGGCTTCGGAACCTTGATTCAGATCCCAGCTCTGCGGCCTACCTATTGTGTGACCATGGGCACATTTCTTAACCTTGTAAGGTTGTTTGGAGAATTGTCATCGTGTTAAGGGTTTAGAGCAGTGCCTGGGAAGAAGTAAGAAGTGTGTGTTTAATTACTGTTGGCTTATTATGTTTATTCGGTATTTTGAGTAGAATGGTGTTAGAGTTCATGTAGAATATGAAACTTTACTGTTTCTTTGTTTTTGTTTTGAGCCACGCCACACGGCTTGCAGGATCTTAGTTCCCCAACCAGGGATTGAACCCCAGTGGTGAAAGCGCTGAGTCCTAACCACTGGACCACCAGGGAATTCCCATCTACTGGTTTTTTTTTTTTTTTTTAACTTTTATGTTTTCTTGCTTTTTTTTTTTTTTGCTCCAGGTTGCTGCAGCAACTGGCCACACAGTAGTGTTGGTGGACCAAACAGAGGACATCCTGGCAAAATCTAGAAAGGGAATTGAGGAAAGCCTTCGGAAAGTGGCCAAGAAGAAGTTTGCAGAAAACCCCAAGGTAATTTCTTGTCGTCCATGTCCTCAAGACCAGTCCTCTGACCACTTCACATTTGTGAGGGTGCTCTCGCCTTTGCTTGCTTTTTCAATTTGTTTGAATTGAAACCTTAGGCCAGTATAATAACGTAATCACTAAATAGTCCATGAGAAATATTGGGGTTAAATAAAATTAATTTTACCTGTTTCTTTTCGCTTGTTAAAATGCAACCAGTAGACATTTTAAATCACCTGTCGTCTTGCGTTATATTTCTGTTGAACGGCTCTGAGAGTTGTTTATTTCCTGATGACTTTGGATGCCTTTAGCTGATTGTGACCATTTTGAATCCTCACGGGCAAATGACATTTTGAAGTAAAATGGCAGCTGATAGGGGCACCGTCTGCTTCTGCCCTGACTGAGGTCTCTTTGTGGAAACCTGGAGGCACAAATGAGGAAAAGACAGGACTGTGAGCTCTTTTAGAGCAGAGACTGTGTCTGGCGTGCTTCTGAACCACCCGTTGCCGGCACGTGATGGGCGATCATTATTTGACGAGCGACTGCTGAGTTCAGCTTTCTTATTCCTCGCTCCTGCCCTTACTGGGCTCTTCCCTGCCTCCTACTAGAGGGATATAGTCAGCACCACCCCTCAGACTCATGGATGGGGCTGAGCTCAGCCTTTACCCTTTTCCAGAAGACAAATTACAGGCTTCCAAGAAGCCTGTCATGGAACAGTACATGGCTGGCTGGCTGTTCACTCGGAACAGATAGAACAGGCCAACACAGGTGCTGTGAACAAACAGTTTAGTGACTGGAGCAGAGCTGACTAAGAGCTTCAAAGATTATGACTGACACACGACAGTGTGCTGACCAGCAGTTGGGATTGTGCACAGGCTGATTCTTGCCCTGGTGTCCAGAAGTATATTGAGATGCTGTCTGCCCTAAGAAGAAACGTAGGGAGTTTTATTTCTCAGAATTTCAGGACACATTCAGGTTGTGTCTGGGGTATCCTCGCCCTCCTCTCTGCTCTCGCCTTAGCAGCAAGTCACACACCATTTTCTAGTGAGCCCAGTGACTGTTCTCTTCTTACTCCACTGCATTAGGCTGGCGATGAGTTCATGGAGAAGACCCTGAGCAGCATATTGACCAGCATGGACGCAGCATCCGTGGTCCACAGCACAGACCTGGTGGTGGAGGCCATTGTAGAGAATCTGAGCGTGAAGAGCGAGCTCTTCAAGAGGCTGGACAAGTTTGCTTCCGAGTACGTGATCTCTGGGAGATCTTGTAGGGTCTGGGGGCTTCCTCCTGGGTGCTTGGGCTTTTCTCCTGGGAAAGAGTCTTCTGACACTAAGACTTTTTATTACCCTACAGCTGTTTCCAGAAGAGCTGACACTGTTTCCTTTGTTCTCCATCCTCCACCCCCAGTTTGCTTCCCGAGGCTTGGGCTGCCCTCATCTGATCCTTGTCCCCAAATTAGGGTGGAATTTCCCATGTGAAATGGAGGGCCCATCCAGGGACAGGCCTTCATCTCTTGCAGCGTCTTTGTCTTGGGCCCTCCCAGGCCAGAGGATGGAGGCACTCGGACATGTCCTTAAATGTCTGCTGAACAACCTCAGAGCAGTTTGGTGTGTCCCCTCTTTTGGGTAGAACCAACAGAATGATGTAATTGAAGGGACTGCTTCTCTGTCTACACAGTTTTCGAGGACCCTCCTGCTTTGAGCTTTCTGTGGGTTAAATCACAACACTCTTGGGAGCCTTTAAGGAGCACTGAGTTCTTACCCAGCTTCCTGGCAAAGGGTGGGAGAAGAGAGCCAGCCTCATGCAGGTCAGGCACAGGGCCGCCGGGCTCAGGACTATCTGCAGTGTCAGCAAGCTGTGCACATGTGCAGCTCTAGTTCTGCGTGTGGCTCTTGGTGATACTGACACCTGATGTATTCATTCATGCTCTTCTTGTGGTTTGCCTGGCCACGCTTCACCCTTCTTGGTTGGGACTCAAAGTCAAATAAGATTATATGACAACAGTAATTCTTAGGCAGCCACCAGTGAGCACCGGCTAAAGAGAAACACTTGCATACCAGGCTGCTGGGTTGTCAGCCCTTAGAGCTCTATGGTCTGGTGGCTGGAGAGGCCCTGTCCTGACAAAGAGAAGAGGCCTGTCTTTCTGTCACCTGTGTGTCACTCTGCTGACGAGCATGCTTATGTGCTTTACACGGGCATTTAGGGGCTGCAGCACCATCTACAGAAACAGAAGGCTGTCTTGGTAGGGGCGTTGACTCCCAAGTCAGCGGGGAGCCCTCTGAGTCAGTGAAACACCCACCCCCAGAAAAGGGAGTATTGTCAAGCAGTTTGGTCTTTATTGGAATGTTGGTCATTCCCTCGTGACAGTGACGGGTCTGACTGCCCTCTTTTGTCAGCGTCGAGTAAGGGAAGGACTGTTAGGGGAAAGTCAGGTGGCCTGGGGCCTGGTGCCAGGCCCCCCCCCCCACTTCCCTCTCTGACCTTGGACAGTCATGAACCCCTTCTGGCCCTCAGTTTTATCATCTGTAATTTGAGTTCAGGAGTTAGGGGTAAATAATTTCCAAGACCTTCCCAGTCCTAACTCTAAGACTAGTTGCCCTGTCCGTGAAATAGGGGTAGTGGTACCTATTGCACAGGGTTGTTTGGGAAACTCGTGTAACTCAGCTCACATTTCCGGAGAGCTTCTGTATGTCAGGCACTATACTAGCCTCTTTCACCTAAGTTTATGTAATAAAACAGATGTGACACGTGACAGGACCAGTAGTAGGCACACCGTAGATGTGACTTTGCTTCTGGCCCCAGCCATCCTTCTCCACACTCTCGTCTTCATTTTAGATCACCGCCTTTATTGAATGTTTGCTGAATTGTTGTTGTTGTGTTTTTTTTTATTGATAAAACAGCTTGATTGAGATACTTTACTGCTTAGTTTTGCAGTTAGATCCTTATAATGGGAGACGAAAATATATTCTAGTGATAAAGATCCACTTGGAAGCCCTGATAAAACAGTTGCATCCTGGAAGAGAGCACAAATTCCCTAGCTGCAGTATAAGACATGCAGATGAAAAGCTTCCTTAGGGCCCATGGCCCACCCCAGCTGAGTCCTGGCTCCCCGCTTTCGACAAAGCATGGGCTCTCCTCCACCACAGTCCACCACCTCCTCTAGTCTTCTTCACACCTGGGGGTGTTGCCAGTGACCATCATGCTTGTGCTGTTGATTTTCTGTTAGTGCATTTCAGAGGAAAGTTTTTTGGTACGTGAATATCAGAAAGGGAAAAACAAAAGATGGTCCTAGAGAGTCAAGTGTTTCAAGGAAAATGTGAGAGTGTGCTTTTTTGTGGAAGATAATGTGTACATATATCGTGTTTGTGTTGAAGGAAGGCAGTGTGAGACACTGTTAGTAGCAGAGCCAGCCTGGCCGATTGGGAGAGGTGGCGGTGGAGGTCTGTCGGCAGGAGACATCTTTCTCCTTCTGGTAATATGTGTGCTGGGAATGTCCTGGGTTGGAGACACTCGGCACTGGGCCCTGATGTACAGTCTTCCTTCTGTATCTGTCAGGGTTGGTTCCAGGACCCCCTGGGAATACGAAAATCTGAGGATGCTCGAGTCCCTTACATAAAGTGTTGTAGTATTTGCATGTAATCTACGCAATCCCCCATATACTTTAAATCATTTCTAGATTACTTATAATATCTGATACAATGTAAATGCTATGTAGACTTCCCTGGCAGTCCAGTGGTTAAGACTTTGCCTTCCAGTGCAGGGGGTGCAGGTTCGATCCCTGGTCGGGGAGCTAAGATCCCACATGCCTCGCGGACCAAAAAAAACCAAAACACATGAACAGCAGAAGCAGTATTGTAATAAATTCAGTAAAGACTTTTTAAAAAATGGTCCACATCAATGTAAATGCTATGTAAATCACAAGCAAGTCCAAGTTTCGCTTTTCGGAATTTTTTTTTTGGAATATTTTTGATCCGGGTTGGCGGAACCTGTGGATCCTGAGGGCCGAGTGTAACTTCATTGTTTGACGAAACGTGCTGTCCAGTCAGTGTGCCTTTGTTTCCCCTTTTTGCAGATGAGTTGCCCTTCAAATGTCCTATAAAAAGGTGCCACACTCATCAAAGATGAGTGTGTAACCCTCACCTTTGAGATAGCCCTTTCTTTTCTTAAGGGTGGTGTGGAACCCCTGCTAGCACAGCCTTGGGTTGTGGAGACCCTGCTGCTGTGCTTCAGGGCATGTCAGCCACTCCTGGTTACTGCAGAGGGTCTCCTTGCCTTCTGTGATGGGGGATGGTTTATATTATGTGACAGGATAATTTATATTATTTTCCCCAGACCAAAAAGCAAGAAACTTTGAAAACTAGAATTTTAAACCTTAAAAAAAGTCTTTTTATTTTTTTAAACGACAGGCCCCTCCAGCTGGCCTTTAAGTTGGCCAACTTAGAAGTTGTTTGAGAAAGGTCAGTGTTCTTGTGCTGTAAAGGTGAAATGCTGTTTATGTCAGAGAGTGTTCTGCCTGTGCTTTCCTCTAAGAGTTTTATAGTGTCCAGTCTTACATTTAGGTCTTTAATCCATTTTTAGTTTATTTTTGTGTATGGTGTTAGGGTGTATTCTAATTTCATTGTTTTGGGGTTTTTTTTGCAGTCATTTTTGTGTGCTTTTATTTATTTTTTTAATGGACTAGATTGAGAATCTGCTTTATTTTTTTTGTGGTTTTTTTTATACAGCAGCTTCTTATCTATTTTTTTAATAGCATCTTGCTTTATATTGATTTCTTTATAATTTTCTTTTTTTTAATTTTATTTATTTTTATACAGCAGGTTCTTATTAGTCATCCATTTTATACACATCAGTGTATACATGTCAATCCCAATCTCCCAATTCATCACACCACCACCCCCACCCCACCACCCCCACCACTTTCCCCCTTTGGTGTCCATACATTTGTTCTGTACATCTGTGTCTCTATTTCTGCCTTGCAAACCGGTTCATCTGTACCATTTTTCTAGATTCCACATATATGTGTTAATACACGATATTTGTTTTTCTCTTTCTGACTTACTTCACTCTGTGTGACACACTCTAGGTCCATCCGCATCTCTACAGATGACCCAGTTTCATTCCTTTTTACGGCTGAGTAATATTCCATTGTATGTACCACATCTTCTTTATCCATTTGTCTGTCGATGGGCATTTAGGTTGCTTCCATGACTTGGCTGTTGTAGATAGTGCTGCAGTGAACATTGGAGTGCATGTGTCTTTTTGAATTATGGTTTTCTCTGGGTATATATATGCCCAGTAGTGGAATTGCTGGGATGTGGTCTAATTTCATTCTTTTACATGTAGCTGTCCAGTTTTCCCAGCACCACTTATTAAAGAGACTGTCTTTTCTCTGTTGTATATTCTTGCATCCTTTGTCATAGATTACGTGACCACAGATACATGAGTTTATCTCTGGACTTTCTATCCTGTTCCATTGATCTGTAAATCACAGCAAGATCTTTTTCAGTCCACCTACTAGAGTAATGAAAATTAAAACGAAAATAAACAAATGGGACCTGATGAAACTTAAAAGCTTTTACACAGCAAAGGAAACTGTAAACAAAATGAAAAGACAACCCTCAGAATGGGAAAAAATATTTGCAAATGAAGCAATCGACAAGGGATTAATCTCCAAACTATACAAACAGCTCATTCAGCTCAGTATCAAAAAAATACCACGAGTCAAAAAATGGGTGGAAGATCTAAGTAGACATTTCTCCAGAGAAGACATACAGATGGTTAAAAAGTGCATGAAAAGATGCTCAACATCACTAATTATTAGAGAATTGCACATCAAAACTACAATGAGGTATCACCGCATACGGGTCAGAATGACCATCGTCAAAAAAATCCACAAACAATAAATGCTCAAGAGGGTGTGGGGAAAAGGGAACCCTCCTACACTGTTGGTGGGAATGTACACTGGTACAGCCACTATGGAGAACAGTATGGAGGTTCCTTAAAAAACTAAAAATAGAGCTACCATATGATCCAGCAATCCCACTCCTGGCCATATATCCAGAGAAAACCTTAATTCAAAAAGATACATGCACCCCAATGTTCATTGCAGCACTATTCACAATAGCCAACACATGGAAGCAACCTGAATGCCCATCAACAGAGGAATGGATAAAGAAGATGTGGTTCATATATACAATGGAATATTAGTCAGCCATAAAAAAGGATGAAATAATGCCATTTGCAGCAACATGGATGGACCTAGAGATTGTCATACTGAGTGAAGTCAGAGAAAGACAAATATGATATCACTTATATGTAGAATCTAAAAAAAGGCTACAAATGAACTTATCTACAAAACAGAAATAGAGTTACAGATGTCGAAAATACACTTATGGTTATGGGGTGGGGGAGTAAGGGGCAAGGAGGGATAAATTGGAAGATTGGGACTGACACATACACACTGCTATATATAAAATAGAAAACTAATAAGGACCTACTGTGTAGCACTGGGAGCTCTACTCAATACTCTGTAATGGCCTATATGGGAAAAGAATCTAAAAAAGAGTGGGTATACATATATGTATGACTGATTTACTTTGCTGTGCACCTGAAACTAACACAATATTGTAAATCAACTATACACCAACAAAAATTTTTAAAAAAAAGTGAAGTGCTTTCCTGGGCTGAGCACACGAAGGGTCCTCCTTCAGCCTCTGGTAGCCACTACCTAGCACACCAGCTGCTTTCACCTCACTCTTCTCTCCTCTTCCCAAATTACTAGTTTCTTCTCCCTTCCCTTCTCCTTCCCACTTGCCCCTGATTTCAGGCAGATTGTAGTATTGCCTTTTGAGCAAGCAGGAACCCCCCAATCTGGTCGTAAGGAACCACTCCCCTTCCTGCGCTGTGACCAGGCTCTTGTGGTTGTACTTAGCATTAGGCCATTTTGTGTACATTTATCCACGAGGTGGTGCTGTAGGAAAGCTCGTAAGTCTTGCCTGTCTCTTTAAATATTTGCCTGTCCTGCCTTTGGCACCCCACTTTACTGAGGTCTTAAAAAATTAAATTGGGTTTAAGTCAGTATGGATTTTTTAAATTAATAATTTAATATTTTATATACTCAAAAGAAGATGGTACTGCTTTTTTAAGGAGATTTTATAATAATAAGAATGCCTTGAACTACATTTATCACGTGTATACGTGTATCCTTCCTTCCCCAAGTCTACTAGTATAACCTTAAAACTTCTTTTGGACCATGTTGGTTTTTTTCTGTTTTCATTTGAATTCCCAGTCAATGGAAAAGTAAAGCTTTTCACTTGAGGGGAAAAGATTGTAGTTCATGTTTATGTCAGATGTTTCTTGTTAAGGATTCAGGTGTTTCTTCACAGTTCTTTGCTTATTTTGAGTGTCTGTGATGCATCCTGTTTTTCCTTAGTCTTTGTTCACTTGGAGTTTCATCTTGTGACTGACGTTGTTGCCTCCTTTTGTTTCTCACATACTGTGTGAATTAAATAATGCAAGTAGCCAGGAGAAATTTTGCTCCCTAAAATTAAGGAAGGTTTGGTAAAGACTACGTAGGCTTTTGGAACAGGTAACTTCTGAATTTAAAATTTCAAAATTTAAATGAAACAGGTCACTGATTCCAGCCTCTTGTGTGAAGCTGTGTCTTTTCCCTGATTTCCTCTAGGGTCAGGAAAGGACAGGACCTGGACAGTAAGCAGTCACCTTGTGTGTTGCACCTGAGAGGAGTCCTGACTTTCCAAAGATGGGACTCATTTCAATACTCTGCTGTCTTTCTCTCCACAGACACACAATCTTTGCCAGCAACACTTCCTCTTTGCAGATCACAAGCATAGCCAATGCCACCACCAGACAGGACCGATTTGCCGGGCTCCATTTCTTCAACCCAGTGCCCCTGATGAAACTTGTGGAGGTCAGTGGGTGTCTGCTTGTGCGTACGTGCTTTTGCCCTGCCAGCCCTCAGCCCTGCTTCTGTGAGTCACATCCTCCCTGCCACTGGGGATTGCACTGGATAGATTTTAGTGGCAGGGTGGAGGGTTGTCCTTGTGCTTGGGTTTCTCTGGCCAGACTCTCCTTTCAGAGCCAAAGGAAGAAACAGCACCTAATATCTAGGAAGGCCCCTGTGCTTTGTTTCTTTGCAGCCCTGCGTTCTGACCAGTGATGTCCAGGAGGGCTGTTAACTTTGTGGAATGTCACTTACTTGTTTGTGCCATAGCTGATAGGTAGTGTAGAGAGAGGCATCAGACTGGGAAGGCAGCACTAAAGACCACTAGCTTGATGAGACCACGGAGGGGAGAGCCACCCATGTTCATATTGTCTTGTCCAGGTCAGTTTGTCTAGGCTGGATGTGGAATTCTATTAGAAGCTTGGTTTCCCACAGGAGCTGCTGTAATATGCCCTGACCACTGTTCCCGGGGTAAATTCAGCCCCAGGTAACAGGGCCTTGATATTGTCACCAGGGGAGGCACAGCTCCCGTGTGTTATAATCAGACCTATTAAAGCAGCTAGTGGGAAGCAGCCGCATAGCACAGGGAGATCAGCTCGGTGCTTTGTGACCACCTAGAGGCGTGGGATAGGGAGGGTGGGGGGGAGGGAGACGCAAGAGGGAGGGGATACGGGGATATATGTATATGTAAAGCTGATTCACTTTGTTATACAGCAGAAACTAGCACACCATTGTAAAGCAATTATACTCCAATAAAGGTGTTGAAAAAAAAATTAAAAAGCAGCTTCCAGTAGCCTTGAACCTCCCGACCTCAAACCTGGGAGGTGGAGGAAAGTGGCCAGGGAGGGCTGCCAGCGATCCTGTTTGGGCTGCTTCTGCTTGCTTGCTTGGAGTCTTAGATACCAGGGAGGTGGAGTCACTGTAGATAATTTGCACCTGAAATGTGGCAACTTGCCATTAATAGGGGGGCTCATTACAGGATCTGAGGAGCAGCTGCTATTAAAGTAGCATTTGTGCTGAGGCTGCGGAGTTACTGCCATGCGCGAAGCGTGGGGCGGTGGATCCAGGCAGGCCTCCGGAGACTGGCCCGGGCTCCCTGGGCACGCGGTGGGGTCTTTTTCTCCACTGCTGCCTTCTCCTCCAGGCCCCTTCCCCTCCCGTGTCCCCTCCCCCTACAACATAAGCATTAGCATCTAGTTTAAGGGTGACTACGTTTTCTTACAGTTCTCTTTCAAGGACGACTCTAACCCATCTTGCAATAGGAATTATCTGTTCCACTAACATTGCTTCTTAGTTTCTTCCAATTTACTGCCAACCCCTAAGGCTGTTTTTGAAGAAGTTAAGGAATGAAAGGGAGGGGCACAGGGAATTAGAAGAAACAGCATTTCTCCTTATACAAAAAAGAGCAAGGAAGTGGAATGGAATTTTCAGCATTTCAGTACTTAGGGACTAATTACTTTTTTGGTTACCATATCATGCACATAATGTGTTTCGAAGATACAGACAAATTTTGTAGATTTACTTCAAACTAATACTGTTTTCAACTGCATTCATCTGATAATGTCCATCTGTGTCTTTGGAAATAATGGCACCTTGATTGTTAACAGTTAATGCTTGGCAAGTGTTAACATTTTCTAGAAAGTGTTTTCCAAAAGTGCTCTTCTTTATGCAACTTTTATTCTTTAACTTGAGCATTCATGTATGTGTTGCTGGTGGTAAGCACCACAATGAACCATAAGTTGAGTGGCTCTTCTTTCCTTGGGGCTGGGCTCAATTGATGTGTGTATATGTATATTTTTTCAGACCCTGTGTTGGAACAGAATATATGTAGCACATTGCTATTTGTTGAATGAATGAGTAAATATGCATCCCTCCTGTTAAAAAAAAAAACAAAAACTATAGTATTGACTCCTTTAAGCCAACAGATTATTTTTTTAAACTCCATAATTAGCAGCCCTTGTCCTAGCTCAATCTATACGGTTCTGATGGAGGTGGTTTTATACCTCCTCTTGAATAATTCTCCTATTGCTGTTTGATTTGTGATGCCTGCAGAGCAGTTTCTGGCCCATCTCATCCCATTCCTCAACCCCATCTTCATGGTGCTTTTTTCTGTTTCCACTCATTTACTTCCCTTAGTGCCATAACGTAGCCCCACACCCCAAGCTGTGATCACATTAAAACATGAATGATAATGATTCTCTTCATTTATATAGAGCTTTCATCCTGCACAGACACTAGCTCGTTACACCATATAGCCCTCTTAAAAGAGGGAGGATGTGTCAAATGTCATCATCCCAATTTCATATAAGAAAGGTGAGGCACAGAGGGTTGATTTGACTTGCCTAGGCTCATATAAAGGGTCTGATGTAGAAGCCAAGCCTGTTTGCTTTGACTCTGGTTGAAGTCCTTTAACTGGCATTTAAATTGTATATTTCATTTATATATATTTTTAAGTTTAAATTCATCTGGGTCTCTCTCCATTTGCTGAAATCTAATTGCTGACAACGCCTGAGAGTTGACTGCCAGGTGCGGCCCTTGGTGCTGACTTCTGTAGAGCCCAGCAGCCACTGTGAGGAGGGTAGCGGTCATACTCTGGCAGTGCACCTCATAGAGAAGGTCAGGAGGACAGCCAGGGGCCTTCCTGAGGCGCCTGGCAGGTGGCAGGCCCCAGCCATTGGCTGGTGTTTGCTGGTTATGAAAGCCTTCCACTGGGATGAGCCTGTCCTGAGGCAAATGGAGCTGTTGGGCTTTGGGGCATCTGTGTGGGAGAGGGCGCAGTAATGGGGGGATTACTCATCTCAGAGTCCACAGGACCTGGGTGACCTGAGTGCACCTCTGTTTTCCTGAGGCTCCTTCTCATCTGTATGCTAAGAGAAGGTGTGACTTCATGCAGAGTACTTTAAGGGCAGTTGTTACACTCTAGTAGACTTCCAGTTACCTCCCTGAAATAATTAACAGTAGCAAGTAAAACCCTAATAAAAGCCAGCATTTACTGAGCACTTCAGCCCTCGTAGGAGCTGCCCTTAATGCTTTACTTCCTAATCTAATTCCATCCTCACCTTAACTCCTTGAGGTAGGTAGAGTGGTTTAAATGTCATTTCAATTTCAAGAAACATTCCCAGGCTCACAGAGCCAGTAAGTGGTGTGATTGGTATTTGAACCCAGGTCTGTCTCAGTGACAAAACCTGTAGAACTCTCCTGCGCGCACACACACACACACACACACACACACACACACACGTATGGTTTTTTAAAATATATTTATTTATTATTTTTGGCTGCGTTGGGTCTTCATTGCTGCGCGCGGACTTTCTCTAGCTGCGGTGAGCAGGGGCTACTCTTTGTTGCGGTGGTGTCTCTTGTTGCGGAGCACGGGCTCTAGGCCCGTGGGCTTCAGCAGTTGCAGCACACGGGCTCAGTTGTTGTGGCTCACGGGCTGTAGAGTGCAGGCTCAGTAGTTGTGGCGCACGGGCTTAACTGCTCTGTGGCATGTGGGATCTTCCCAGACCAGGGCTCGAACCCATGTCCCCTACATTGGCAGGCGATTCTTAACCACTGCACCACCAGGGAAGTCCCCACATTTATATTTTAAGCCTTGATTTTGTGTGTTCTGCCGTAGTCCACTATCTTAAAGTGGACGTTTTGTTTCTGGCTTGAAATCCTTCTAATCTGAAACTGAAATTATTTTTGTCACCTGTGTGGCAATATTTGATCAGTGTTTCCTTGAACTGTTCTGTTGAGATTGTTTGCTGACTTTCTGATTATAACTCTCCTCTGCTTTACGTTTCCAGGTCATTAAAACACCAATGACCAGCCAGAAGACCTTTGAATCTCTGGTAGACTTCAGCAAAACGCTGGGAAAGCATCCTGTTGCTTGCAAGGTAGAGTATGGATAGCTTGGTAAGGCCGGGGGGTGACTTTTCTCAGAACCTGACTTATTCCAGGTAGTACTCTTCCATAGTAGGATGATGTGGGACGTGGGCCACTTTTGCTGCAGGCCTGTCCGCAGGCTGTAAAGAGCAAGTTGCATCTAGCCGTGCTCAAGGCCATCAGGTGGATAGTCTGCGATCCAAATGGAGCCACGGCTTCAGCTAAATCAAAAACTCGGATTTCTCTCTGGGTCTTGACTTTTGTCTCTTGATGAGTGGTTGTGTTTCCATCAGTGGTTTTTGTTACCCCATCAGCTTCGGCTTCTTCTGGGCCCTGAGGAAACAGAACCCTGTGTGTCAGGCACAGCCTGGTGGCACATGAATCCTGAACAGAAAACTGGGGCTTCCCTTTTGGAAAGAACACTGCAGGTGATTAGGGAAATGGTGTGAGGGAGGTAGAGCCCACCTCAACCAAGGTAGCAGAAAATGAAGCTGTTTCTCAGTGGAATGTTGCTTATGATTTTGTTTGTGTTGTTTTGTTTTTCAGTAAGAAGTGTGGTGGGTGGAAAGCTTGCCTCCGGCCTTTTTCCCCTTTCTTGAGATACCTGGTATTATATGTAAAATTATCCCCAGGTGCTGTCACCTACTTTGGTTTGATTACCCTCAGTCTCTCCATTTGCTGTAGTTCCTCTTTAGTTCCCCCCAGATTTAGGGACTGCACTTCTTCATGACTTGGCCGTTTTTCTGAAAGGACAATTGTGTCACAGAATTCCATTACAAATTTTTATAAATATGTTATCTACTTTTTTGACCATAATCATTTTATTTAAAAAAATTATTTTTAAACAATTTTAAAAGGTTACTTTCCATTTACAGTTACTACAAAATATTGGCTATATTCCCCGTATTGTACAATACATCCTTGAGCCTACCTGATACCCAGTAGTTTGTATCTCCCATTCTCCCACCCCTGTATTAACCTGTCCCCACCCCATGGTAACCACTAGTTTGTTCTCTGTTACTGTGAGTCTGCTTCTTTTTTGTTCTATTTACTAGTTTGTTGTATTTTTTAGATTCCACATATAAGTGATATCATACAGTATTTGTCTTTCTCTGTCTGACTTCACGTAGCATATTGCCCTCCAAGTCCATCCATGTTGCTGCAAATGGCAAAATTTCATTGTTTTTTATGGCTGAGCAGTATTGCATTGTATATATATCATGTCTGCTTAAGCCAGTTGTCTGTTGATGGGCACTTGGGTTGTTTCCATGTCATGGTTATTGTAAATAGTGCTGCTCTGAATATTGGGGTGCATGTATCTTTTCGAAGTAGTGTTTTTGTTTTTTCGGATATATATCCAGGAGTGGAATTGCTGGTTGACTGTAATCTTTTAAATACCATTGTGGTTCTTCTCATACCATAGTTTTGCTTTCTAAAATAGTCTCAAGTTTGAACTCAAACTTCAAATATTGTATTAACCCATGAAAACTCAAATTGTTCATGAATCATCTGAATCAGTCATCTGTCGATGTGGACCCCAATAGTCTTCCACATGCCAGTCCCCCCAGTGGAGGTCTGTAGTGTTATATTAGGGAATCTCATTTTTTAACACTCATTATTTTGGTTTAGTTTTATGGTTTTAAATATTTTGGATTAAAAAAAAATCACATTAATAACCAGAGGGTATGGTTGCACTTTTTCTTACCAGTTGATGCTTTTTTGTGGCAGAAAGTAGTCATAATGTTAGAAAGGGCATCAGCCTGCAGCAGATCAAAAGCCAGGTATGAAAATGGAGGTGCGGGAACAAGCCAGGGATGGTCTTCAGCAGCACAGTCATTAATGCATGGAGAGTGATGATTCGTTCTTCCATCAGACTGGCCATGGCAGATGCAGGCCTGGCAACTCTGGTCTCATAAAATTACCCTTGTTACATCTCTTTTTAGGTGATACCTTAGGGCTTCTGGGGAGTCTTTCGGGGTCAGTTATTCAAGCTCTTGCTGAGGCACCCAGACGACAGAAGGCAATCACATAGAACAAGGGTCAGCAAACTTTTCTGCCAAGGGCCAGATAGTAATATTTTAGAGCTTATGGTCTCTGTTGCAACTACTCGATTCTGCTGCATGGACCATGCCAGCAGAGAAGTGTGGCTGTGTTCCACTAAAACTTTATTTACAACTGGATTTGGCCTGCAGGATTGTAGCTTACCAACACCCGACACAGAAGAATGGCATGAATGTGCCTGAAATGTGTCTTTCGTCCTAGTAGGACTTCACAGGGAAAGTGTGGTGTGAAAAGGTTAAGGCCATGGACTCTGGAGCCAGCCTGCCTGGGTTCACATCCTGGCTTTGGCACTTATTAGATGTGTAACCTTGGGCAAGTCACTTAACCTCTCTGTGCCTCAGTATCCTCTACCTCACGTAGAGGTAATAATAGTACTTGTCTCACAGGGTTATCATGAGGAATAAATGAATTAATATTTGTAAAGTACTTAGAACAAACAATACCTGGTATGTAATAAATACAGTAAAGTATATTTAATAAATATATGTGTATGAAAAATGTAAGGTGTATGATTATATAAAATTAAATTGCTTAATTAAAGGACTGTGTCTCTTTACATTCTACTGAGAGTATCACTCTGCATCCTCAGCAGCATTGAATATTATAATGGGGAAAAAACCTCTTGCCAATAGTCTTACTGGCAACATGCTATTTTGTTCTAATGAATATTTCTTTAAATATTTTGTGAGTTTTAGCATGTTTTCCTTATTGAGTTCCATGAGCTCTTTATGTAAATGATTTTAAAACTCCATATATTATATATGGAGAAAATATTTTTCCCAGGCTGCTTTCTGATTTCTAACCTTGTATATGGTGTGCTTCATGTATTCAGGTACCCTACCCCATCCTGAATTTCTACAATAAACTTTTTGAAGTTGAAAAGCATTTTTGCCCTAGTTATTTAAAAAAGTTTTTTTATTAGAGTATAGTTGATTTACAACGTTTCATTAGTTTCCGCTGTACAGCAAAGTGTATCAGTTATACCTATATCCACTTTTTTAGATTCTTTTCCCATATAGGTCATTACAGAGTATTGAGAAGAGTTCCCTGTGCTATACAGTAGGTCCTTATTAATTACGTATTTTATATATAGTAGTGTGTATTTGTCAGTCCCAGTCTCCCAATTTATCACCCCCCCAACTTTCCCCCGGTAACCATAAGTTTGTTTTCTACACTTGTGACTCTTTCTGTTTTGTAAATAAGTTCATTTGTACCACTTTTTTAGATTTCACATATAAGCAATATCATGATATTTGTCTTTCTCTGTCTGACTTATTTCTCTCGGTATGAGATTCTCTAGGTCCATCCATGGTGCTGCAAATGGCATTATTCCTTTCTTTTTTTCCTAGCTGAGTAATATCCCATTGTATATATGTACCACATCTTCTTTATCCATTCATCCGTCGATGGACATTTAAGTGCTTCCATGCCCTAGTTATTAAATCAACATGGTTATATTAATATAGTCTTGGTTAAAGTGATAAAGCTCTTTTGTGCATCTCTGTATTCCTGGGAAATGGGGTAGGCATGGTTTCAGCTTGTCCAGGGTGAAAGGAGCTACAAATCCTGTGGCTATGGTGTGCAGTCTGGTGAGTTGGAAGAGTAATGCAGGAGGCTGGGCATCTTTAATTCAGATGTTTCTGGAGTGTCCAGTGTGTGCTTGAAACGGGACACAAGACCTGGGGCCAGGGTGCCGATTTCTTCCTGCAGGAGGATCACAGCCTTTTGTTAAAAGAGCGGGCTCCATTTACTTAGTGGAAATCAACTTCACATAAATACCACCAAAAAGTTAACCAACCCAGCCTGCCCCACAAGCTTCCAAAAGAGATCAGTAGGTAGAATCCAGACCCCATACTAGGCCTCCAGGAGAGATGGTTAAGCATTTTAATGAGGGGGGAAATGAAGAAAGGATGTGCAGTACAAGGAGTCATCAGGGTAGAGAGTCTTCCATAGTGAGCTGTGAAAGGCCATCGATCTGTTAGCATCTGCTTGTTTGCCCCGGCACCTGTCCCCAGTTCCACCATCCTGTGCTGTGCGCTGGAGCCTGAGAAAATCCTGAGCAGCCGGGAGGTCGTGCTCCTACAAGGAGTGTTCAAGGTGGACTGTTACTTTTTCTAGACTCCTAGAAGGGATGTGGGAGAGAAGAGGAATAAAAGGACTACCATTTGAGGGGAGGGCTGTATGCACAGCATTTTATGTGTTCTGATTTATCTTCACAGCCTGTGAGGTGGAAGTTACTATTCCCATTTCACAGATGATGAAACTGAGATTCAGAATGATGCAAAGTCAGAGAATATTAGAATTCGAGCCCACATCTGCCTGCCCCCAAAGCCATGCTCTTTCTAGTGACCTTATCTGCCTTTATTTCAGGGTCCGTGCAGTAGGGGCTTCTGGAGTACTATAATTGTTGGATAAACTGTCATGTGAGATAGAAGTGAGACTGTCTTGGTACCTTAAGACATTTTGAAAATGTATAGCTTGATAAATGTGGGTAACAGTCCAGGGTGAGAAGGAGTGATCTGGTGACTTTACAAAAGATAAAGTTCACGGAAATTTCATTTGTCTGCTGTTTTTCTCTCTCCTCTGACAGGATACTCCTGGGTTTATTGTGAACCGTCTCCTGGTGCCGTACCTCATGGAAGCAGTCAGGCTGTATGAACGAGGTAGCTGTCCTGACCCAGGCTGGGTGCAGCGAGTCTGGGAGTTCTCCCGCAGGGTCTGTGGGAAGGGATGGGCCATGAGGTGTAGGGGAGGAGCTTCTGTTTTCTGGCTCTGTGGATCAGCCTGACCCTGGGCCCCCGTGCCTCTGTCACTGTGCTCCCAGGCCACCCTGGATTCCCTCTGAGGTGGCTCTGGGACAAGCCCCCCCACTACAGTCCCAGCCAGAGCAATCATAGGCCAACACGGATTTATATCCTGGATCTCTGGTTAAAGGGTTTATTGCTTAAAATAATAATCATGATGATGATGATGATGATGTAGATGTAAAAATCACAGGGCTAGGAAACCTTTAAAATTCCCTAAAGTTCTAAAATTGTGACAGGAGAAGGGAAACGAGTAACAAGGCTGTTGTGTGACAAGGAATGTTAACAGCCTTGTCCATCCTTACTGAGTGATGTTATGATGCCTTTTTTTTTTAACCTTAAGAATGGTCTGAAATGGTTTTTTCTCAATACTTTGTTGATTGACAAAGAATCATTTTCCCTGTTGCAGAAGTAGACTTGGGACATGGTCCAAGGTTATAAAATGTCATGTATCCTCCTGCCTACCTTACCTACCGCATTTCTGGAAAGGTAACTATCATGTCTGCTTCAAAGGCAAACAGGCCTTAATAGGACTGGATGAAAAGCAAGTGTAATTGTTTTCAATTACTTCATTTACAAATGCTTGCTCCTGAGAATGTCATTTTTGAAACAAAACATTTATACTAGCTCTTCCAGAGAGATGAAAGCATATTTTCTTCCTCAAAATCTGCTTTAAATATTAAAACTTTTCTCTGTGTTTTATGGAGGCATTTGCCTCACTTTTGCTCCAAGATCAAACCAACACTTCTGTGTTTATCTATCAACAAATATGCCTAATTACACCTCAAAGACAGCATGAAGCATTTTGCCCTACTTTGAAAGGCAGTTTTTTTGGTAATGTAATGTTTTAGAATATAGCATGTGGGTGATCCACCTCGTAATGGTGTCTTTCTCACTGAAACATGCTGTCACTTTGATATATTTTCAACTGAACCATGTATCTGGTTGTAAGTTGAAAGTCATTTTCTTATCTTCTACTTTCCTCTTACCAGCAGTGGTCCTTTTCTAAACAGATGGAATCCCTTTAACCTTCACCATCACTAGCCACCTGGGAGGTAGAATTTGGAGGGGAGTCTGACCCCACAGGGGAAGTACTCTTACTTTGCCCTTGGCGGCGCCCTCAGTACCCTGGAGGTGCTGGGGGTCATGTCTGGCTGCTGTTTCCCAGGAAGCCACACTATGGTCTGG